>NC_046168.1:26420728-27020728 GCF_011064425.1 Rattus rattus | reverse complement strand
ATTGTTTTCTAGGTTTTCTGTACTTTTTTTTTTTTTTTTTTTTGCTAATATCCACATATTAGTGAGTACATACCATGCATGTCCTTAGGGGTTTGAGTTACCTTACTCAAGGTGATATTTTCTAGTTCCATCCTTTGTCTATAAATTTCATGATGTCCTTGTTTTTAATAGCAGAATAGTATTCCATCATGTAAATGTACCGCATTTTCGGTATCCATTTTTTTCACTGAGGAACATCTGCGCTATTTCCAGTTTTTGGCTATCACAAATAAGGCTGCTATGAACATAGTGGAACAAGTGGTCCTGTGGCATGGTGGGATATCTTTTGGGTATATGCTGAACTGGTATAACTGGGTCTTCATGTAGATCTATTTCCAATTTTCTAAAGAACCTCCAGATTGATTTCCAGAGTGGTTGTACCAGTTCGAAATCCCACCAGCAGAGGAGGAGTGTTCCTCTTTTTCCATATCCTTGCCAACATGTGCTTTCACCTGAGTTTTTGATCTTAGCCATTCTCATTGGTATAACGTAGAATCTCAGTGTCATTTTGATTTGCATTTCTCTGATGACTAAGGGTTTTGAACATTTCTCTAAGTGTTTCTCTGCCATTTGAGATTCCTCTATTGTGAATTCTCTGTTTAGCTCTATACCCCATTTTTTTGATTGACTTGTTTGGTATTTTGGAGGTTAGCTTCCTGAGTTCCTATAGTTCCTTATATATTTTTGGATAAAAGCCCTCTATCACTATCAGATGTGGATTTAGTGGAGATTTTTTTCCCCAATCTGTATATTGCTGATTTGTCCTATTGACTATATCCTTTGCCTTATAGAAGCTTTTCAGTTTTATAAGGTTCCATTTATCAATCATTGATCTTAGAGCATGAGCCATTGGAGTTCTATTTAGGAAATTTCCTCTGTGTGGATGAGTTTGAGGCTCTTTCCCACTTTCTTTTCTGTTAGATTAATTGTATCTGGTGTCATGTGATGTCCTTAGTCTACTTGAACTTGAGCTGTGTGCAAGGTGACAAATCTGGATCTGTTCTCATTTTTATACATACTGACTGACAGACCTGCACCATTTACTGAAGATTATTTCTTTTTTCTGTTGTATATTTTTGGCTTCTTTGTCAACGATTGAGTGTTCATATGTGTGTGAGTTTATTTCTGAGTTTTATTCCATTGATCTACCTTTTTGTCTGTGTACAAATAACATGCAATTTTTATTACCATTGCTCTTCCTTAACCACCTCCCTCCCTTTTCCTTTACTCATGAACCCCTTTCTTGTTTTGTGGACTCTGAACTCTCATTCTTGCATTCAACTGGCCTACTTAATGAAAATTCCACTCTACACTGCACTGCAGCAATGGATTTTCAATGGAACACTGTGTATGTGTCTTTTTAGTGACTTATCTTTTGTAGTTTTGTAGCTTTGTATCACTTGTCTATTTTCATTCTATACATGATACCAATTCAATAATGATACTAATACTGTTAGTATCATTAAGAGTATAATCATTAGCATCTATTAGCAGTAAGCAGTATTCACTTTCTCTCCTCACTTTCTTACATTTAGCTCCTCCCAGTTTTTCTACCTTGGAAGCCTTTTTGCTTCCCTCTACCCTCAATATTTTTCTCTCTTTATTGTTATATATATATATGCATAAATATATGGATTCTTTATTACTAAAGTTTTTATTCTTTGAGAATTTATTACATGTATTAAATATGAACATTCTAAAACCGCAAAGGGCCTCCAGATAGCCAAAGCAATTCTGAGCAAAAGGAATACTTGTGGGATTATTAGTCCCAACTTTAAAATATATTATATAAATGCTACTCACACAAAAACTGACACGTAGACCAAAGGAATAAAATAAAATCCTAAAAATGAGTACTTGTAACTATAGTCATCTGATTTAGCAAAGAGGCAAAGAACATGTACTGGAGAAAAGACAGCACTCTCAACAAATAGTTTTGGGGAAACTCAGTGCCCACATACAGATGAGCGAAACTAGACTCATAGTTATCATTCTGCACAAAAATGCTATACAAATGGATCAAAGACTTTAATTTGAAACACCAAGGGCTGAAACTGATAGAAGGAAGCATACCTTCTGCACAGTTAAACAATTAATCCAGGGAAGAAGAAGAAACGTACAGACTGGGAGAACATCTTTGCTATCTACACATCTGACAGAGCTATAATGTATATATTGCAAAATATGTATAGAGTATACAAGGAACTGAGAATAAAAAACAAAAAGTCAAGGAAATAAGTGATTTTAAAAAATAGACTGAAGGTCTAAACAGCTTTCAATAAAAAATAAATAAAAATGGATAAGAAACACTTCAAAAAATCTTCAACATCTTAGAAATTTGGGGATTCTAATTAAAACAATCTTGAGAATTTTTGTCCTAGTTTTTTCCCCTTTGATCGACTTGACCCAAACTGGGTCATCTGGGAAAGAGGAAACCTCATTGGAGAAATAACTTCCTCAAATTGCTCTGTAGGCAAACCCATGATGTATAATTTTGATAGATGATTGATGTTGGAGGGCCCAACCACTGTGGGATGTTCCACCCTTGAGGACTTCCTAGATTGTACTGAAAACCAAGTTGAGCCTGCCCAGGGAAGCAAGTAAGCAGAGATTCTCATTGTCTCTGTTTATGTTTCCAACAGCAGGTTCCTGCCTCCTGTTATTGTCTGGCTTCCCTCAGTGTAAAGTGTATACATAAAATGTATATAAACTCTATGAAGTGTAAGCTGAAACTGGTGAGATGGGCTTTATTGAGTCACAAAAAGAGCTCTATATTTATTTTCCTTTGAAGTGTTTTGTAAACACTTAATAAGGATATCTTTCATGTCTTTTTTCCCCAAAATGTTAATCTTAGAAGGAGATTTCAGTTCAATTAAATGCATCTTTCTGCACACAAAGTAACTATATCTGATCTATGAACATAGAATATTATTTAACTTTTAAATGTTCTAAAACCTTTTGTTTGCCTATGATCTTTCATTAATGGTTAATTTTGATTTACTTATTATACCCGTGATAATATTTTGCTTAAAATTCATGAATTTGTAGGTGTTAATATTTTTATTTATTTGTATTTTCACTTATTACATTTAATTCTTGCATGTGATATCTATGTAGGTCACAATACAACTTGAGAGAGTCAGTTTTTCCTGCTTGCATGTGGGTCCATGATATAGAATGTAGGTCCTCAGGCTTTCCAGCAGGTACCTTTTCCTACTGGGGCATTTCATTGACTATGTGCATCCATTTCATGAGAAAAACTGGTGAATATATCTTCCAATGCTCTTTTCAAATTTGTTCAAAATTTAAAGGTTGAAAAATAATTCTTTTAAAAATAATTGTTTAAAATACCATTTCTACTTATTTCTTAAGTATTTTTAAGAAGTCACATAATATGCTATCTAGGATTTTCATTAAGAAAAAACTTTGAGAAATTGATTCATTTTCTTTTCTTTATTTTATTAATTATTTTATTTATTTACATTTTACATTTCAAATATTGTCACCCTTCCCGGTCTCCACTCCACAAACCTCACCTCATGCCCTGTCTTTTGCCTCTAAGAGGGCACACACACACACACACACACACACACACACACACACACACACCAACTCTCACCTCATACCTCTAGCATCCCCCTTCGCTGGGGCAAGAAGCCTCCTTGGGACCAAAGGCTCCACTCACATTGATGCGAGGTAAAGCAGTCTTCTTTTACCTAAGTTGCTGGAGCCATGGGCTTACCCATGTATACTCTTTGGTTGGTGGTTTAGTCCCTGGGAGCTCTGACGGGTCCGGTTAGTTGATATTGTTGTTTTCCTATGGGGTGACAATCCCTTTAGCTCCTTTAGTCCTCCTAATTCTTATATTTGGGGTTCCTGGGCTCAGTGAAATGGTTGGCTGTGAAGTTCTGCATCTGTCTTAGTCAGGTGCTGGCAGAGCCTCCCAGAGGACAGCTATTCTAGGCCTGCAAGCTCATCTTAGCATCAGTAGTAGTGTGTCGGATTAGTGCCTGCACAAAAGATGGATCCCAAGGTGGGGTGGTCATGGTATGATTGTTCCTTCAGTTTCAGCTTCATTTTTGTGTCCCTGCAATCATGGGTTAAAATGTTTGAGATGGAGTTTCTGCCTGGCCCTGAGCTGACCCAGCCCCACAGCTCTGGGTACCCAGATCTCTGGGGACAGAGCTGAACTCTCAGAAGTGTGTAGAATCCTGAAAGCAAATGTGAGACCACCACTTCTGCTCACAGTACTGGCCCAAGAGGAACCCACCTGGAATTCCCTGGACAAAAGAATCAAGGAGTAGTCTGGGAGAGTGTCTTTCAAGCCTGTGCCCTAAGCTGACCCTGTGACACAGCATTTTTACCCAGATTCCCCTGGGAGACAGCTGGTTGCCAGGAGTGCTGGCACACAGATGTACAGGAGGGTCAAGCCACTGTCAGACCCAGCAAGACTAGCTAACACCAGAGATAACCAGAAGGCAAGAGGCAAGTGCAGGAACCTAAGCAACAGAAACCAAGACTACTTTGCATCATCAGAATCCAGTTCTCCCACCACAGCAAATACTGGATATCCCAACACACAAGTAAAGCAAATTTAAATTTAAAATCACATATCATGATAATGATAAAGGACTTTCAAAAGGACATAAATAATTCCTTAAAGAAATACAGGATAACACAGGTAAACAAGTAGAATCCGTTAAAGAGAAAACATAAAAATCCCTTAAAGAATTACAGAAAAACACAACCAAACAGGTGAAGGAATTGAACAAAAATCATCCAAGATCTAAAATAGAAATAGAAACGTAAAGAAATCACAAAAGGAGAACCCCTGAAGATAAAAAGCTAGGAAAGTAATCAGGAGTCATAGATACACGCATCACCAACAGAATACAAGAGATAGAAGATAGACTATCTTCTATCAGGGGCAGAAGATACCATAGAAAACATTGACACAACCATCAAAGAAAATGTAAAATGCAAAAAGTCCCTGAGCTCAAAATCCAGGACACAGTGAGAAGATCAAAAGTAAGGGTAAAAGGTACAGAAGAGAGCAAAGATTGCCAACTTAAAGGGCCAGGAATATCTTCAACAAATTTATAGAAGAAAACTTCCCTAACCTAAAGAAAGAGATGTCCATAAACGTACAAGAAGCCTACAGAACTCCAAATAGATTGGAACAGGAATGAAATTCCTCCCATCACCTAATAGTCAAAACACTAAATGCAAAAAACAAAGAAAGTAAATTAAAAGCAGTAAATTAAAAGTAAATTAAGCATAAAGGGTCAAGTAACATATAAAAGCAGACCTATCTGAATTACACCAGACTTCTCATCAGAAACTATGAAAGCCCGAAGACCCTGGGCAGATGTCATACATACGGTAAGAGGATACAAATGCCAGCCCAGGCTACTATATTCAGTAAAACTCCCAATTAATGGAGAAACCAAGATATTCCATGACAAACACAAATTTACACAATATCTTTCCACAAATACAGCCCTACAAACGGTAATAGATGGAAAATTCCAATAAATGAGGGAAACTACACCCTAGAAAAAGCAAGAAAGTAATCTTCTTGCAACAAACTCAAAAGAAGAGAGCCGCACGAGAATAATTCCACTTCTAACAACAAAAAATAACAGGAAACAAGAATCAGTATTCCTTAATATCTCTTAACATCAATGGCCTCAATTCCTAATGAAAAGACACAAACTAATAGACTGGATACAGAAAGAGGACCCAGCATTTTGCTGCATACAGGAAACACACCTCAGTGACAAATACAGACCTCTGAGTAAAAGGCTGAAAAATAATTTTCTGAGCAAATGTTCCCAAGAAAATAGCTGGAGTAGCTATTCTAGTATCAAATAAGATCGACTTTCAACCAAAAGTTATCAAAAAAAGATAAGGAAAGACACCTCACATTCATCAAAGGAAAAAACCACCAAGATGAACTCTCAATCCTGAATATCTATGCTCCAAATACAAGAGGACCTACGTTCACAAAAGAAACCTTACTATAACTTAAAGCACACATTACACCTCACATAATAATAGTGGGAGACTTCAACACCCTACTCTCAGCAATGGACAGATCATGAAAACAGAAGTTAAACAGAGACAGAGTGAAACTAACAGAAGTTATGAACTAAATGGACTTAACAAATATTTATAGAACATTTCATCCTAAAACGAATGAATTTGCTTTCTCCTCAGAACATAAATGGTACCTTCTCCAAAACTGACTATATAATCAGTCACAAAATAGGCCTCAACAGATACAAGAAGATTGCAATATTTCCATGCATCCTATCAGATCACCACAGATTTAGGTTGGACTTCAATAACAACAAAAATGACAGAAAGCAAACATACACACAGAATTTGTACAATGTTCTATTCAATGATAACTTGATCAAGGAAAAAAATAAAGAAGTTATAGACTTTGGAAATTAAGGAAAATGAAGGCACAACATACCCAAACTTATGGCATACAATGAAAGCAGGTAAAAGAGGAAAACTCATAGCTCTGAGTGCCTCCAAAAAGAAACTGGAGAGAGATACACTAGCACCATGACAGCACACTTAAAACCTCTAGAACAAAAAGAAGCAAATATACCCAAGAAGAGTAGATAGCAGGAAATAATCAACCTCAGAGCTGAAATCAACCAAGTAAAAGAAAAAGAACTATACAAAGAATCAACAAAACCAGGAGCTGGCACTTTGGGAAAATCAACAAGACAGATAAACCCTTAACCATACTAACCTGGCACAGATCAGTATCCAAATTAACAAAATCAGAAATAACCACAGAAACTGAGTAAATTAAAGAAAATCATCAGATCCTATTACAAAAACCTATATTCAACAAAACTGGAAAATCTAGATAAAATGGAAATTTTTCTTGAGAGATACTAGGTACCAAAGTTAAATCAGATTCAGATAAATCATCTAAACTGTACCATAACTCATAAAGAAATGGACGCAGTCATTAAAAGTCTCCCAACTACAAAAAGTTCAGGACCAGGTGGGTTTAGTGCAGAATTCTATCAGACCTTTATAGAAGCCCTACTACCAGTACTATACAAACTATTCCACAAAAATATACTATGAAATTCCTTCTATGAGGCCAGGACTACACTTATACCTTCACGCAAAGACCCAACAAAAGGGGAGAACTTCAGAATAAACTTGCTTATGAATATCAACACAAAAATTCTCAATAAAATTCTTGCAAACAAATCCAAGAACACATCAAAACAATTATCCATCATGAACAAGTAGGCTTCATCCCAGGGATGGTTCAATATGAGGAAATCTGTCAACATAATCGACTATATAAACAAACTCAAATGAAAAAAAAAAACCTCACATGATCATTTCAATAGATGCACAGAAAACATTTGACAAAATTCATCACCCCTTCATGATAAAAGTCCTGAAAAGATCAGGAGTTCAAGGGCCATACCTAAACACAGTAAAAGCAATATACAGAAACCAGTAGCCAACATCAAACTAAATGGAGAGAAACTTGAAGCAATCCCACTAAAATCAGGGACTAGACAAGGCTGGCCATTCTCTCCATACTTATTCAGTATAGTACTCAAAGTCCTAGCCAGAGCAATCAGACAACAAAAGGAGGTCAAAGGGATACAAATAGGAAAGAAGAAGTCAAAATATGACTATTTGCAGATGATATGATAGTATACTTAAGTGACCCCAAAAGTTCCACCAGAGATCTATGAAGGGAAATAAACAACTTCAGCAAAATTGGATATAAAATTAACTCAAACAAATCAGTAGCTTTCTTCTACACAAAGGATAAACATCCTGAGAAAGAAATTAGGGAAAGGATACCTTTCACAGTAGGCACAAATAACATGAAATACCTTGGTATGACTCTAACCACGCAAGTGAAAGATCTATATGACAAGAACTTCAAGTCTCTGAAGAAAGAGATTGAAGAAGATCTTAGAAGATGGAAAAATTTCCCATGCTCATGGATTGGCATGATAATAATTGTAAAAATGGCCGCCTTGCCAAAAGCAATCCACATCCCCATCAAAATTCCAACTCAATTCATCATAGAGTTAGAAAGAGAATTTGCCAATTCATTTGGAATAACAAAAAACTCAGGATAGTAAACACTGTCCTCAACAATAAAAGAACTTCTTTTAGAAATCCTGGTAAGAGAATCACCATCCCTGACCTCAAGGTGTATTACAGAGCAATAGTGATAAAAACTGTAGGTAATTGGTACAGAGACAGACAGGCATGTAGATCAATGGAACAGAATTAAAGAACCAGAAATCAACCCACACACCTATGGCCACTTGATCTTTGACAAAGGAGGTAAAACCATCCAGTGGAAAAAAATACAGCATTTTCAACACATGATACTGGTTCAACTGGCAGTCAGCATGTAGTAGAATGCAAATAGATCCATTCTTATCACCCTGTACAAAACTCAAGTTCCAGTGGATGCATCAATGACCTTTACATAAAAACAAATCTACTCACTAATAGAGAAAAAGTGGGGAAGAGCCTTGAACACAGGGACACTACGAAAAATGTCCTGAACAGAACACCAATAGCTTATGTTCTAGAATGAAGAATTGACAAATGGGACCTCATAAAATTGCAAAGCTTCTGTAAGGCAAAGGATACTGTCCTTAGGACAAAATGGCAACCACCACATTTGGAAATGATCTTTACCAATTTTACATCTGATCGAGGGCTAATATTCAATATATACAAAGAACTCAAGAAGTTAGACTCCAGAGGATCAAATAATCCTATTAAAAATGGGATACAGAGCTAAACAAAGTATTCTCAACTGAGGAATATAGAATGGCTGAGAAGCACCTAAAGAAATGTTCAACGTCCTTAGTCATCAAAATCAAAATGACCTTGAGATTCTGCCTCACACCAGTCAGAATGGCTAAGATCTGAAACTCCTGCAACAGTAGATGCTGGTGAGGATGTGCAGAAAGAGGAACACTCCTCCACTCTTGGTGGGATTGCAAGCTCTGGAAATAAATAAGTCTGGAGGTTCCTCAGAAAATTGAACATAGTAGTACCTAGCTATACAACTCCTGGGCATATGCCCAAAACATGCTCCAACATATTACAAAGAACCATGCTCTTCTATGTTCATAGCAGCCTTATTTATAATAGCCAGAAGCTGGAAAGAACCCAGATGTCCTTCAACAGAGGAATGGATGTTGTTGTCAAATTATAAAAATGGGGCTGTCTTTAACCATGCTAGATCCAGTAGCGCAAATCCCCAAGATGTCTGATAGGTATCTTAATCTCAGTCAGCAAAGCCTCTCACCCACCCATCCCATATCACACTGCTGAAGGCCTCTCTCTGAGCCTGGCAACAATCTCTCTACCCATTCAGTTCCCAAGGCAGGCTGCCACCATGGCAGAAATATACATCATAATTCCATGGTGGCTCAGTGTCCCAGCCACCACATACTCTCTTAAACTTAAATTAACACAAGAAAGAACACACAACACAACCTCTGATCCAATTGATAAGATGTAATTGCCCACATAAACATACACAGCCCTGTACACATCTATCTCTTAAGAACATTCATAACAACTTGTAAGGGTACAGCATGGAATCTTATATTTTTGGTTGTGAGCTTAGTTCTTAGTGGCTGAGCCATCTCTCCAGCCCTACAGCATGGAATCTTAATGTCGCCTTCCATGTTTTCTCTTGGTGGAGGCTTCTCTGCTTTCTCCTCTCTTGTCCTTTTCCATTTTTCTCTCCTCCTCTTCCCTCAAACTTTTCTCCCACCCATCCTTCCTTTTCATCCAATGACATGACTCATTCTATCTTGCATCTGCCTACATCTTCGTGATGACATCATCCCACAAATGGATACAGAACATGTGGTACATTTACACAGTGGAGTACTACTCAGCTATTACAAACAGTAACTTCACGAAACTTATAGGCAGATGAATGGAGCTAGAATATATCATCCTGAGTGAGGCAATCCAATCACAAAAGAACACACATGTTATATATTCATTGACAATTGGAAATTAGCTCAAAAGCTTGGGTTATCCAATGATACAATCCACCGACCACATGAAGCTCAAGAAGAAGAATGATCACAGTGTGGATCCTTCACTCCTTCTTAGAAGGGAGAACAAAAATATTAATAGGAGGAAATAGGGAGACCAAGTTTGTAGGAGAGCCTGAAAGGAGGGCCTTCCAGACATTGCCCCACATGGAGATCCAACCCATACACCTATGGCCACCAAACCCAGACAATATTGTTGATGTCAAAAGGGCGTGCTAACAGGACCCTAATATAGCTGTCTCCTGAGGCTCTGCCAGAGCATGACAAATACAGAGGTGGATGCTTGTAGCCAACCATTGAACTGAGAATGGGCTCCGCATTTGAAGAGTTAGAGAAAGAATTGAAGGAGCTGAAGGGGGTTACAACTTCCTTTATGTACCAACCAATCAGAGCTCTCCAGGAATAAACCACCATCCACAGAGTACATATGGACAGACCCATCGTTCCAGCTACATATGTAGCAGAGAATGGCCTGGTTGGGCACTATTGGGAGGAGAAACCCTTGGTCCTGCCAAGGCTCAACCCCTCAGTGTAAGGGAATGTCAGGGTTGGTGGCAGGAAGGGATGGGTGGTTAGTGGTAGAACAGTCTCATAGAAGAGGGATGTTGGACAGGATAGGGGTTTTATGGACAGGAAACCAGGAAAGTATATATATATATGTAACATTTGAAATGTAAATAAAATAAATATGCAATTAAAACTTTTTTTGAGATGGGTAGGTGACCCCATTCCTCCGCTGGGGACCATATCTATCTACTGGAGGTAGTTTCTTCAGGTTCTACCTACTTGCTGCTGGGCAGTTTGGATAATATCATCCTCACTGGGTCCTGGATATCTCTTGGACCCCTGGCATCTGGGACTGTCTAGTGGGTTTTCTGTTCCACACCCCACAATTACATATTTCTATTCATTCTCCTGCCCCTATGAACTTCTCTGCTCTCTCTTCCCAAACCTGATCCTTTCCTCCCCCATTTTCCCTCCCATTCCCCTCTCCCACCCACGTCCCTCCCTCCCTTTCTCTGCCTCCCTTGATTATTTTGCTCTCCCTTCTAAGTGGGAATGAAGAATCTACACTTCGGCCCTCCTTTATGTTAAGCTTCATATAGTCTGTAAGTTGTATCATGGGTATTCTGAGCTTTGGGGCTATTATCAACTTATCAGTGAGCACATACCACAAGGAAATCTTTTGAGTTTCAGATGCTTCCCTCAGGGTGATATTTTAGAGTTCATAGTAGATCATTTGCCTACAAAGTTTATGAAGTTGTTGGTTTTAATACCTGTGGAGTCTTTCATTGTGTAAATGTACCACATTTTCTGTATCCATTCTTCTGTTGAAGGATATCTGGGTTGTTTCCAGCTTCTGGCTATTATAAATAAGGCTGCTATGAACATAGAGGAGCATGTCTCATTGTTATATGTTGGAGCATCTTTTGGATATTTGCCCAGGAGTGCTACAGCTGGGTCAGGTAGAAGTATTTTCAAATTTCTGAGGAACCATCAGATTGATTACCAGTTTGCAATCCCAGCAGCAATGGCATTCCTCTTTCCTCACATCCTCAACAGCATCTGCTGTCCCCTCCATTTTGATCTTAGCCAATCCCATTGGTATAAGGTGGAATCCCAAGGTCTTTTTGATTTGTGTTTCCCTGATGACGAAGGGATGGTCTTAAGTGCTTCTTAGACATTTGAAATTCCTCAGTAGTGAGTTCTTTGTTTAGCTCTGAACCCCATTTTTAATAGGGTTATTTGGTTCTCTGGAGTCTAATTTTCTGAGTTGTCTGTAAATTTTGGATATAAGCTCTCTATTGGATGTAGGGTTGGTAAATATCTTTTCCTAATCTGTAGGTTACCGTTTTGTCCTATTGACAGTGTCCTTTTCCTTACAGAAGCTTTTCAGTTTTGTGAGGTCCCATTTGTTAATCCTTGATCTTAGAGCCCGAGCCCCTGTCTGTTTCTGTATCATGAAGTTTTTTTTTTTCACTATCGCTCTGTAGTACAGCTTGAGTCAAGGATGGAGAATCCCAAAGAAGTTCTTTTATTATTGAGAATTATTTTTGCTATCCTGCATCTTTTTGTTATTTCAGGTGACATTGGGAATTGCTCTTTCAGTCTTTGTGAAGAAGTGAGTGGAATTTTGATGGGGATTGCACTGAATCTATAGATTGCTTTTGCTATGCTGGCCATTTTTACTATGTTAATTGTAGCAATCCATGAGCATGTGAGATCTTTACATCTTCTGATATCTTCTTCAGTTTCTTTCTTCAGAGACTGTAGACTGTTTTATATGTTTATTGCCATCTCTTTCTTTAGGTTAGGGAAGTTTTCTATGGTTTTGTTGAAGATGTTTTCTGGCCCTTTGAACTGGAAAACTTCACTCTCTTCTATATCTATTATTCTTAGGTTTGGTCTTCTCATCGTGTCCTGAATTTTTTAGACATTTTGGGTTAGGAGCTTTTCGTACTTTGTATTTTTTTATTTTACTGTTGTGTCAATGTTTTCTATGGTATTGTCTATGCCTGGGAGTCTCTCTTCTATTTCTTGTATTCTGTTGGTAATGCTAGCATCTGTAACTCTATATTTCTTTTCTAGGTTTTCCATCTCCAGGGTTGCCTTTTTTATTTCTTTATTGTTGCTTTTTTCCCCCATTTTTAGATACCAGATATTTTTGTTTAATTCCTTCACCTGTTTAATTGTGTTTTCTTATATTTCTTTAAGGTATTTATGTGTTTCCTCTTTAAGGGTTTCTAGCTGTTTGTCTGTGTTTTCCTGTATGTCTTTAAAAGAGTTGTTTATATTCTCCCTAAGGTCCTCTATCATCTTCATGAGGTGAGATTTTAGGTCAGATTCTTGCTTTCAGGTGTGTTAGGGGATCGAGGGCTTGCTCTGGTAGAACTGGGTTCTGATACTGCCAAGTGGCATTGGTTTCTGTTGCGTGTGTTCTTGTGTTATCTCTTCTGTGAACTGGCCTTGCTATCTCTGACTGCAGCCTGTCTCTCCTGTGAGCCAGGTTAAGACGAACCTTCTCCAGTCACGGTGTCTCTAGGTGTGCAAGAGGGTCTACAGTGCCCTATCTGTGAGCCTGGTGATGAAGGACCTCCTGGGAGTCAAGATTTCTCCAGGTGTGGGCGGGGAGGGGGCTGCAGCACCTGATCTGACCCTGAGTGTAGCTGTAGTCCAGAAGGAAGATGTGTCTCCAACAATGCTGATAGATCCTGTTTCTGCTGGGCCCCATAGGGGTCCCAGTTAGGCCAGGTATTTGGCAGAGCCTCACCTATGAGCCTGGTTGTGATAGATCTCTTGGAATTCAAGCTGTTTCTGGCTACAAGAGTGGGTCTCAAATGCCAGATCTGCCCTGGACAGAGTTATAGACTGGCCTGATCATTTTGAAAATATATTATTAATTTACCGCACACAAGTGATTGGTATAATGTCATTTACTCTATAGCTGGTAGATTCTCCAGGATTTATGTTGGATTTGATGTGATTTATATTTTTAAATTCTTGCTATTGGCAAGTTCAGTTTGTTTCTGTTTCTTCTTTTAATTTATCATTTTTTGGTGAAGTTTACCTAGTTCCATTAATCTCTTCAGAAAACAAATTTTAGATCTATTGTTTTATTCTGTGTTTCACAATGTAAATATATGTACACACACACACACACAAAACTTTTTGTGCATGCTGCGAACAACACTATAGGGCCAGAGGTTGAAGTCCAATTTCTTCCTCAATTACTTTTCCTGCTTATTGTTGAGACAAGTTCTCTCATGGATTGAGGAACTTTCCATTTCCGGGCTGCCCAGGGTTTCTCCATGTTTGCTTCTCAGCACCGATGCCCTAGGCCTGTACTCTGTTCTGTGGATGGAGGAGATGCAGGTTTAGCTCTTCGTGTTTATGCAGCAATGAGTTTACACCGAGCGCTCTCTCCAGTCCTTATTTATTTATTTTTTTTCATTTGGTTCAATTTAACTTCATGTTTCAACAATTCGCAGTGAATGCTTCATTCACTGACCTTTACAAAGTTTTCATTTATTGTTTATTAATGGTTAGGCTGCATCATGCAAGTTCTAATACATCATATCCTCTTTATCTGCTCTTAGTATTTTCCATTTTAAGTTGATATTTAGTCATTAATTGTTCAAAAGCATGCTATGTTATTTCCTGAAATATGTTATTTCTTTGTTATTTTCCTTGTGGTCACATTGGATTATTACATACCTAGATGTCATTGCTTATGTCACAGCTCAATACTCAGTGAGTTTGAGCATCTGTAGATGTAGGCTGATGAATGTGTCTGAATTTTTCATGTGGAATGTACTATCCTTTTTTTGTCAGATCAATTTGGTTTTCATAATTATATACTTTTTCTGACTTAAATTTATTCTTACTGTTATCTATTAAAAATTGTGTCAAGGCTTCTTATTAGTATTGCCATTGATATTTGCTTTACTTTGAGATCCTGTTATTGGGTCCATATCATATAAAGATTGTGATTAGGCAGCATGAGTTTTTATACAAATCGATGATCAGCAATCATGGAGGCAGAAGCTAGAAGATGGTGATTTCTAGGTCACTCTGACCTACACGGACAGCTGGTATATTAATAAAGAAAACAAATTTTGACTTTTTCCTTTTTGATCGATTTCCATGGAAAACTCTTCTAACAATGTTTATTGCTTAGAAGAGTTTATTGTTTATTTGTTTTGAGGGGTATTCATTCATTGGAAAACAGGTTTCTTTGGTTTTATTTTGCTCTGTGGCTTACTATGTCTGAGGCTATATTTTCCCTCTGAGTTCTTGGGTCAGTCTCCTTAACGTCTCAACATTTTAATTTGAACTTTTTCTTTTCTTACATTTAGAGAGTGTGTCTCTTATAAGACAGTGTATATTGTTATTTTATTTGCCTGACATAACACTTAATTAAGCATTAAGTTTGATGCTGTAGTATTTAGCTGATACACTGTAAATGCAACTCACACAGAGTCTACAGGGACTGATTCTTCCTCAGCCACCATATTTTTCTTATCACATTGTTCTGTGAATTATTCTGTTTAATGAAAACATTTCATGACTTTTTTTGCTTGCTATCGACACATTATCTATTGTCTATCTTTTCTTTTTATTTACTTTTTCTAGTTATAATGGAGTTTTGAATATACATCTCAGTTATATTAATGATGTCAGTAATAATTTTCAGTTGTTGCAGACATTTTCAGTTAACTTTCTCACATAAAATGCATTAGTTTGTCACCTAAGTCCATATACCGTGTTTTGACCTCTATAAACCAGCACACATACAATTTCATGCAATAAACAGTTTTTTGTGTTTGCAAAATATTTTTCTTTGATAGAGTCTGTCATTCTTTCTTGCCTTTTTGTGAATTTGTATGTGTGTGAGTGCACACATGCTCATGTACATGCATGTACACATGCATCCACATAGGCATGCACATATACATGTGCACACATATGCACACAATCTCTTTTAATGACACTGTGTTGGCTATAAATTCTCCCATTACAAAAAATCAAGTCATTTATTTGATTCTTTGAGGCATGTGCTAGTTGGTGGTGATTCTGGTGAGAGTTATTTCCTTCATCTTTGGATGTCATTCCATTGTCTTTTCTTTGAAGACACTTTTTTATTGAGGTTACAAGCTTAGAATTTCTATCTGATGAGCCTAAGAGGGGCTTCTTTGTTTTTATCCCATTTGGAGTCTGCTCAGTTCTGAGTCTATATATTCTTAATATTTTAAACAGTTCTTAGCAGTTATTTCTCTAACACTTTTTCTATCCTATTCTTTTTCTCAGGTTGTTCTTAAAATCTACTTTCACAAATATCACTTATTAAAAATTATCTTTCTGTGTTGTGTATCTGGGTGTTTTTTGTGTGTTTGTATGTGTGTATACTCATTCTTAGGTGCACATGTGTTCATGGTGTGCCTATGGAGGTCAGAGGACAATCTTGCATGTTTTTTTCAACTTCTATGTTTTCATGAGACAAACCTTCTCTTATGTTCTCACTGCATAAGCCTGGATACCTGAACACTTCTAGAGATTTTCCTGTTTCTGGTCCCTTCTCACTGAAGAAACACAGTGATGAGAGTGGCTCATGCTCCAGGGTCTGTGTTTCTAAATGTGGATTCTGGAGCTTAAACTCACATTTTCATACTTGTGATGCCCTTTGATGACAACTTTTAAAAAAAAAGATGTATTTATTTTATGTATGAGTACACTGTCGCTGTCTCCAGACACACCAGAGGACTGTATCAGATTCCATTACAGATGGTTGTGAGCCACCATGTGGTTGCTGGGAATTGAACTCAGGACCTCTGGAAGAGCAACCAGGGCTCTTAACTGCTGAGCCATCTCTCCAGCCCCATGACAACTTTTTAAGTGCCCCCCACAATGTCATTTAATTTGGTTCAAAATGAGCTATATCTCCCGTTTTCATCTTTTAGTTTCGTGTTGCAGGGTATGTTAATATTTTTGATAACTTTCTATTTTGCTCTGTTTAAGCAGTCATTGGGCCTACTTTCTGATTCGATAGCTTTTATGTATTTTTCAACCATAGTGTAGTTACTTATTCTGTTTATAATTTCTGACACCCCTCAACACATTTCAGCATCTGCCTACCATTGGCCTTATCTCTTTGAAGCCTGAGTTGTTCCTTCTGGCCTGCCCCAGGCATGGCCAACCTGTGGGTCATCTTCAAGGTGATTGCCCTACAGCTTTGGATATCTGTTAGTGTGCCCGTCCTCCAAGTCACTTATAGGAAAGGCCATGTTTCTCCCAGATGCTTTGTCTTTGAAGGTTTGCAAGTGCTTTCTAGTTGAAATACTAACTGAAAAGCCAGTGCAACACGGAGCTGGGAGCATCTGAAGCAGTGGAAGCTCAGGACATGGTTTGATCTTTTAAAGATTATCATTAGATTGAAGAGTAAAAATACCATTATAGACAATTAAGAGGTAGATTGTTTGATTAAGATTATAATAGCAATGTTCAGAGGAAGGGACATGATTGTAGCCTGTAGTGGTCACAGGGGTAATCAGGAAAGACAGTCAGGTCTTCTATTACACTTAGCAATGCCACTTGCATAGAATTACACTGAGAGCAATTGCCATTTATTTAGCCAGGCAGGTCATCTCTTTTATAACTCTAGAAGAGTTGCTGACAGCCTTGAAATCTTCAACATTTCTAGAGTGTATTTTTTGACTCTTAGACCTCTAATATTGATGTTAATTTTGAATACACATGGGACCTTCACCTCCTATGTTTTACCTTCCTCTCCATAACTGTCACTAGTTCTTTGTCTTTATGTATCTGCCTTTTTGGAACTGGAATGCGATTAAATTAATTGGTATAAAAATATACTGTGTGTCATGCTGAGACTATTGGGTTTAAATACAATTGCAGTAGGTTACACTAATTAATTAATTGGGCTTTATTTTACAAGCTTGAAGTTAAGGGTGCTTGAACATAATATGTAAATTTATGCAGATTGTGCAAATTAGTTTTTGACTCAAACATCCTAACACATAGGAAAATATATTAGATGTGGTTTGTGCTATGTAAATAGGTTTTATTTATGCAATTGTTTGTATTCTCTGCTGTAGTGAACAGGGTCTAGGTTGCATGGTTTTGATATGAAGAAAGATGAACACACAAGTTTGAGACTTAAAAATTTTGTGAATTAAGTTTATAATTCACTAAACTTAGTGCTTAAAGATTTGAGATAATGTATTGATCCAGTGGAAATTTTTCTGTGTTGACTTTGAGGAAGGTTTTGTTGATAACTCCTTTTTAATTACTCTATTATGACATTACCATTAGATGTATTCAGTCTCTTAACTGTGTTTGTGTTGTGGCCATTCTGTGCCTTTTAAGTATAATAAGGTTTGAGATCAGCAGGTGGGATCAGTCATGAGTTTTTGACTGGATTTATAGTGGTAGATATAGATTTTGTCTTCTATTAGCTTAGCCAAATTGTTGTTCTATCAAAGAGCCTTCTAAATATTTATGTTTATATTCATAGACAAAAATTCCAAAGCTTCATAAAAGAAGCTTCTTTTGGTAATGAACAACAGTGAATGCAAACATTGATGGCTGTTCAACAAACGAGGGCTGAGTGCTCAGTCTTAGACAGGATATTTTTATTATCTCCTAAAGTTCTGGAATTGTTGTGAAAGACTGGACAGAGGGCACAAGCCAAAAAATAAGGGGAAAGTTTTGAAATATTGTCTTCTGGGCATGACCCAGGCATTTGTAGCTATGATATGACAGTAGGCATGACTATCTGTAACAGTCAATTAGGTATCCAGAACAGGTTTGCTGAGATTCCATTTCCTTTAGCTGAACCATTGGGTACTGGTAGATTCCGGGGGAAGGATAGCCATTGCCTTCAGTTTTGCATGACTGAGAAGCCACCAACTTCCAACAGATACTTCCAAATCCATGGTAGCACCAATGGTTACAGTTAACCTCTTTAGGTTTCAAAACAACACCACCACCAAGGCCCTTCAAAAATCATGATGTGGGAAAGTGACTTGTGGGGTGTCATACAAGGATGATATTATGGGTATGAGGGATAGTAGAGAGTGAGGAGGTTACACTAATCAGGATGCAGATTACATGTGTATGAAATTGCCAAAGAAAATAAAAGTTGTATTTGAAGAAGTGCATGATAAAAGGGACTGGATATAGATCTCTCCTGAGAGATACAACCAGGGCATGTCAAATACAGAGGTGAATGCTAGTAGCAAACCATTGAACTGAGAATGGGATCCCCTTTGGGGAAATTAGAGGAAGGACTGAAAGAGCTGAAGGAGCTTGCAACTATGTAAGAACAACAATGCCAACCAACCAGAGACTCCAGGGACTAAACCACTACCCAGAGACTATACATGGACTGACTCAGGGCTCCAACTGCACATGTAGCAGAGAATAGCCTTGTTGGGGCACCAGAGGAAGGGGAAGCCCTTGGTTCTGCCAAGGTTGGACCCCCCAGTGCAGGGGAATGTCAGGGGTGGTGGTAGTAAGAGGGGGCTTACCACCCTTATGGGGGAGGCAGAGGGGATAGGGGGCTTATGGACAGGAAACTGGGAAAGGGAATAACATTTGAAATGCATATGAAGAAATATATCCAATAAAAAAGTTTGTATTTGTTTATATATAATTATGCATTGTAAGGATAATTATAGTAAGTGTACTCTAGTAAGCTAACATATGATTTCTACTTGATTAGTTAAAGATGCATTCATTGTTATATAACAGAAAAACCTTACTCTAGTGGCTGAAAGGAATGGAACTTATTTTTTCTTGTTTTATAGGAAGCAGCAATCTTTATAGGAATTAGCTCTTGGTTGAATGCCAACCCTTCAGTCTAGAAGACCGTTTGTCCTTTATTTTTGACAGGCCAGGAGGATTATTCCATTCTCACCCACTACTTCTGAATCATGGCAGAAAGTATGAATGAAGGAGAAAGGAAAAATGTTTCTTTCTTTTGTATCCTCATGCCCTGGTGAATTATTCACATCCGTGCCCATTTGGACAGCATGAATTGGACTAGGGAGTTACATAAGTAAACAGTAAATTATAAAAGGATGACACAGAGTTGAAAAGGATTTAAGACTGGAGGTCCTGAGGGTGTCTAGTGCTGGGAAGTGAGGGTTAGATATGATAAACATATATTGTATATGTATGTGAGGTTTTCAATGAATAATAATAATAATAATAATAATAATAATAATAATAATAATAATAAAACAAATGAATAACTTCATAAATACCCAGGAAAAGACGCTCCTCTTGCCAGGTCAGATTTTCCACTAAGACCTCAGCTAGAGCCACAGTCAATGCTTCAGTTAAAGTAACCACTGCAGAAAGCAGCAGCAACGCCTTGAGAGATCACATCATTCTTTGTTTCTACAGCTGCTACTCTCTCCAACCATGGACTCTTCACCTGCTATTTGCTCTATTTTAAAAATTATATATATATATATATATATATATATATATATATATATATATATATATATATATATATGACTACCACCTGTGAAATCCATATAGCACTGCTATTTGGCCTGGAAGAAAGGGGAGGTAGCAAGGGCTTTATCTAAGAAACAGAAATGTCTGCCATAGTGTTCATCTCAGCAAGAGTTATCAGTAGATGCAATTTCATAACTCACATCACATTTTCTGTTTCTGTTCTTCATTTTCCCCTGTTGACTCACTTGGATTCCCACAAAACCCGGTTGCTCCCTGGGCTGAAACCAAGAACTGCTGTCTCTTGACAATTGTCCCTATTTTTTTTTCACTCACACTACCATGCTAAACTCCTCACATCACTTTCTCTTCTGTTAAAATAATGCTGACTACAGGCTTTCTTGTAGAAATTTCCAACTGAGGAGGCACTCAGGAGAAATACAAGACATTCCTCTGCTCTGACAGCCGAAAAATTCACCCAATTCTGTACCACAAGCAACTGTTCCGAACTGTATAGAGCCTCCTTTTTCATAGAAATTGAGAACAGTAAAATCATGGGAAAAACCCCAAGGGATATGTATTGGTGGATAATTTCATCTTGATATGTGATAAGTTTAAAAAATAAGCTCAAATGAATCGAGTAGCATGAATATCGAGTAGCATGAATAATAAAAGGGCAAGTTGAGGAGCTAGAGGGGTAGCCAAGGTAAAACAGATAGAGGAAGGTAACCAACACTGACCTACGGCTTCTACAGGTACAGGCATGCATGCATGGACAAACACCACATGTGCTTACACACCAACACTTACACTTGTGAATAAACCATATACCCCAAAATGACTTCACAGTAAGGAATAAAATCGATTTAAATAGTATGTACCACAGGATATGTTTTCGTAAAAACAGAACAAAACTGAGAGAGAATATGAGTATTTCTCCCACTCTCAGCATTGCTTAGCTGCCTATAGTACTTGTGTAAGGCTGAGGCCCCAGACTGATATGCCTATTGTACGTTTTCAGCTTATGTTTAGGTAGTTGTGTTGGTGAGACCATGTGTGTGGCTTCTGACATTACCACAAGAGATACATCTTCACAGCAAACTCCCTGGTCTTCAGGCTCTTACACTCTTTTCAATGTCTTTTCTGAGTTTCCTGAGGTGTAAGTGTGGAAGTTGTTTTCTAGATGTATCCACTGGGATTGGATTGCAGGACTCTGCACTTATATTGGTTGTCGTTTTCTGTGATGACCTCTCTATGTTCCAAAGAGTAGGTTCCTTGATGAGAGGTGAGGACTATGCTTATCTGTGGGCACAAGAAAAAGTATTTAGAATGCAGTTAGGGATCATCATGGTTTAGCAAATTGGTGGTGGTAGGTTCCCCTCCAAGATACATGAGTTTAATAGTACTGGCTAGTTAGTTAGTTTTACAGAACCAGTATGTTTTCCCCCTTATGTCTTACGTCTAATTAAGAGGGCTATTGTTTACCAGTGAGGTATGTATGACCTACTGCATTCACCCTGGAAAACATAAATATTTGTAACATAACAGACAGAGCAGGTTACACACACACATGCACACGCACACAAAACAATGATTAATGAAAACGGAGACCATGATTTTGAGAACCATGATGGGTATATGGGAGGCTTGGGTTGAAGGAAATGGAATGGGGATATAATGTGATTCTATTATAATGTCAAAAATAAGGAAAGAAAAAAGGTAAAATCTTTTACACACTTTCTTTTCTGCAAGTCAATTTTCTTCTTTAAGATTAAAGCACATAGTATTTAATCTCATCTAATTAGAGCTCGCTTAAGTAAAACTATACAGAGGATTAGGCTTCATAATGCTTTCTGTCTTCTAACCCCTCCATCACGAGTTCTCGTGTCCAAGGTTATAGAAAAGGAGAATGATTGTAGAGTGCTCAGTTTCCATCCTGTACACTTTGGAATTAACCTAACGTACAAAGTGCATTTACTTTTGTGTGTCAGAAGTTGCCATGTCCTCTTGAATACTGCTGTCAGGTAAGGAGTTAATTTGTAGAACTTTCATCAAACTGTATTAGAATCTGCCTTTAATGATTTCTATATTGACATTTCAAGAAGTATTAACTGGGACTTACTAATTGATTCATGCCTCTAGGTATCAAACTGTTATTGAGTTACGATAAATAAATTATATGTTTTGGATTTACTGTAGGGATAGAAGAAAATATTTTATCCCATGACTCATTTAAAGTAACATGTAGACCAGGGATTTATTATCTAATAACTAAATATCAGAAATTTCATTTGTATTTTATAAACTCTATGAAATTTTTAAAAAATCCTCTATTTTTTCTCCTGAACTAAAAATAATGTACTTGTAGTAATCACTTGGATTGGTACAGGGTCTTAATTAATACTATGGTGTCTTGTCTTAGCTTACTCGATCTTAGACATGAAAGCATACAATAGTTGTTGTTATCAGTAGTATTCCTGAACTGATTCCTTGGACAGCCAAGAAGTGTATTTCCAAATGTACGAATATGGCTAACACACATGTGTATATATGTGTGTGTATGTGCTTGTATATGTGTATGTATATGTGTGTTCATCTCTAGATGAAATAACTGTCTATCAATCTATAATCTATTATCTCTATCATCTATCTCTATCTATCTATCTATCTATCTATCTATCTATCTATCTATCTATCTATCTATCTATCTATCTATTAGAATGTCTTCCAGGTCCTTCTAGTCCAACAAACATTTTCTACCAACTGAAAATTCAAATCCAGGAGTTCAGTATTTGTTCAGCCGATGGCTGTATGTCTCAGCTGGTCCTCAGTATACTCTGGAAGCTTAAGGAAATAGGCTCTAGTGCTAGTGCAGAAATGGACTCGCCAGCAAGCATGAGGGCAATCATGCTAAGAACAAAGGACTTCCTTCTTCCATGTCCTATATATAGGCTGCCAGCAGAAGGGGTGGCCCAGATTAAAGTTTGTACCTCTCACTTCATAGACTTAATAAGAAATGTCTCTCACAAGTGTTTCCAGTTGCCTGGGTTTAGTTAATTACAAATGTAATTAAGTTTATAGCAAGAGTAGTCATCACAGTGTGTATACAAGTATGTGCAGGTTTGTGTTTGTACATGTATGCATGTATTTGTGTATGTGTTAAATGTGTATATGCATATGTTTGTATATATATATATATATATATGTGTGTGTGTGTATGTTTACAGTTATGTGTGTGTATGCATGCACATCTCTGTATTTCCATGTTTCGGTGTTTTGAGTGCTCTTAGACAAATATATTTATATATCTAAATAAAAAAATGTGCTTCATATCTCTGATTTTGATGGTTACCTGTGTATGCTGCTATCATCTACCTCACATCTACCTCCTTATTGCTGTTTTCTGAAATTATACACCCATAGTTGTTCTTTGGTTCATCTCCAAATACGTTGCTTCTGAAGCTCTTATATTTTCCATTCTCCAAAGCGACATACCATGCAGGAATTAATGAGATGATTCAAGGCTTGGGTTCCCTCTGCAGCCTCAGAATATAGAAGACTTGCAAGTGGAACCAAATAAGGGATGAGAATATTAAAACATTCTAGCTTCATCTTCTGACTTCAGAGAGAAGAGAGAAGCTGGAGGTTGATTTAATCAAATGGAAAATGATTTAGTAAATCATGCCTGAAGAGTGATACTTCCAGAAAAACCCTAGAGCAGAGAATTAAGACATTTGGAAGATAGGTGGATGAGGAGGATCTGGGCAGGTGGACAGACAGTGATGTTTGAAGGCACGTCTCTCATTGCTCTATTGTCTCTTCTCAATATAGATACGGCTGACTTGGACTTTCTGTAGTAAACCAAAATTATTAGTTGTAAGAACCTCTGATTTATTCTCAATTGATCATGAACACAGGAGATCTGGCCTTGTCTTACCACCTGCTCTACTTTCAAATGTCCCCAAATGATTGTGTGTTTGGTAACTTGGTCCAGAGGTGGATGTACTGACTGGGTAGATATGAGACATTTAAGAAAGTGAAACTTGACCGGTAAAGGTATGTCATTTTGGGCCCTTGAAGATATAGCTCCTCCTAATTCAACTTTCTCTACTTTTTGAACTGAATGTCATGTATGAGTCCTCCCATCCTACAAGGGATTTGCCATGGATGAATAACTATTTCTGCCACTGTCCCTTCCCTGTTCTGTTGGCTTGAAATTCTGCTAAAACCGTAAGCCAAGATAAGCCCTTCTTCATTCAGGATGCTTTTATCAGTGGTGGGAAGAGTCACACATAGCATTGGAATTGAGTGTTGTCATCCATACCTGAGCTACTTGTGGGGACTACTGCTTTTTCCTGGCAGGTAGTGTCAGAAAGGAGAAAACTAAAAGTTACCCATATGGGATGCAGAGAATGGAAGGGTTAATACAGTGGCATAAATCCTCAAGTGTTTGTCATCACAGATATCAAATATTATGAATTATAATTTAGAGAAAATTTAATTTTTTTCTAAGTAAGCATCAACATTCTTGTAAAGTTATATAAAACTCTTGGGGGAAAATTATAGGTGTCTTTGCCCCTCTCCTTACCCTTAACTCTATTTCCTCTGGCGGTGTCTCACTCATGCTCTTGGCTAGTTGAGAGAATCACAGTTCACTATTTCATTATTATCAAACAATCAAGGGGCTCCAAATTCTAACCCTGCTCAAACAGTGAAGGGCCAGTACCTCAGGCAGGGTTGTAAATGTTCCTGTTTCCTCATGGGTGGAATGGGAAGCATAGCCATTATTCACCTCTTATTTCCTCAAGGCTCCTTCCAAAAAACAGGATTCTCTTCGGAAGGAGCCTGGGGGAAGGTCAGAATCAAATAGCATCGGCACGGTTGACATGGTGATTCTAGGATGCTGTAAGGCTTGTCACTTAGTGTTTTGGTCTAAGTTTCCCATGTCTCTGAAGTGGCGTGCCTGGCATTTCACATCGTGCATATAAAGAAGCATGTGTGACACTGGAGACAAAAGTTAAATAAGCTTAACTTTTGAGCTTCTTAGAGTCCATTTTTAAAGTACTTCAGGCAGATATCTTTGCAGGTAATAAAAGTATGAGTCACTGGGGCAGTGAGATGGCTTGGTAGCTAAGTGAAATTGCTTCTGTGTCTGAAGAATTGAGTCTGGTCTTTTGGGAGCGAAGTGGTGGAAGGAGAGAACAGGTTCTGCAGGCTGTGCTCTGACCACCACATGTACACTATGGCGAGCTCTACTGCTAAACAGACAAAGGATTAAAAACAGAAGTCATGGGTGGGAAGTTATTTATGGGATTATGGTCTATTTCTCAGACAATGCACCAGATTTTAAAGAGAAGCTACATTTGCAGAAAATGAAATGTCCAGGTGTTTCTCATGATGTCTCCTCTTCCAGCTTGTGTTGTGGCAGTTGTTATATTGGTCTGCATTTTTCTTTGGTTTCATGCTAAAGACCTCTTCCCCGTGTCTTATTTGAGCAGTAATTTTCCAACCAGTTCTGTGGAGACTTTGACCAGCTTTGCGCACCATCAAATTGGTAGGGAAGAGCACAACACTGACACCTGAGAATCTCTGAAGCCCAATTGCACACAAATCTCAGAGAGTGGATGACAGAAAAGTGTGCTCCACAGAAGGGACTCCCAAATTCTATGGGACTTCTCAATGACTTTCAGCCCTTCTCTCTGTCTTATCCTTGTGAAGTTAATAGGCATATTAACATCTAAAATTAGCAATTAAGTTATGTTTGGGATCTAAACTTTTCCACAAGCATATCACATATTGAATTCCAATCACTCAAAACTCTACATAGTGCTCAAAATGTTTAAGGAGTTCCACAAAACCTTCATTTTCAGTTATAGCTAGGAATGATGACTTACAACTATAATCTTAACAGTTGGGAGGCTGAGACAGAAAGATTGTCACAAATTTAAAGACAACATAGGCTAGATACTTAGTTCCATGTCATCCTGGGCTACCCTGTGACTCCTAAAAAACCCTAAAAAGTGAAATTCCAAGAAGTTAGTAGGACACTTGCAAATGTGCCCTATTCTACTATAGATTCTGATGGGAAATATTAGTTTATCATAAAATATTTGGCCAGCACTGAGTTCACAATGGGTAAAAGAGAAGTTGTAATTTATGTAATCTACCTAATTTCATAGGTGATAATTATATGTAAATATATGTTATAAATGTTTAAATATCAACAGGGGTAGGCCATTTCCCAATTGATAACCATAGAATTTATAATAGTGATAAATGATTTATATCTAGCTGGTAAAAAGAAGCATTCATTATTAATTAGGAGAGAGTGAAGCATGCTTATTCCTTGCAAAGACCTCTAAATGCACAGGTTTTCCATTGTCTGTCTGCTCACCTTCAGCAATGGCCTGAAATAAACTAGGAACTAATGAGCAAACCGGAAATGGACAATGCTTGTATGAGATTTCCCATCAGATTTCAGTGATTTGAATGCCATTTTGCCATTTCCCTCCCCTTGTGCAATAGAAAGTAGAAAACGATAATGGAAATGAGACGGCAGCGACTAGTGACTTCAGAGGTTAGCACAACTACTAAAGTCTGGCATTGCAGGGTCGCACCAATTCTCAAACCCATTGTTTTGTGGTACAATTCAACTGGTTCAGTAGAAAGAAGAAGATTCTGTGAAAGTCCTTAAACATTTTGAGCAGCTGTCAAACTGCTATTAAACTATTGGAATTCAGCACACAATATGCTCATGGAAACTTGGAAGTCCTAAGTCTAACTTAATTGCTGATATTACATATTAGTGTTCCTGTTAGTGTCACATGTGTAAGACAGGGAGGAGGGGCCGAAAGTCGTTGAAAACTCCCATAGGATTTGGGATTCCCTTCTGTGGAGTGCATTTTTCTATCATTTACTCTGAGGGTTCTGTGCAATAGGGCCTCAGAGAATCTCTTGAGATTCCTTGGGAAATACTAGTTTATCACAGAATATTCGGCCATCACTCAGCTAATATTGGGTAAGAGAAAAGTTTGTATTGCATATAATCTGCCTACTTTGACCTAAGAAATAGTACTCAAGAGCTATTGGAAATGACATGATGTTCATTCACTGAAAGCATAGCAGGAAATAATTTTATTAATTAATTACCACTAATACTGCTCTTCTTGTGTGTATGTGTTTATGTGCACGCACACACAGACTTTTAATAAAAGCTTTCTTCTTAGAAAGATGATGCATAGATAAAGCAAATAATTAAAAAGAAAAGACTATTTCCATACAAGATTGTTTGAGGTTAGGCTATTGCTATGTATTGCAATGCTAAATTCTGCACTAGGAGGTCTAGTTGGCTGCTAGTGAACTCTCACATTTACTGATTTTGTTGTGCAAACTTTGTTCCCAAATTTAAAACTATTGGTTAAATAAAAATGGCAATAGCCATTTACTCTGGAGGGATTAGAATTAGGCAGCTTTTAAGTTACCTGTTTGCAGAAAAGGGGAGAGGATGCAGGAGAGAGGAGAAAGCAGCCGTGGGAGGAGATGGACCTTGAGGTGAAGACCAGGAGAAACAGCGAATGTTTGGAGTACATTACTGGGGAAGGAGCCAGCAGTTAGAAAAGTAGCTTAGGGTTTGCCCCTAGTAATTGTCAAAGCCAAATAAAATAACTATAGTCTGACTCTTTCATAAGCTAGCTAAAGTTAGGTTTAAGCTGGTTTTACTTCCCATGGCGATTGAGTTTGGGGGAAATGCTTCTTATTTTGGGTAACTACCCTGAGCTTAGTGTTAGACTGAGAATATACAGTTAGCAAATATAAAATAATAAAACAACACATGCTGGATAATGCAACTGATTTTCTCTGCTTCGTCAACTTTTATTTTTAATGATGCAATATTTCCAGCTTATTCTTTTATTCTTTTTTTGCACCAAAAATAATATTTTTCATTTTATTGCTGTCCACTTAGCCAAAGGCTTCTGAACTGCAGCGTTTTGCTTTTTTTCTTGCTAGTCCTTAAGTCTTTAGTGTAAAACTTAGTGTGATCTTCCACTTCTATAGGCCCTTCTGACCACTGGAATTTTTTTTTCCCATCGGGAGGTTGGCAGTGAAGCTGAGGCCCTGGAGGCTTTGCAAACTTAAGTTATCACTAATAACATTTTATTGGATATTTTATGTATTTTCATTTCAAATGTTATTCCCTTTCTAGAATTCCCCCTCTAGACACCCCCATCCCATCCCCTCCCTCTCCCCCTGCTTCTATGGGGGTGCTCCCCCTTCCACCAACCCCTCTGTTTCCTAAGGATCCACTATGATCAAGTGCTCCTGCTGCCGTGCCGTCCCTGCATGATACACTGAATCTTCAAACTATGAACTAAAGCAAAGCTTTCTACTCTTAAATTCCGTGATCATAGTGGATCCTTAGGAAACAGAGGGATCGAGCCTTCACAGAAACAAGGGAATTCTTTAGGGAAGTAAAAAGATCACGGGTGCAGTAAACAAAAATGCCTTCCTTGTCCCTGGAAACTTCGTCACTGGTGTGAATTCCCTTGGTGCCATACTTGCACTTTGATGCTAATTCTGCTTTCCCAAGAGGGGGTGACTGGGACAAGGAGTGAATCACTACTCAGGTGACTTCAAGTGAACCTTCTCTCCATTTTAACTTGTAAAGGCTAGAGCAGGTGGTTGGGCAGTGGAAAAGAAGTTGGAGCTAAAAAGTTTTAGGGAGAGAAGGAGAGAAGGAGAGGGGGAGATCTAGAAGAGGAAGGAGAGAAGGGAAGACTTAGGAGGAGGAGGTGGTGGAAGGAAAACAGAGCAGAAGCACATGGCCTAGGGAAACTGTAAGTTATAAGGGGTCTCCTAGCTGGGGAATAGAGTAGTGTAATGGTATATATGCCCTATCAAGGCACACAGCTTGTATTCATATTATGAGTTGTGTTTTCCTTGCACAGGCTTATTGGGTTGGAGATTTACCACAATATATCACCAGTGGAAAAATGAAGTCAAGCAGCTGAATATACCCAGCATTCATGGAAATTATTGCCCTTCGGCGCTGGCATAGTTTGGTTGAGCTTTTTCTATAATAACTTCAATGTCTTCTCTGTGCTGTCCTTGAGATATCTCTTACTTGTTCCTTTTTCCCGTGTCACATGGTGAAGGGACTTCACAAGCCCAGGAAATTTCATCAATAAGATGCAATTTAGAATTATGTAATCTACTGTCCCCTGATACAAGGGTTGATACTTTTCCTCTTTGTCAGCCTTTCAGAGGTAGTACAGGAACAGAAATGGTAGATCCATGTATGCTGTAAAGTGGAAACGCACCTCCTCCCGCAACTGAACTGACTGACTTATCAACAAGAATGGTGTTTTTCTTTGAAAAAATTGATTTCACACAAGTGTTGTAGAAACATATTGAGCAAGCAAATGCTACTTCCTGTGAATGCAGGTTAATCCATTTTACAGATACTAGGCCTCTCTGGTCAATCAGGATAAGGTTACATTTATGTATGTTCCCAGGGCTGACCATTTGACCTTGAACAATCAACTCGTGCCCAGGGAAGACCACCTCTCCCAATTTTGACTTTCCTCTATTACTTATAGTTTTTTGCAGGGTTGAGTGAGGCTCCAAAAGGTTTTCCCTCATTCCTCATTCAGCATGCTTATTAGTGTCCTCTTTATTCAGTTCATATTTGGACACATATAGTTTTAATAAAGTTTTTCTATCTGGACTGAGTTTCTGGTTTCTGAGTTGCTGATCAGGATTGTCCAAGAGACTCCTTAAACACACAGCCCATTGCTTGTAACCCTTGGTGACTCTAGAAACAGAGCCCAGGTACCAATGAGCTAGAACTGACTTGAATTCTCCTTCCCTGAGAACTAGCTTTCAATGTACCAGGTGGTACCATGGATGCTTCCAAAGGAGGGAGGCAACCAACAATCTGCCTGTGAATGACCACAGTGACCACTGTGGCATGATAACCCTAAGGGAGCAGAAATGGCATGCGTACCTTGGCCATAACTAACAGTTCTCAAACTGGACTCATGAACTGCTCAAAAGAGGTGAACCACATGTGGTATCGGAAACCTAGTTAAGTTTTGGTTATCTGAGGAGGAGAATCTACAACCATTAATTTTCTCAACTAGAATAATGGCTATCAACAACTTTTAAACATTTTTCTATATACTCACAGATAATTGTGGACTTTATACCCCATAAAGGAAACATCTCTTTGCATTTGATTTTTAAGGGAAAAATGATCTAGGAAATTTATGTTTCAGGCAAAAGGAAGAAATAGAAATTTTCTCCAAAGAATGTTCTCCCAGATTGTACTCTCTCCCCTATTATGAGCAGTCCAAACTGGACGGATAAGCTCATCACTGTAGATAATTTTCACGCTGGATTTCTGGTGCATTGATAACTTTTCTTATTGCTGTGACAAAATGTCCAAGAAACGGAACTTAAGAGTGGAAAGCTTTGCTTTAGTTCATAGTTTGAAGATTCAGTGTATCATGCAGGGATGGCATGGCAGCAGAAAGCACTTGATTATAGTGGATCCTTAGGAAGTAGAGGGAGTTGCATGACAAAACACAGCTTGTGCTCTCATTTTTAAATTTATTTCTTTTATTTTTAAGATTGCAGTGTAATTACATCATTTTCCCCTTCCTTTTGCCTCCTCAAACCCTCCCATAAGATCCCCCTCGACTTTCAGGTTCATGGATTATTTTCTCACTAGTTATTGTTATATGTGAATATAAAAACACATAATATATTTTATATATAATTATTTATAATATATTAATATATTATAAGACATACAATATTGTGATATGTAATATGTTATCAATCTAAACATTAAATTTAATTATTATAAGCATTAATATTGTTTTATTTATTGTATTTTTAATACAAGTGATGCTAATTATTAATTTATTATATATAATAATTATATATTGTACAACATATATTCCGAAATACAGTCTATTTACTTTGTATAATAATACTCAAATGCATATTTTCATGACTGACCACTGGAAAATCAGTTAATATGCTTAATTTTTTATTGAGTCTGACCTTAGATAGTAGAGTGTGATGCTGCTTGCATTTAGGGCACATCTTCTAATTTGAGTTAAACTTTTGCAACATTTTCATAAATACAACCGGATATTTGTCTCCCAGATGATTCCAAGTCCTGTCAAGATGCCAGTCACGATTAGCTATCACGAGTAGTATGCATTCTGTGGATTTGGAAACGTGCACGATGGCATGAATCCACTATTGTAATGCACAGAGTAGTTTCGGTATTGTAAGACTCCATTGTGCTCTTCATCTCTCCCCTGCCTATGGAAACCACTGGCTTATTTTTCTTACATTTACAATTTTGTCCTTTCTACAGTTCTGCATGATTGGAATCATGAGTATGTAGCCTTTTCAGAGTGACCTTTTTGTACTCACTAATGGGCATAACACTTTTTGGTTTTTCTGTTTTGAGAACTCATTTAAATGCTGGTTATATTTCACTTTCTGAATACATTATAGTTTATTTGTCCACTCAGGACAGAAGAACACCTTCTTGCTTGCAAATTGTAGAAATTATGAATGTAGGTATGACAAGTATATTCATGCATTTCTGTAAGAATATATTTTTTTAATCTCTTTAGGATAAATTCCAAGGAGAATAACTGCAAGGTGCGTAGGGAAGGCTATTTGGTAAGAAGCTGTCCCAAGAATGAGAGAAAAGGGAGAAGTCAATTGGGAAGGGATATAAATTAGTGCGATTTGGACCTGTGCAGGTCCTATGGAAGCTGCCAGTCTCTGTGAGTTCATATCAGTCATATCATGTCAGTCTGTGGTGTCTAGAAGACACTACCCGATTGGTATCATGCACCTCCTCTGGATCTTACTGTATCTCTACCTTCTCTTCCATAGAGTTTCCTGAGCTCTGAGTCAGTGGGCATTGGATAAAAGCATATCATTTTGGGTTCCCACCTAGAACGGCAGAGACTGCTCTATATCCTTGCAAGCATTTGACATTGCCAATGTTTTAAAGTTTGGCCACTGTAAAATGTGTATCATGGTGTCTTTCTGTGTTGTTTGCAGTTCTTTAGTAGCATATCGTGTGCTCACAGGCCTATTCATCACTAGAGAATCTTCTCTGCTGAAGTATCTGTAAAGGTCTTTGAACCAAACTTTAATACCTTTATTACGTTCTTAAAGAATTTTAAGATGTCTTCATATATTTCAGATAACAATGAACTATTCCATGTATCTTTTCTCTCGGTTGGGGGTCTTTTCATTCATTCCTCTGACATGCTTTTTAAAAAATTGAAGTTTAGCTTTTCATTTTTCTCCCAGGGTCATGCTTTTGCTGTTTATTTAAAAAGCTCAAACTGTACCCAGTATTCTTTAGGTTTCCCTATATTCTTACAGAAATTCATGGCTTTGCTTGTACATTTAGGCTCTCAAGCCTTTCATATTAATTTATATGAAGGTTATAAAATCTGGTTCGGAAATTATTTTCTGACACATGGCTATTCAATTGTCCCAACACTGTTTGCTGGAAATGCAGTCTGTATTTCTTTACTTTAAAACGTTCCTGAGTCAAGTTTTCTAGTAACTTGTGTTGAAAATGTGTTTGCCTTGCTTAGTGATATTTTTGGTTTTAGATTGAAAACTTTTTTTCACACAATATATTCCATTTCCCCTCATTTCCCCCAAGATCTTCCCCACCTTCCCATCCTTTTAACTCCATGCCTTGTTTCTGAAAAGCAAAACAACCAAATAAGAAGACAAACAAAAAAGCATAAAACAAAATGAATAAAGTAACAAAAAAACAGAAGGAAAAGAAGGAGCATGGGAAACACACACACACACACACACACACACACACACACACACACTCATGCACATATGCACAAACATGCATGCAGACAGGCAGATGCACCATGAAAACCATAATATACAAATAAAAGACCAGAAAGATAAAAACCATTAAAAATTTCCTTAACAAAACAAAATGAGAAAAGAAATCCTCCATGTCTTAGAGTTTGTTTTGTGCTGGGCATCTACTGTTGGGCATGGGGCTTGCCCTTAAGTGTGGTCTGTATAACCAGTGAGACTACCATGGAGAAACTTATTGTCCTTTGTGAGCAGCTGTCAATCAGAGACAGCTTCCGGTTGGGAATAGAAGCTCATGTCTGCCTTGCCATCTCATCACTGGGAGCCTGTCCACTTTGGACTTGTGTAAGCTATACAAGCTGCCATAGTCTCTAGGAACTCCTGTGTTCATCTGTCTGTTGTGACTGGATGCCACTGTCTTCTGAATCCCCTACGATTCTTACAATCTTTTCACCTTCTTTTCCTCTTAGTTTCCTGAGCCCAGAGAGGAGGAATTTGATGGAGACATCTCATTTAGGACTGAGGGTTTCGAAGTCTCACTCTGCACATTGTTGAGCTGTGAGCTTTTGTAGTAGTTTCCATTCACTTCAGGAGGCGGCTCACTGATGATGGCTGAGCAAGATATTGATGAATGGATATAGCAGAATGATCATAAAAATTGTTTTGTTATTATGCCCCTTTAGTAGAAACATAGTATTCACATTTCCCCTAAGTTCATGCTCTACCTCACCTCAAGTTCTTAGGCTCCTGAGCTGCTTTATGCATGGATTCCGCCACCTTCTTCTATAGTGGGCCTAAAATACAATGGGATAGTGGCTGGTCACTTCCTCTCACAATGTAGCCTCACTGTTGCACCAGCATCACCGAAAGATTAAAGATCGGTTTCTGCCTCACAGACAGGCCTCCATTGTAGATCAAAGGTGTAGAAAGGTTGGTGGCTACCTTTCTTCTCAGTAGCCTGAAGGGTACTCTTCAGTGCCGTGAACACAATGGGATGAAGACTCTAGTTTGGCACTGGCTTGACTTCTTCACATTCCGTGAAATATGTGGGTGTTGCCTTCAGAAATAGGGCACTACCACCAGTTTGTGGAGAATAACCAAGAACTTGGAAATAGCCCAAGTTGTTAGGGTGTTTTAATGGGGCCTCCTTGGCCAACAACTCAATTAAACACAAAATTTCCATGATTGTTTTGATAATTTTGTTAATTTATAATTCTAAATAAACAATTATAACACGTGTGAAGAAGGAGAAATTTAATTCTTCATTCCCCGTTCTGTACATCTCTTCTTTCCTTTTCTGGTTTTGGGGCTTTCAGTAGGATGAAAAAGAGCAATAGTACAATGGGAAATCCTTAACTGATTTTTATTAATTCCCCTTCCATCAAAAAAGTAGTCCAGATATTTATAGTCATGTCAAGTGTGCAAGTTAATGAAACTCTGAGATTAGTTGGGTCTGCAGTAGGAAGACAAATTTCCTGAGGGAAAGAACCTCTATGATGAGCAGATTTGGACATGGTGATTATAATAGACACTGTATTACAGGTTATGGGATATATGAGCCCAAATATTATCTACAATTGGGAAAATAAGCATACAGAACGGGAAGGCAAGAAGTGTAACTAAAGAAGACTGCTTAGTCTAGGGTCCCAGGAATGAAGTAAAAGTGGGAAGTTGTTTAGGAAAGGCGTACATCAGTGAGGTTGACTCATGGTATGTGTTTATGTCTTATGTATTGGAGAGGAATTGACTATCTTGGAATCCCATGGATACGTTTCAACGTCATCTTAAAAACTGGTTTCAAGTCTTCACTTTCATTTGGCATCTTCTGAGAACAGATCTGGGAATCTGTCATATGGATTCTCAGCTTTGCCTATGACTCCGTCCCTCCGTATTCTTGCCCTCCTTCCACCTTCCCCTACCTCCTCCCTCCTGCCTCCCTCAGAGGATAACTTCCTGTGTTACTCCTCAGGCTCTGTCCATATGGTTTTTGTAGTAGGGTCTCTCACTGGTTCAGATGTTTACCAATAGATCAAGCTGAAGGACCATTGAGATCTGGTGACCTACCTTGCCTCTCCCTCCTGAGACTGGGATTCCAAATATATTACTACCATGCCTAGGCTTTTGACTGGATACTGAATACAGGTCCTGGTGCTTAGCAAATGCTTACTGACTGAACTATCTCCTATCCCTTCCCCCATCCCTCATTTCAATCCATAGTTACATTGTGGTGTACTGCTCTGGAGTGGACACTTTGGCCTTTAAAATTGGAAGACTGAATTGGTGTTAAGAAAGGAAATGTCTTTTATAAGAAGACCCAAATAATATAAAATACCTCGGTGTGACTTTAACCAAGCAAGTAAAAGATCTGTACAATAAGAACTTCAAGACACTGAAGAAAGAAATTGAAGAAGACCTCAGAAGGTGGAAAGATCTCCATGCTCATGGATTGGCAGGATTAATATAGTAAAAATGGCCATTTTACCAAAAGCGATCTACAGATTCAATGCAATCCCCATCAAAATACCAATCCAATTCTTCAAAGAGTTAGACAGAACAATTTGCAAATTCATCTGGAATAACAAAAAACCCAGGATAGCTAAAGCTATCCTCAACAATAAAAGGACTTCAGGGGGAATCACTATCCCTGAACTCAAGCAGTATTACAGAGCAATAGTGATAAAAACTGCATGGTATTGGTACAGAGACAGACAGATAGACCAATGGAACAGAATTGAAGACCCAGAAATGAATCCACACACCTATGGTCACTTGATTTTTGAGAAAGGAGCCAAATCCATCCAATGGAAAAAAGATAGCATTTTCAGCAAATGGTGCTGGTTCAACTGGAGGTCAACATGTAGAAGAATGCAGATCGATCCATGCTTATCACCCTGTACAAAGCTTAAGTCCAAGTGGATCAAGGACCCCCACATCAAACCAGACACACTAAACTAATAGAAGAAAAAACTAGGGAAGCATCTGAACACATGGGCACTGGAAAAAATTTCCTGAACAAAACACCAATGGCTTATGCTCTAAGATCAAGAATCGACAAATGGGATCTCATAAAACTGCAAAGCTTCTGCAAGGCAAAGGACACTGTGGTTAGGACAAAACGGCAACCAACAGATTGGGAAAAGATCTTTACCAATCCTACAACAGATAGAGGCCTTATATCCAAAATATACAAAGAACTCAAAAAGTTAGACGGCAGGGAGACAAATAACCCTATTAAAAAATGGGGTTCAGAGCTAAACAAAGAATTCACAGCTGAGGAATGCCGAATGGCTGAGAAACACCTAAAGAAATGTTCAACATCTTTAGTCATCAGGAAATGCAAATCAAAACAACCCTGAGATTTCACCTCACACCAGTGAGAATGGCTAAGATCAAAAACTCAGGTGACAGCAAATGCTGGCGAGGATGTGGAGAAAGAGGAACACTCCTCCATTGTTGGTGGGATTGCAGACTGGTACAACCATTCTGGAAATCAGTCTGGAGGTTCCTCAGAAAATTGGACATTAAACTCCCTGAGGATCCAGCTATCCTCTCTTGGGCATATACCCAAAAGATGCCCCAACATATAAAAAAAAGACACGTGCTCCACTATGTTCATCGCAGCCTTATTTATAATAGCCAGAAGCTGGAAAGAACCAGATGCCCTTCAACAGAGGAATGGATACAGAAAATGTGGTATATCTACACAATGGAATATTACTCAGCTATCAAAAAACAACGAGTTTATGAAATTAGGGCAAATGGTTGGAACTGGAAAATATCATCCTGAGTGAGCTAACCTAATCACAGAAAGACATACATGGTATGCACTCATTGATAAGTGGCTATTAGCCCAAATGCCTGAATTACCCTAGATGCCTAGAACAAATGAAACTCAAGACGGATGATCAAAATGTGAATGCTTCACTCCTTCTTTAAAAGGGGAACAAGAATACCCTTGGCAGGGAAGAGAGAGGCAAAGATTAAAACAGAGACTGAAGGAACATCCATTCAGAGCCTGCCCCACATGTGGCCCATATATATACAGCCACCCAATTAGACAAGATGGATGAAGCAAAGAAGTGCAGAAGTGTAGATCGCTCCTGAGAGACACAGCCAGAATACAGCAAATACAGAGGCGAATGTCAGCAGCAAACCTCTGAACTGAGAATAGGACCCCCGTTGAAGGAATCAGAGAAAGAACTGGAAGAGCTTGAAGGGGCTCGAGACCCTATATGTACAACAATGCCAAGCCACCAGAGCTTCCAGGGACTAAGCCACTACCTAAAGACTATACATGGACTGACCCTGGACTCTGACCTCATAGGTAGCAATGAATATCCTAGTAAGAGCACCAGTGGAAGGGGAAGCCCTGGGTCCTGCTAAGAATGAACCCCCAGTGAACTAGACTGTTGGGGAGAGGGCAGCAATGGGGGGAGGGTTGGGAGGGGAACACCCATAAGGAAGGGGGGGGAAGGGGGATGTTTGCCCGGAAACCGGGAAAGGGAATAACACTCGAAATGTATATAAGAAATATTCAAGTTAATAAAAAAAATAAATAAAAAAAAAAATAAGAAGACTCGGGATAAAATCTTCTCTAGATACGTGTTTTGCAGTGCAATTTTTTTTCAATTGAAGTATGAAAGGTTAGTACTTGATTACTACTTTAGGTTAGTAAAGCTTATATATATATATATTTTTTTTTGGCATAAAAGGCAGTTTAAACAGTCAGGTAGAATAACTAGGAGGAGAGACTTTTTGTCAACTGATTATTTATTCAAACAAGCTTGCTGTATGCTTCACTATGTATAAAAGAAAGCAAACAGAGCTGATTCAAGGGCTACTTAATATGTGTTTACAGATATATGTGCTAATTTCCATTTTGTCTGTCTCAGTAATATATTTTATATTTGCATTTACTAATATTCTTTCAAAATATCAAATGTATTTGTGATGGTTTGGCTGATTGTGTAATAACCTAAAATATTAATTGATCTAAAATATTTAGAGCTGTTTAATTCTGGAGAACAGGCATATATGCAATAATTGCCAATAAAAGCTTTCATACATGAAAATACATTGGAATAAATCTGCAGGGAAATAGGACAGAAATATGTACTGAAGGAGAAAAAGGCATCATATAAATATCATATTGTGTGTTTTTAAAAGGATCATAGAAGCTACCATATCATATTGTAATTTCTCCTTGCATATATTTAAGTTAAATGGTAATATGTTATAAAAAATATGTTATTCAACTTTTGCAACATGCCTAAATATATCCTTTGCAACTAAAGAAACGTTGAAAAAAAATTAAGCCGACAACTTAAAAGTTTGTGAGAAGCCATGTATGCTTTAAAAATTATTTTTGGAAGCATGTGGGAAAAATACTATATTTGGAGGGGTTTGTCTTAAAATGCACATCATATGCTATATTAGTTTTTACTTAAATTATATGCTTTCAATGATTAAGGATGATTACATTTTAGAAAGAACTTGTGATCCCTTTTTTTTCTACTGGGTTTCAAAATATCGGTTGTATCACATAGCAACAGGGACTGATGGACCTCGGGACAGCAGCATCCTTCAGTGTGCTTCTTGGAAGTGAGCAGAAACATGAGGGGCGGCGCCATGGGGAGTACTAGGAAGGGGCAGGCACCAAGGGAAGCACTAGAACCTGAGGCATGTCGTGATGACTCTGATCAGTTGTGGCTTTTTGTGTGTTGTCTGCATTTCTTTCTGGCTGGTAACCCAAGCTGGTCTTGAATTAATGGTGATCCTCCTGTTGCATATTTTCAGCTCTCTAGGATTCTGTGAATGCAGCATCTTGCCTTGCTACCACTGCTTAATTTTGTTCTTAGGACTTGACCCTTTCCCTTTATTATCATGTTCAGCCAGTTCTTATTCACAAGCCCCTGGAACCCACCTCTTCTTGTTCTGCTTCCTGTCTCTTTAGTTCTAGGGTAATGCTCTGCACCCTAGGGTGCTCCATTATTTCTTGTAGTTTATGCCTAACTGCCCGCACATTTGCAAATACTCTCTTTATTAAAGCCCATTCAAAGAATCCTAATCAGAGTGTACCATCTGCTGCCTGCTGGAATCCTGACTGTAAATTTCCTGAGGACTTATGTGTCGAACTCACCCTGTAAATGTTAGCCACTTTTACTACTCCACTGCGATAATATTTTGAAATGTAAGCAATATCTTTTCTTCTGATATTGTCTGTTATCATTTGACTATTCCCAACTAGAGCACCAAGGCTGCTGGTTCACTGCTTTATTGAAAGGTTTGTGTTACAGCCAAAGCTATAGAAAGATAAAGGATGAGTCTGAGGTATGATCTGAATACTTTAAAAAGACTGAAGTGTTATAAAGCAAACCAAAACTAAAACCAAAAACACCAAACTCTGTTACATAAGGCAAGACAAGTTAAGGAAGAAGATTCATGGAGTCACATCTGCTGAGTGGCTTAGAACTAACCTCAATCTTTAAGAAATCAGTCTAAGCTGGGGGAAGGAGAGAAACAAAGGGGAAATCATAACCCCCATACAGGTCAAGGGTTGCATGTATAGTCAGGATTATGCTAATTAGATGCTTAGATCCTAGAATAAAAATTATCACTGAACATTCTAAGGAGAAAGCTTATCACAGTCTTAGTTATTTCACTGATGTAGAAGTATTAGAACCAGTGTTTCACTGGTCACAAGAGGCAAGGGTGGAGAGTTCTCACTGTTGCCTGGTGAATGGATGGTCCAGAGCCAGGCAAAATCAGCATTATGAGCAGATGACAGAATGCAGTAACATTTCCAATGGACTAAACTGCATTTGGTACTACGTCAAGGTCCCAAAACTTATATTTGACCTGAAAAGATGGTAAAAGGAGGACATTTATGGGTTTAATGACAGAAAATTTTGTTCCCCAGAGAAGCAAAATTAAAATACCTGTGATGATAAATATTATCATTTCATGTTCCAAATGTGGAGACTTGGTAACATGTATCAAATAATACTGTTATTAAACATAGAAGGAATAGATGTGGGCCATTTCCACAGAAAGATAATAGTATGTTCTCGTAAAATAGGACAGGCAGAGACGGCTTCCTGGAATTCTAGTTCTTAGAATCTTTCCACCCTTTCTTCCTCAATGTTTCTCGAGTCACAGATGCAGGAGCTGCGATGTAGATGTCTCCATAGGGGCTGGGCTTTCCATGATCTCTTGACCTCTGAATTATTTCCAACTGTGGTCTCCATTTTGTGTAGAGAAACTTCATTGACATGGAGTGGTAGCTATGCTTGTTGGCAGGTGAAAGGATCAGATTTAGAAAGCAGTGAGGGCTTATTTTGGTAGAGCAAAGTGGTGGTAGTAGATTATTTTCTAAATAAAAAAAAGGAGGACAGGCAACAGCTAGTGTATAAAATTATATGGAGAAGAAGTAGACAATGGGGATAAAGCCACAAGTGGGGGCGCATTAGAACCAACTGAGAGGTAGAGTATGGGCATGTATTGCTATCTCTAGTCTGATACTATATTGTAGGAATAGGTGGGTCTGGAAAGAGTGGATGCACTCCCAAATGAATGTGTTATTATCAGAAGTATTTTTACCCGTCTCTATTATATTTCTTCCTATTTCCTATGTGGCTCCTCTGTCTTAAACACACACACACACACACACACACGATACCATCTTATAAGAGACTCTTGAAGAACAAACCATATATTGATGTGCTGCACTTGAATCTCCTGAACTATGAGGTAAATAAACCTCATTACTTACAAAGATTGTAATCTCTCAGGTCTTTTGTTACACCAACATAAAAAGGATTGTGACAGTCACAAATTAATAAGTACAGGTGTAGGACAAGAAAGTGAGAATCTCAAACCTGTGTCTCAAACCTGTACTAACCAGTCTTTGCATTGAATATATATGCAGTTCTGTAGTAGTAAATAATAAATAATGGAACTCCATCTCATGCTAGCACCAGCACTTTTGGGTCACATGGCACTAGCAGGGTATTCTGCCTTGGCAGACTCTATGACCCAGAGCTCATGAGACATCACTACCTAATTTCCCTTGGCAGGTTGGTGCCACACCGGCCCCATGTAGCCATCTGCCCCTTGTGGTTATAGTCAAAATTCTTAGTAACCTGACAAAATCCAAAACTTTAGAAGCTTGTAATTTATTAATCAGTTTATAACAGTAAATTCTCAACTCATAAAACATCCACACAATAAACTCAGACCCAAATGATATTGATATAAATTGCCCACCTAAATAAGACAAATTGTGCTGTAATCATCCATCCTTTATAAGATATTCATAGCTACTTGTGACTATTTAAAGCCACATGGAGTGGTTCATCCTTCTCCTCCTCCATCTTCTCTTCTTCTCTTCCTATCTCTCCTGCCTTTCAAAACTCTGCCCCTGCCTTTTTTTCACTGCTCAATCACAGGCCTTGCCTTATTTTGTTCCTGCTCTCACCTGCAAATAGACATCAAACCACACAGTTCTGCCTGAGATCCATGGTTTCATCAAGTCAACTAGAAAAATGAGGATTCACAAAGTTAGTGTTAGGATGAGGTTGATTCTTTGAAAGAACGTTCTTCTCCCCAGGTCACAATTCAGCCTTTCTCCTTGGTGGACCATTGCCACCTGGGACAACAGGGTAAGATATTCATGATCTGATCCACCTTCCACCACTGCTGGGCTCCCAGGAAACCCAGAAGTCTTGAGGTCTGCCTCAGCCCTTCTGTGCTCTGTCTTCCAGTCCAAACCTCTACCTGCAATGTTGTATCTGCACTATACTCCTTGGGCCACAGCTTAGGCCAACTCCCTGGAGTCTTGATGTCACCCAGAACAATCAACTCAGTCTTCCTCCCTGGAGGCCTGATATTTCCCTGGGCAACCAAGACAACCAGATCTGTACACTTTCCTGGAGGCTGGCTGCCATACAAGGCAACCAGAGGACTACTGCCATCAGGAGTCCAGCTCTACTTACAGTCTACAATGTCTGCTATCGCCATTGACTACCAGGCTGGCCAGCGAACACCAGAGATACCAAATGCTTAAAGGCTAGAACATGAACACAATTACCCAAAGCCAGGGCAATGTGGCACCATCAGAACACAAATTTCGTGCTACAGCAAGAACTGGATATCCTAATACACTTGAAGAGTGTGAGAAAGACTTTAAATCTCATCTTATGAAGATTATATATAGTCCTTTAAAGAGGAAGTTAATCCTTTAAAGAAATACAGGAGAATACAGAGTTTTTAAACAGGAAACAAATAAATATAAAGATATACAGGAAAATACAATCAAACAGGTGAAATAAATAAAATGATTCACAACCTGAAAATGAAAATAGAAGCAATAAAGAAAAACACAAATCAAAGAAACCCCGAAGATGGAAAACCTAGGAAAGGGAACGGGAAATACAGACACAGAATCAACAACAGAAGACATGACATAGAAGAGAGAATCTCGGGTGAAGAAGAGATGGAAATGAAATTGATACATTCATCAAAGAAAATGCCAAATTTAAAACATATCTAACTCAAACATCCAGGAAATTTGGCAAACTATGAAAATACCAAAACTAAGAATAATATAAGTACAGGAAGGAGGAGATTCCTAGATTAAAAGCCTGGAAAATATCTTCAACAAAATCATAGAAGAAAATTTCTATAACCGAAAAAACTAGATGACTATAAATGTATAAGAAGCTTACAGAACACCAAATTTATTAGACCAGAAAGAAACGTCCTCCTGCCACATAATAATTAAACACTAAATATACAGAACACAGAAAGAATATTAAAAGTTGCAAAGGAAAAGGGCCAAGTAACATATGAAGGCAGACCTATCGGAATTATACCTAATTTCTCCACTGCGATTCTAAAAGCCAGAACAGTCTGGCAGATGTCAGCCCGTACTTCTATATCCAGCTAAACTCTCAATCTCCATAGATGAAGAAACCAAGATAGTCTATGACAAAAGCAAATTTAAACAATATGTTTTCACTAATCCAACCAGGGGATAGTGGAAGAAAAACTGCAACACAGGGAAGGTAACTACACCCAAGAAAACACAAGAAATTAGTAACCACAGCAAAACAAAAGGAAGAAAATTTCTCTTATATACATACATACACAAAACTAATACCACCAGCATAAAATAAAAGGGACAAATAATCACTGGTTATTAATATCTCTCAACGTCAATGGAGTGAATTAACGAATAAAAAGATATAGGCTAACAGAGTAGATGAGTAAACAAAATCCATCATTCTGATGCCTACAAGAAACATAATATAGCATCTATGCCCCAAATGCAAGGGCACCCACATTCTTAAAATAAACGTTACAAAAGCTAAAATCATACATTGAACATCATACAATGATACTGGGAGACTTCAAAACCCAGTTGCACCAATGCACAGGTCATCGAAACAGAAACTAAACAGAGAAACAGTGAAACTAACAAGTGTCATGAACAGAATGTACAGAAAATTTCAACCAAAAACAAAAGAATATACCTTCTTCTCAACACCTCACAGAACCTTCTTCAAAACTGACCATATAATCAGGCACAAAATAGGCCTCTACAGGTACAAAAAGATTGAAATAATTCCTTGCATTATTTTAGACCACCACAGATTAAGGCTGGACTTCGACGACAATGACAACAGAAACAATAGACAGCACATGTACTTATGGAAATTGAACACCTCTATACTCAATGGCCACTGGGGTCAAAGGAGAAAGAAAGAAATCAAAGACTTTCTAGAATGCAATGAAAATGAAGGCACAGCATACCTAAACTTATGGGACACACACAAAAAAAGCAGCGTTAAAAGGAAAATTTATAGAACTAAGTGCCCTCATAAAGAATTTAGAAAGTTCTCATACTAATTATTTAAAAGTACACCTGAAAGCTCTAAAAAGAAAGAGAAGCACACACACCAAAGAGTAGTAGACAGCAGGAAATAGTCAAATTCAGGACTGAAATCAATCAATGAGAAACATGGAGAACAATTCAAAGAATCAAGAAAACCAAGAGTAGGTTCTTTGCGAAAAATCAACAGAATAGACAAACCTTAGCTAAAGTAATGAAAAAGCAAAGAAACAGTCTCCAAATTAAGAAAATCAGAAATGAAAAGGGAGGCATAATAACAGAAACTGGGGCCATTAAAATAATTATTCGGTCTTACTCCAAAAGCCTGTACTCTGCAAAATGGAAAAATCTAAACAAAATCAGTGATTTTCTAGATAGATATCACTAACCCACATGGATCAAATTGACACAAATTAGAGAGAAAGAAGTCAAACAAACTATCACTATTTTCAGATGATATGGCAATATAGTAAACTATTTAAATAGTCCTATAATTCTAAGGAAATAGAAGTAACCATTAAAAGTCTCTCAATGCTCCCCCCTCCATAAAAAGCCCAGGGGTAGATGGTTTTCGTATAGCACTCTACCAGATTTTCAAAGAAGAGCTAATACCAATACTCCTTCACCAAACTCATTGTATTAGGCCACAGTCACTATGAGACCCAAACTATACAAAGACTCAACAACAAAAGACAATTTCAGACCAATTTCTCTTATGGACGTTAAGACAAAAATACTCAATAAAATAGTCACACAATGAATCAAAGAACACATCAAGGACATCTTTCAACATGATCAATTAGGCTTTATCACAGGGATGCAAACGTAGTTCAGTATATGAAAATCCACCAATATAATCCACTATGTAAACAAATTGAAAGAAAAAGGCCATGACAAAAATCCAACAAGCCTGCATATTAACAGTCTTGGAGAGCTCAGGGATACAAAGCACACACCTAAACATAATAAAGGCAATGTAAAAGTTAATACCCAATATCAAATTCAATGGAGAGAAACTTAATGTAACTCCACTAATATTAGGGACAAGACAAAGTTGACTCTCTTGCTCTCTCTTGAAAATAGTACTTGATGTTCTAGCCATAGCAATATGACAACTAAAATAGATCAAATTGATACAAATTAGAAAGAAAGAAGTCAAGCAAAGTATCACTATCTGCAGAAGATATGGTTGTACAGTAAGTGACCCCAGAAACTCTACTAGAGAATTTCTACAGCTAAGAAACACCTTCCACAGAGTGACTGGATACAAAACTCAAAACTCAAAAAAAAAAAAAATCAGTAGTCATCCTTTATACCAAAGATAAATGGCCGAGAAAGAAATCAGGGAAACAACACCCTTCATAATATCCACAAATAATATGAAATATCTTTGTGTAATTCTAACCAAGCAAGTGAAAGAGCTCTCTTATTCAAGAAATTCAAGTCTCTAAAGAAGTTGAAGAAGATATTGAAAGATGGAAAGATTTCACATGGTCACGATTCTGGAGGATTAACGTAGTGAAAATGGCCATCTTACTAAAAGCAACCTACAGATACAGTGCAACTCCTACTAAACTTCCAACGCAGTACTTTATAGGCATTGAGAGAAAAATTCCCAACTTCATATGAAAAAAAACAAACACCAAGAAGCCCCAGGATAGCTAAAGCAATTCTAAACAATAAAAGAACTTCTGGAGGAATCACCATGCCAGATCTCAGGCTGTACTACATATCAACAGTAATAAATACTACATGGTATTGGTATAGAAACATTTTTTATTGGTTATCTTTTATTTACATTTCAAATGTTATCCCCTTACCCAGTTTTCCGTCCGTAAACCCCATATCCCATCCCCTCTCCCCCTGCTTCTAGGACGGTGTTCCCCCAAACACCCGCCCTTTACCACCTCCCCACCCTGACATTCCCCTACCTTGGGGCATTGAGCCTTGGCCGGACCAAGGGCTTCTCCTCCCATCGATGTACAACAAGGCCATCCTCTGCTACATATGCTGTTGGAGCTATGGGTCAGTCATTGTGTATTCTCTGAATGGTGGTTTAGTCCCTAGAGGCTCAGTTTGGTTGGTATTGTTGTTCTTATGGGGTTGCAAACCCCTTTAGCTTCTTCAAATCTTTCTATACCTCCTCCACTGAGGACTTGTTCTCAGTTCAATGGTTGGCTGTGAGAATTCACCTCTGTATTTGTCATATAATGACAGAACCTCTCAGGAGACAGCTATGTCAGGCTCCTGTCAGCACGCACTTCTTGGCATCAGCAATATCGTCTGGGTTTGGTGACTGTATGTATATGGGCAGGATCCCCAGGTAGAGCAGTTTCTGGATGGCCATTCCTTTAGTCTCTGCTCCAAATTTTGTCTCCATATACTCTCCTATGAATATTTTTGTTCCCCCTTCTAAGAAGGAGTAAAGCATTTGTACTTTGGTCATCCTTTCTCACATGAACTATGGATTGTATCATTGGATAATCTAAGCTTTTGGGCTAATATCCACTAATCAATGAGTGTGTACCATGTGTGTTTTTTTGTGATTGGTTAACCATACTCAGGATGGTACTTTCTAGTTCTATCCATTTGCCTAAGAATTTCATGGTGTCATTGTTTTTACTAGCCGAGTAGTACTCTATTGTGTAAATGTACCACAATTTCTGTATCCATTTCTCTGTTGAAGGACATCTGGGTTCTTTCCAGATCTGATCATTATAAATAAGGCTGCTATGAGTATAGTGGAACATGTGTTCTTGTTATATGTTGGAGAATCTTTTGGGTATATGCCCAGGAGTGGTATAGTTAGGTCCTCAGGTAATATGTCCAAATTTCTGAGGAACCTCCAGGTTGATTTCCAGAATGGTTGTACCTGTCTGCAATCCCACCAACAATGGAGGAGTGTTCCTCTTTCTCTGCATCCTAGCTGCCAACACTGTTGTCTCCTGAGTTTTTGATCTTAGCCATTCTCACTGGTGTGAGGTGAAATCTCAGGGTTGTTTTGATTTGCATATCCCTGATGACTAAAGATGTTGAACATTTCTTTAGGTATTTCTCAGCCATTCAATATTCCTCAGCTTAGAATTTTTGTTTAGCTCTGTACTCCCTTTTTTAATAGGGTTATTTGATTCCCTGGAGTCTAACTTCTTCAGTTCTTTGTATATATTGGATATTAGCCCTCTATCAGATGTAGGACTGATAAAGATATTTTCCCAATCTGTTGGTTGCTGTTTTGTCCTAATGACCATTTCCTTTGCCTTACTGAAGCTTTGCAATTTTATGAGGTCCAAATTATTGATCTTTGATCTGAAAGCATAAGCCACTGGTGTTTTGTTCAGGAAATTTACCTCAGTGTCTATGTGTTCAAGGCTCTTCCCCATGTTTTCTTCTATTAGTTTGAGTGTATCTGGTTTGATGTGGAGGTCCTTGTTTCATTTGGACTTTAGCTTTGTACAGGGTGATAACATGGTTCAATTTTCATTCTTTTACATGCTGACTTCCGGTTGAATCAGCACCATTTGTTGAAAATGCTATCTTTTATCCACTGAATGGTTTGAGCTCCTTTGTCAAAGATCCCATGACCATAGGTGTGTGGGTTCATTTCTGGTTCTTCAGTTTTTTTCCACTAATATACTTGCTTGTCTGTGTACCAATACCATCCAGTTTTTGTTTTGTTTTGTTCTTTTTTTAAAGCACTATTTTTCTGTAATGTGGATTGAGGTCAGGGATGGTGATTCCTCCAGAAATTATTTTATTGTTGAAAATAGTTTTTTTGTTATTCCAAATGAAGTTCCAAATTGCTCTTTCTATCTCTATTAAGAATTGAGTTGGAATTTTCATGGGGATTGCATTGAATCTGTAGATTGCTTTTGGCAAAATGGCCATTTTTACTATATTAATCATGCCAATCCATGAGCATGGGAGATTTCCCAACTTCTGTGATCTTTGATTCCTTTCTTCAGAGATTTGAGGTTCTTGTCATATAGATCTTTCACTTGCTTGGTTAGAGTCACACCGAGGTACTTTGTGTTATTTATGACTACTGTGAAGGGTGTCGTTTCCATAATTTCTCATCCTGTTTATCCTTTGTGTAGAGGAAGGCTACTGATTTGTTTGAATTAATTTTATATCCAGCCATTTTGCTGAAGTTGTTTATCAGCTTTAGTAGTTTTCTTGTGGAATTTTGGGGGTCACTTAAGTATACTATCATATAATCTGCAAATAGTCATATTTTGACTTCTTTATTTCCAATTTGTATCCCTTTGACCTCCTTTTGTTGTCTGACTGATCTGGTTAGGACTTCAAGTAATATTGAATAGGTAGGGAGAGAGTGGGCAAGTTTTTTCCCTTTAGTTTGACATTGGCTACTGGTTTGCTATATATGACTTTTACTATGTTTAGGTATGGGCCTTAAATTCCTGGTCTTTCCAAGACTTTTATTATGAAGGGGCTATAGAATTTTGTCAAATGATTTCTTAGCATGTAATGAGATGGTCATGTGGTTTTTTCTTTGTGTTTGTTTATATAGAGAATTTTGTTGATGGATTTCCAATATTGAAGCATCACTGCATCCCTGTTGTGAAGTCTACTTGTTCATGATAGATGATCTTTTTGATGTGTTCTTGGCTTGCGAAAATTTTATTGAGTGTATTTGCATCAATATTCATAAGGGAAACTGGTCTGAAATTCTCCTTTTTTGTTGGGTCTTTGTGTGATTTAGATATAAGCTTAATTGTGGCATCAGAGAGGGAATTGGGTAGAGTTCCTTTTCTTTATATTTTTTTGTGAAATAGTTTGGACAGTATTGGTATTCTTTGATGTTCTGATAGATTTCTGCACTAAACCCATCTGGTCCTGGGCTTTTTGTTTGGGAGAATTTTAATGACAGCTTTTATTTCTTTGAGAGTTATGTGACCCTTTAGATGGTTTATCTGTTCCTGATGTGACTTGGGTACCTGGTATTTGTCTAGGAAGTTGTGCATTTCATCAAGATTTTCGAGTGATTTTGAGTATAATTTTTTTAAGTAGGATCTGATGATTTTTTTAATTTCCTCAGTTTCTGTTATTATATCTTCCTTTTCATTTCTGATTTCATTAATTTGGCTACTGTCTGTGCACTCTGGTTAGTCTGGGCTGGCATTTATCTATCTGGTTGATTTTCTCAAAGAACCAGTCCCTGGTTTTGTTGATTCTTTATATAATTCTTTTTGTTTTACTTGGTTGATTTCAGCCCTGAGTTTGATTATTTCCTGCTGTCTATTCCTCTTGGGTGTATTTGCTTCTTTTTATTCTAGAGCTTTCCGGTATACTGTCAAGCTGCTACTGTTTGCTCTCTCCAGTTTCTTTTTGGAGGCTATGAGCTTTCCTTTTAGCACTGTTTTCATTGTGTCCCATAAATTTGGGTATGTTGTGCCTTCATTTTCATTAAATTCTAAGAAGTCTTTAATTTCCTTCTTTATTCCTTCCTTGACCAAGTTATCATTGAGTAGAGGGTTGTTCAGCTTCCATGTGTATGTGGGCTTTCTGTCATTTTTGTTGTTACTGAAGACCAGTCTTAGTCCATGGTGATCTGATAGGATGCATGGGATCATTTCAATCTTCTTGTACCTGTTGTGGCCTGTTTTGTTACTGATTATATGGTCAATTCTGGAGAAGGTGCCATGAGAGGCTGAGAAGAAGGTACATTCTTTTGTTTTAAGATAAAATCTTTTATAGATATCAATTACATTCATTTGGTTTATAACTTCTGTTAGTTTCTCTATGTCTCTGTTTAGTTTCTGTTTCTGTGATTTGTCCATTGCTGAGAACTTGATGTTGAAGTCTCCCACTATAATTGTGTGAGGTATAATGTGTGTTTTGAGCTTTAATAAGGTTTCTTTAATGAATTCAGATGCCCTTGCATTTTGGAGCACAGATATAAAGAATCGAGGGTTCGTCTTGGTTGATTTTTCCATTGATGAATATGAGGTGTCCTTTATTATCTTTTTTATAACTTTTGATTGAAAGTCAATTTTATTTGAAATTAGAAGGTCTACTCCTGCTTGTTTCTTGGGACCATTTGCTTGAAAAATTGTTTCCAGCCTTTTACTCTGAGATAATGTCTGTCTTTGTCACTGAGGTGTGCTTTTTCTGTGCAGCAAAATGCTGGGTCCTTTTTCCATATCCAATGTGTAACCCAGACTGCTCCTTCATTCCTGTGTCCTGAGGGCTCTGTGTGGGTCCCTCAGAGAAGAAGTGCTGGTCTTACCTATGCTCTCAGATGTGTTGGCACTCCTCAGAAATGGACAGATTGGTCAAAGGAATTGAACTGAAGACACATAAATAGCCTTATACTCCCACGGACTCATAATTTTTGAGAAAGAATCCAAAACTGACAATGGAAAAATGAAAGGATCTTCAACAAATTATGTGGTTGTAACTGTATATCTGCATGTAGAAGAATTCAGATAAGTCTATACGTATCACCCTGAAAAAAAACCCCACAAGTCCAAGTGAATCAAGAACCTCAACATAAAACTAGATACATTAAACCTAATAGAAGAGAATGTGAGAAATAGCCATGAAAACATTGGTACTAGGGACAATTTCCTGAATAGAGCACCAATGATTCAGACCCTAAAATTAACACTTGATAAGTGGGATTTCATGAATCTGAAATGCTTCTGTAAGGCATAGGACACTTAACAGGACAAAAGGCAGACTATAGATTGGAGATGATCTTCACTAACCCTACATCTAATAGAGGGCTATTATCAAAAATACATAAAGACTGAAGAAGTTAAACTCCAAGAAATGAAGTAACCCAGATGAAAAATGGGGTACAGAACTAAACTATGAGGATTCACAGTGGAATCTTGAATGGTCAAGAAGCACTTAAAGAAATGTTCAAAGGCCTTAGTCATCGAGGAAATGCAAGCCAAAATGACCCTGACGTTTCATCTTCTACCGATCATGAGGCTAAAATTAAAAACTCAACAACAGCATAGGCTGTCCAGAATATGCAGCAAGGGGACTACTCCTCCATTGCTGGTGGGATTGCAAACTTATACAACTCCTCTGGAAGTCAATCTGGCAGTTTCTTAGAAATCAGGGAACAGTTCTACTTGAAAACCCATCTATACTGCTCCTGGGCATATACCAAAAAGATGCTACAAAGAATGGATACAGAAAATATGATTCATTTCCAAAATGGAATACTATTCAGCTATTAAACACAAGGACATCATGAATTTTGCAGGCAAATGGATGGAACTAGAAAATACCACCCTGAATAAGGTAACCCAGACCCAAAAGTGCATGCATGATATGTACTGACTTATAAGTAAATATTTGTCATAAAGTACAGACTATCCATGCTACAGTTCACAGACTCAAAAGAAGCTAGATAATGCAGAAGGCCCAAGTAAAGATGTTTGATTCTCACTTAGAAGGGGGAATAAAATAAAAACTGTTGGGACCTGGGCGGGTGAGGGCCATCTCTAGGATGTTCCAAAGACCTAGAATAGCGGAGGGTCCTGGGAGTCTGTGGTGTTGACTTTAGCTGAAACTCCTAGCAATGTGGATATGGAAGCTAATGTGACCACCTCCTGTAGCCAAGCAACCACACCTCCCAGTGCAGAGATAAGGACAACAATACACCCACAAAATTTTTGTCGCACAATTTCTCCTGTCTACAAAAAAGGCAGGAATAAAGCTGGAGCAGAGAATGAGGGAATGTTCAACCAATAACTGGTCCAACTTAAAACCCACCCCAAAGGCAAGCAGCAATCCCTGACACTATTAATGATTTTCTGTTATGTGTGTAGACAGGAGCCTAGTATAACTGTCCACTGAGAGGCTCCATGCAGCAACTGACTGAGACAAATTCGAAGGCCCATAGGCAAACATTGGAAGTAGCTCAGGGCATCTTATAGAAGAGGCAGGGGAAGGATTGATGGCCTCAAAGGGAATAGGATCTCCACAGGAAGACCAACATAGTCAACTATCTTAGATCTTCAGGGCCTCTCAGAGACTGAATTACCAATCAAAGCTGGAACTTGTTCCCCCTGCACATATGTCTTTATGTAGGTCCCCCAGAATTGAACAGGAGCTATCCCTAAACTGTTGCTTGACTGTTGATCCAGGTCCAACTGTGTTTCCTTGTCTGGCCTCACTGGGGCAGGGTATGCCTAATCCTGCAGGATTTCATATGCCAGAATGAAGGGATTTTGGCTTGGGGGGGCTCCACCTTCTCAAATTAGAATTTTGAGGGAGGATTGTGGAGGGACTGCATGGAGGGTGGGGAATGGGATGGGAGGAGGGTGGGGGCACGGATGGGGAGGATTGTGGGGCAGTGATCAGACTGTAAAGTAAGCAAATAAATTAATTAATGGAAAAAAAGAAGAAAGAACTTTCTAGCGACAGTTTGGAAGAACTTTACAAAGGTTCAGGACTGGAGGAAGAAGAGCCAGTTCAGAAGATTTCCTGTAGACGCAGTGAGGAGTAGATGAGCATAAATGACTGGAAGGGCAAAGAGCAGGCAGCCAATGGCAGCACAGAGGAACTGCCTGAGTGAGCCAAAGATGTCGCAGACAAAGGTGCCATCCTTGCTCACAGCTTTGTGTCTCAATGCAAAACACATTATCGCATTAATAAGCACTGCAAAAATAGGAAACTCCATTCTGGAGAGTTTTTAAACAGAAAGGAGTTGCCATCCTAAGTTTAAGAAAGTAGGTGAGCTCCTAGCTGAAATGGAAAGGATCCATGCAAGGGTAGTGGGGGAAGCAATAATTTTCGACACATGATTTATGGTCTAGCATGTTTAGAGTACCTTCACTAAATCATATTTTGATTTGAATATTTGTATTTATTTAAACTTCACGGAACACCTAAAATATATATGGTGATAAGATTTGTGAAAAGAATCTTTTATATGCTGAGAAATTGTCTTAGAAACAGGCAAGGGAAAGTATATGTAGATACTTGCTGGTTATGTAACAGTGACTGGTGAGTTCTCATTTAATTGTAATTGTGACTGCCAACCTCTATGCAAAACCATTATGAGGAAAGCATTCCTCAGAGCCATGTTGTAGCAGTTGGTATAAGAATTTCATTTATTTATGTTTTATCTACTATCCTCTATCTTTCTATATCAGTCTGTCTGTCTGTCTGTCTATCTATCTATCTATCTATCTATCTATCTATCTATCTATCTATCTATCTATCTATCTATCTATCCATCCATCCATCCATCCATCCATCCATCCATCCATCCATCCATCCATCCATCCATCCATCCATCTATCTATCTATCTATCTATCTATCTATCTATCTATCTATCTATCTATCTATCTATAATAATCGTTATGTTCTTGAATGTATGACATTGTTGATGAGTCTGGAACACAGGCTTGTACAATATATTTATCCTTTTCAATCTCACAGTAATAGACCCTATAGTGACCACCTGTGCTGTGCCGAAGCACTGAGTTTAAAGCACATTGAGATCACTCTCTCAATGTGCTTGAGATTAAGCATGATTACAAGGATTGAAACTAAGGCTCAGGCAATTTTAATTTACTGGTGGACAATGAAATTACAGAAATTCCATTCCTTTCTCTTCCTTGTCCCTTTGTCAGGAAACTGCAGCACTGAACTAAGACTGGGTCATATGTGTCATAAGGATTGTTTTTCTGGCTCTGCACTGCTTCTTGATTTTGGAAAGGATTCTGTGACAGCATCAGGCTTCTGTAGCTGTGCCTATTACTCTTCCCCTAATCAGAGGATACTATGCATCTGACAATACAGGAGAAAGGAAATCTAGGAGACAGAAAACCACGGGTGAGTTTAGGAAGTGTGCATGGCTTTTCTTGATTGCCCTCTGACCATTCAGCTAGTAGATTGAGCCTCAGAATTTCATTCTGAATTTTGTGCTCTGTCATACAAAGGATGCTGTGTTTCTTATTTCGTTTGTAAAAGAATGGTGATAGTTGGAAATTTTAGGAATTGAGAGAAATTCCACAGCCTTCATAATGAGAATTCTTAGAGGAAGAGAGGCTGAGGGCTGTTATATGTTTTGCAGATTCCGGCCTTCATTCTGTTGTAGGCTACACATTCTATAATTTAACTAAACAGTTCTAAATTCTAGCCTCTATTGTGGAGTTTGACTCTCATCTGGAAAGCATTTGTTATGAATTGAATAAAGAAACCCATTTCAAACATAATTTAGGTGAAATGCATGATTTCAGGTCTAGTTTTCAAATGTTTGTTGAGACATGAACAATAGAACATTGAATTGTGTTCTTTGTAAGGAAATAGGTGTAGGGCTAATATTTTGGTTTGTCAGATTGATGCCAAATGTCACTTTGTGGATGCAACGTAAAGGAGCTAGGTATTTGTATTTTTATGGCTTTTTCATATGATTCTTTTGCAATATTATGTTTGTGCCAGGGAATTTTGGACGTGTACTATTGCATTGCAATGTTCAATTTCTTGGTTTCCCTTGTGGAGATGCTAGAAAAGAGTGGGCAAGAGTCCATGTCAGGAGACAGAGGATGTAGGGAAGTGAGCTAATGTCTTGACCAAACTGTCCCAAGGCTAACCTTTTTTTTTTTTTTTTAAATCAACTGATGTTTTCTTTTAGCTTCCTTTCTCATAAATGACATTTGTGTAATTCAAAGGAAGGGAGCAAGGAGTTGCTTTCAGAATCCATGTCTGGTGGGAAATCCTGAAAAACCAAAAGATTATTATTAAGGTGTATCCACAGAGTCACTGTGATTACTTTATTATGCTGGATTTTTTTCAGTTATATTTTACATGCAAAGACAAGGTTCGTTTTGTATTTAAGAAACTACATGCTAAATCACTTACAAAGGTCTAAATTCAATAGGGAAAATTGCGATGTCTGTGTTGGAAGAACAATAGTTAAAAACACTTTTTAGTCTTTTATCTCTTTGGTATGATATGAATAATCCATAGTTTGTCTATTCTAGATTATCATCTGTCTGATTTCTATCCATTTTTCTGATAGTAAGAATGCTGTGTGTCAATAGTCCATATGACACACTTCTTAATAAGGAAGATGTCTGCTACATTTCTTTCATAATGGTAACAAAAGAACTCAACGTATCCCCTCTGGATACTGGTCATATGACTTGAGAAAAATCATGTAAATGGGTTTGAAAGATCAGGCCACAGTATTATTGTTAGAATACTGGAAATAATGATGCTTCTTCTAGGCAAACAGCCAATGAACCTTTTCTGAAATTAGTGCTAGAAAAAGAAATTGGCAAATCTTCATTTAAAAAACTCGGTTGTTGGTAACAATATAATCTCTCTCTCTCTCTCTCTCTCTCTCTCTCTCTCTCTCTCTCTCTCTCTCTCTCTCTCTCTCTCTTCTATTTATTGGGGAGGAATCAGAACCTGCTGTATCCCAGGCTGAATTTGAGCTGGTTACAAAGCTAAAGGTAATCTTGAATTTTTTCTTTCTTTCTTCACCTCCTAAGTGCTGTAGTTAGACATGTGAGCTAATATACTTAGCATATTGAAGTCTGTTTAAGGAATATTTATTTTTAATATTTTTATGTATATGAGTGTCTGCCTGCATATATATAATATATATAATATATATATATATATATATATATATATATATTCAGTATCTATGAAGGTTAGGAGAACCAGACCTGTAGATAGCTTAAAGCCACCATGTGAGTGCTGGAAACCAGTTTTAAGTCTTTTGCAAGGGTACAGACTGCTACTTGCTGAGCCCCTATAGATTTTATGCATAAGAAAAATTAAGTAAAAACTGTTGAGATAGAATTGATGTCAAAACTGGGATAAGCATATAATTAGGGTTGAAGTCAGGGTGTAATAGCAATGACGACTGATTTGAAATAATCTCAGTGTGACAGGTATCTGGGATGAACTATAGTTAATATATATTTGATTTTGATGTTGAGTCGCCCTTTGATGGCAAATGAGATGCATATACACAGTGGTTGAGAAAGGAGAAGAGAGCAAGGGAAAGAGAGAGGCAGAGAGGAGCAGAGGAAAAAGAGAGGGAGAGAGAGGAGAAGGGGGAAAGGGGAAGGAGAGAGATAGGAAGAGGAAGAGGGAGATGAAGAGGAGAGAGAGAGAGAAAAAGAGAGAGGAGAAGGGGAGAGGGAGAGGGGAGAGGAGAAAGGAGAAAAGAGAGAGACAGAGACAAAGACAGAAAAAAGAGAGAGAGAGAGAGAGGCGGGGGGAGGGAGAGGGAGTGATATAAGAGAATATTATTCTTTAGTCTCTTCGTTGTTTCTATTTTACCATTTCTTGAACCAGTTAAGAGTTAATATTCCTTTCACTAACTCTGTTGTCATGGCCTGAAAGGCTTGTGGTGTTCGCCTGCCTGAAACTATTGATGCATAATACATTATATGGAATAATCTGTGTCCTGTCCTTTGAGCCCAGAGTTTCATTATCACTACAGTACTTTGATAGTTAAGTTTCTGAGTAACTTAGGAAAGCTACACACATTGGGCCTGCTATAACAATTTCCCAGTGCCCACAACAAAGGCATGTTGCTATGGATCTAAATTGTAATTACTTGTTTAAAAGTATGTCTAGTTAACACGAGCTTTTTCAATTAGCCAAACTACAATATGTATCTAGCACATAAATACATATAAAAATAGCATATAAAATATGAGTTATATACTCTAAGTCACAAGTGTTTGAGATTTATTTGTTATTATTATTGATTTTTGTCTTTGAGATAGAGTCTCAGGTTGCCTGGGATGACTTTGATTTCACTATATATTGAAGATTGACATTAAACTTTTGATCTTTCTGCCTTTATTTCCTGAGTGATGGGGATTCAGCTTACAGTTTCTGGCTATCACAAATAAAGCTGCTATGAACATAGTGGAGCACATGTCTTTGGGGGTATGGTGGAGTAGCTTATGCATATATGTCTAGGAGTGATATAGCTGGGTCTGCAGATAAAATTGTTTCCTATTTTCTAAGAAAGTGCCAGATTGATTTCCAGAGTGCTTGTACCCACCAGCAATGAAAGAGTGTTTCCCTTTCTCCACATCTTCATCAGCATGTACTGTCACTTGAGATTTTTTTTTTCTTTTCTTTTCTTTTTTTTTTTTTCGGAGCTGGGGATCGAACCCAGGGCCTTGTGCTTGCTAGGCAAACGCTCTACCACTGAGTTAAATCCCCAAACCCCACTTGAGATTTTTTATCTTAGCAATTATTATTGGTGTGAAGTAGAAGCACAGAGTTGTTTTGTTTTGCATTTCCCTGATGACTAAGGATTTGAACCTTACTTTGTTTTTCTTGGCCATTCAAGGTTCCTCTGTTCCCATGTTAAAAATTCTGTTTAGTTCTGCACCCCATTTTTCAACTGAGTTATTTGGTTTCTTGGAGGTTAACTTGTTGAGTTCTTTTATTATTATTATTATTATTATTATTATTATTATTAGTTATTTTATTTATTTACGTATCAAATGTTGTCCCCCTTCAGAATGTCCCCTCCAAAACTCCCCATCCCATCCTCCCTCCCCTTTGTGTTTAAGAAGGTGCTCCCAGACCAACCTACCCACTACTACCTAACCCCTCTGGCATCCTCATACACTGGGGCCTCAAAACTCCACAGGCCCAAGGGCCTCCCCTCCCATTGATTCCAGATGAGGCAATCATCTGTTTTTTATATAACATATATAGGCATACTCTTTGGTTGGTAGTTTAATTCCTGGGAGCACCAAGGGGTCCATTTAGTTAGTATTGTTCTTCCTATGAGGTTACAATTCCCTTTAGCTCCTTCAGTGTTCCCCCTAATTCTTCCATTGGGGTCCCTGGGCTCAGTATGATGGTTGGCTGGGAGTATCTGCATCTGTATTGGTCAGGTGCTGGTAGAACCTCTCAGGGAAGATCCATACCAGGCTCCTGGGCAAGTGATTCTTGGCATCAGCAATAATGTGGGGGGTTGGTGTCTGCAGATGAGATGGATCCCAAGGTGAGGCTGTCTCTGTATGGCCTTTCCTTCAGTCTCTGTTCCAGTTTTTCATCCCTGTCTTTCCTTTGGACAGGAACATTTCTGGGTTGGAAATTTTGAGATGTGTGGGTGGCCCCATCCCTCAACTGGGGGTGGTGTCTATCTACTGGAGGTGGTCTCTACAGGTTCTATCTCTCCTTTGTTGGCCAAAAGCTCAGAATAACCATGATTCGACCCAGAAACAATATGGAGCTAAGAAGAAGGAAGACCAAAGTGTAGATGCTTGAATCTTACATAGAATGGGGAACAAAATAATCACAAGATGTAGAGAGAAGGAGGAACCAGGAGGTGAAAAAAGAGTTGAAGGGAAAAGGGAGGGGGGAATCAGGTATTGGAAGGGACCGGTGAGAAGTACAAATGGTCTTGAAATTGAATAGAAACATGCAGCAGTGGGGGACGGGGAGCTGGGGGTAGCCACTAGAAAATCCCAGACTCCAGGGAAGCAAGAGGATAACAGGACCCAACTGCAATGACTTTGACTGAAATAACCCTTTTTTTTTTTTTAAAGGGAGTTATTTATGTCCTCCTTAAGGTCCTCTATTATCTTTATGAAAAGGGATTTTAGATTGGAATCTCGCTTTTCAGGTATGGTAGGGTATCCAGGGCTTGCTGTGATAGGAGAAGTGAGTTCTGATGTGGCATTGGTTTCTGTTTTTTGTATTCTTGTGCTTGCCTCTCGGCATCTAATTATCTCTGTTGTTAACTGGCCTTGCTGTCTCTTACTGGAGCCCCTTCCCCCACCCCCATGTGCCTGGTAATATTGGGGCTCCTTGGATCAGCCTGTCTCTGTGTGTGGGAGGGAGTCTAGAGAGCTTGATCTATAAGCCTGGCTGTGTCAGAACTCTTGAGGGGTGGTGAGTGTCAAGCTGTCTCTGGGTGTGGGCAGGGTGGGGATGCCTAGAGCACAGGATGTGCTCCAGAGTACCTCTTGAATTCTTTATATATTTTGATCAGTCTTCTGTTGGATGTAAGGTTAGTGAAGATCTTTACCCAATCTGTAGGTTTCCACTTTGTCCTGTTGACAGTATTTTTTTTTTCTCTACAGAAGCTTTTAAGTTTCATGAGGTCCCATTTGTCAGTTGTTGATCTTAGGGTCTGAGCCACTGGTGCACCGTTTAGACAATTTTTTTCAGTACCAGTGCATTCAAGCTATATCCCACTTCCTCTTCTATTAGGCTTTGTATATCTGGTTTCATGTTGGAGATCCTTGAGTTACTTTGATTTGAGTAGAGTGATAATTATGGGTCTATTTGCATATACTACATGCAGATATCAATTTGACCAGCACCATTTATTGAAACCCACCCCCCGCCCCCCGGCCGCACCACTGAATGGTTTTGGCTTCCTTTGTCAAAAATTAAGTGTCCATAAATATGTGGGTTTATTTCTGGGTCTTTCTGGGTCCTTGATTCTGTTCCATTGATCATCCTGTCTGTTTCTGTACAAATACCATTCAGGTGCTTTTTTTTTTTTTTTTTATGTTTGTTTTTTATCACCATTGCTCTAGAGTCCAGCTTGAGGTCAGTGATAGTGATTCTTCCAGAGGTTCTTTTATTTTTCAGGATTGTTTTCGCTATCTTGGGTTTTATGTTTTTCTATATGAGGTTGAGAATTGTTGTTTCAAGGTCTTACCTATGGCTATTGTGAAAGTTGCTCTTTCCTAATTTCTTCCTCCGCATGTTTATCCTTTGTATAAAGGAGAGCTAGTGATATTTTTGGGCTAATTTTATAACCAGCCACTTTGCTGAAGTTGTTTATCAGATGTAAGAGTTCTCTGGTAGAATTTTGGTGATTGCTTACGTATACTATTACATCATCTGTAATATTGATATCTTGACGCCTTTCCAATTTGTATTTCCTTGACCTCATTTTCTTGTTCTAGCTAAAATGGCAAGTCCTACATTGAATAGATGAGGGGAGAGTGGGCAGTCTTGTCTTGTCCCTGATTGGGTGAGGGGCTCTCGATTTAAGTTGATGTTGATTATTGGCTTGCTGTATATTGTTTTTATTATGTTTAGGTATTTGCTATGTATCACTGATCTCTCCAAGACTTTTAAGATGAAGGGGTGTCAGATTTTATCAAAGGATTTTTCTACATCTAAAGAGATGATCGTGTGATTCTTTTGTCTTTCTATTTATTTATAAAGTAGATCATGTTGATAGATTTTTATATATTGAACCATCTCTGCATCACTGGTATGATGCATACATTTTTGTCCTGAATGATATTTTTATATGTTATTGGGTTTGGTTTGCAAAAATTTTATGTTGAAGTTTTACCTTGATGCTCAATTGGACTGAACTTTCTTTGTTGGGTCTTGGTGTGGTTTAGGTATGAGGGAAACTGTGGCCTCATAGAATAACGTAGGTAGTGTTCCTTCTGTTTTTCTTTTGTGGAATAGTTTGAGGAGTATTGGTATTGGCTTTTTTTGTAAGGTCTGTAGAATTCTGCACTAAATCCATCTGAACCTGTGCTCTTTTCTTCTTCTTCATTTTGGGAGTGGGGGTTGGGAAACTTTGGTGACTGCTTTTATTTCCTTAGGGATTCTGGGACTGTTTAGGTAATTTACCTTATTTTGACTTAACTTTGCTATATGATATATGTCTAGAAAGTCAGCCATTTCATTCAGATTATCCATATTTGTGGAGTACAGGCTTTTGAGGTAAGATCTAATGATTTTTTTCAGATTTCCTCAGTTTCTGTTGTTTTGGGGTGAAAGGTTCTGTAGGTATCTGTTAAGTCCATTTGGTTCATAACATCTATTACTTTCATTGTTTTTCTGTTTAGTTCATGTTTTATGACCTTTCCTTAGTAAGAGTTGGGTGGTGAGGTCCACCCTACAACAAAATTTCCTTGATGAATATGGGGTGCCTTTGTACTTGATGAGTATGAAGTCTCCCTCCCCTTTCCTCTTGGTTATTTTTGCTTGAAAGTCTATTTTATTAGATATTTGAGCTTGTTTCCTAGTTCCCTTTGCTTGGAAAACTTTTTCCAGAACTCTTTACTTTGAGGTAATGTATATCTTTGTTGCTGATGTATGTTAATTGTATGCCACAGAATGATGGATCCTGCATATATATCCAATCTATTATCCTGTGTCTTTTTATTTGTGAATTGAATCCAGTGGTATTAAGAAATATTAATGACCAATAATTGTTAGTTCCTGTTATTTTTGTGCTGGTGGTGATAGTGTGTGTGTGTGTGTGTGTGTGTGTGTGTGTTTCTCATCTTTTGGCTTTCATTAATTTCTTGTGTTTTCTTGTGTGTAGTAGTTACCCTCCTTGTGTTGGAGTTTTCCTTTTAGTATCCTCTGCAGAACTTGATTAATAGAAACATCCTGGACTATTTTTTTCACTTCCTTTGCCTATTTTATTATATTTTCCTGTATTTCTTTAAGGGATTTATTTGTTTCCTCTTTAATGGCTTCTAACTGTTTGTGTTTTCCTGTATTTCTTTATGGGAACTATTCATTTCCTCTTTAAATGACTGTATCATCTTCACGAGATTTCGTTTAAGGTCACAGTTTCACTCTGCAGATTTGTTAGGATGTCCAGAGCTTCCTGTACTGGAAGCATTCGGCTTCAATGGTGCCATATTGTATTGACTTCTATTAACTATGTTCTTGAGCTCGCCTTTTGCCATCTGTCTTTGGTGTTGGCTTGCCTCAGTGTCCTGCCTTGTAGAAAGCCTCCAGAGACCCAGGTGGAGCTTTGTGTCTTGGGTTTGAACAGGTTTCCTGTATGTGTTGGATTTGACCTGGCCTCTTGGGATGCAGGCAGAGCTGTGGGGTTGGGAGCAGTTTGTGCTGCACTGCATCCCATGTTGGTGGAGGTTGGGACTGGTACAAAGATGAAGCTCTGACCTAGTGGGGCAGAGTCCAAGGTTGCTAGGCTTGCTGTGCCCCCTCAACCCCAAGCCCTCTTGGAGTGGGGCTGGGCAGGGGAAAGTGGGGTTTGGATGAGTGGGTGGGTAGGAAGCACAAGCATTTTATGACATGCCATGAATTCATTAGGCACGTGCTTTAGGGAGATTGTGTTTATTGTACTTTGTTCACTGACACTTTTATGTTCTGACAACTTGCTGCATGAACTTTTCAGCTTACTGCTTGTCTATGGCTCAAGGTAAGGAAGAAAGTAAAAAAAGTGCTCCCTTGAGAACAAAAATTCTGCCTTTGATCCATGTGAAACTCATTGCTTGTACTTTTTCCAACTGCTGAAAAGATGAATTTAGTAGAAATTGAATCTCAATTTGCAGTATCTGGAACTCACCTTCTAGCAAGTAAATGGCCATGAAAAACTGCGTATATAAATTTTTAAAACTACTTATGAATAAATCTTTTTATGTATTTCTTGTTTTTCTCTCTTATGTTTTCACAATTTACAGATGTCTTTAGTGACTGTAGAGGTGGGATATTTAAGGTGGGAGTTCAGGGTTCATCCCATTGTGGTTGAAACCACCCTGATGCTTCTGGTCCTAGGTTTTATATAAAAGTAGTCTGAGCAAGCCATCGAGAGGAAGCTCGTAAGCAAAACCCCTCCATGGCCTCATCGTCTGCTCTTGCCTCCAGCTTCCTGCCCTTTTTGAGTTCTTGTCCTGAATTCCTTCAATGATGAGGAGTGATAGGGAAGAGTAAGCCAAGTAAATCCTTTCCTCCCCAGTTTTTTTAGTCATGGTGTCTTATCACAGCAATCATAACTAAGACAGAAATTGTTACCAGGAATAGGGTATTGCTGTGACAGACCTGACTATGTTGTCCTTGAACAGTTAGTGATATAATGTCGAGAGAAGTGCAGAAAATAGAGCCTAACTTGTAAAGTCTCAAAGGGAAGCAAGGACACTACCAGGCCTTTTGTATGAGGAATCTGTGATGTTTGTTCAGATGGAACTAAAAAATTGGCTATGATTCATAAGAAGTAAGAGCCACTAAAGGAAAACATTTGCTTTGCTGGGACAGTGTAAGCTCAACAGTTAGAGATGTAGAATCAGCTGATTAAGAAGAGATCAGCATCATTGATGAAGGCTTCTGGGAGTTGTTTGGGTTCAGCATGCAAAAGCTGTGTTCCAGAGGAGACCAAGGTTGTCCCTCCTGCTGGGAGCCAAACACTTGGCAGCATAATAGTCAGCCAGGTGGTACTGACTTGGAAGGGATGAAGGGATCAGGGAGAAAAGCTGAGGCTTGGCATTGTGTAGCAGTGATAGAGTCCCTGAAGAGCGTCCTAGAGAGGCTATTGGTGAAAGTACAGCTTAGTTGCTACAAGGGACCCCAGCATTTGAGAAATACAAGTACTAAGAGATGGCCACCAAGAAATGTGGCAAGTGTAGATTGGAGCCAGCTGAAACCTGGAAGATAAGCACTGTGTGGAGAATTGACCAAAACGTCCAGAGGAGCCCAGAAGATTGTGAATAGATTCCAGACATTGGTTATTGAGATATTGACGTTTTGTTTTGCTTTGTTCAGATTGTGAATGTGGCCTTGTACTTTCCTCTTGAAATAAGAAAGGATTTAGTTTATTTTGTATTTTAAAGGAACCCACAGTTGAGAGAATTTCAGTTTTAATTAGAAGAGACTTTGAATTTTTTAAGAGACTGGTTTTAAAGTGTTTGAATTTATAAGGTTGCATGACATTTTCAGCTTTTAAAGTGTTCTACATTATGATGTTTATATTAATGTGTGACCTTGGAGATGAACAAGAAGTGAAAATTGTACCTTAATAGTTGTGTATTTATGGGTCAAGTTGATAATGGATTAGCTTTTCTGGCTAGTTTTATGTCAACTTCATACAACATTATTAAAGAGGAGGGATCCTCAATTGAAAAAATGTCTCTGTAAGATTAGGATTACAAAAACTGATGAAGAATTTTCTTAATTAGCTATTGATATGGGAGGGTATAGCCCATTGTTGTTGGGACATCCCCTGGGCTCTTGGTCCTAGATTCTGTAAGAAACTAGGCTGAGTAAGGAACAAGCCAGTAACCCTCCCTGGTCTCTGCTGATGCTTTTGCTTTCGGGTTCCTATTGTGCTTGAGTTCCTGTCCTGACTTCCTTCAATGATGAAGAGTAATATGGAGGGGAGTCTTAGCTAGGGTTTTACTTCTGTGAACAAACACAATGACCAAGATAACTCTATAAAGGCAAAATTTAATTGGGGCTGGCTTACAGGATCAAGGTTCAGTCCATTATCATCAAGTCAGGAGCATGGCAGCATCCAGGCAGCCATAGTGCAAGGGGAGATGACAGTTCAACATCTTGTTCTGAAGGCAAACAGAAGACTGACTTCCACACAGCCAGGAGAAAGGTCTTAAAGCCCATGCCCACAGTGACACACCTTTTCCAACAAGTTCACACCTACTCCAAGAAGACCATACCTCCTAATAGTGTCACTCTTTGGGGCAAGAATATTCAAACTACCACATTCCACTCCCTAGCCTTCATGGGCTTGTTCAAACACATTACTCTATGGGGGCCATACCTAGCCATAGCATAATAAAAAATACATTTAGTCCAGTTTTCCAAGTTCCCATAGTTTATAGCAGTCTCAAAAATGTTAAGTCCAAAGCTTAAAGTCTGTTCTGAGATTCATCCATTCACTTAACTGTAATCCCCCAAACAAGACAGGAAGCCAGTTGAGCAAACTCCAAACCTTGTATCTCAATGCCTGATGTCAAAGCTTTCTTTAGATACACAACTCCTTTCATCTTTGTTTACTGCAGCACGATTTAGCAGCTACTTCATTCTTTTGGTCTGGTTCCACTCCCTGTTAGCAGCTTTCCTTGGCTCTGACATCTTTATCAACTTGGCATATCTAAGGTAACTTCAACTTTACAGTTTCATGTTTCAATGTGTGGGATCCACATAAGATCTTCTGGCCTTTTCCAAAAGGCTTGTGTCACGTCTCGACCTCTGCTCCTTGTCGCATTCTAGGCTCTGGTAGACTCCACTGCACTGCTGCTGTTCTTAGTGATCGTCCCACAGTAATGACGTCTTCCACATGCTCAGGTCTTCTGCTGCAACCAAGCGTCACCAACAGCCTCTTTTAGGGTCTCTTCATGGGACCAAGCCTCGATTTCTTTACATGACCCCTTTAGTCCTGGGCCATCAACTTCAACTGAGGCTGCACTTCACCAATGGCCTTTAACAGTGCCAAGCCTCAGTTGCTCTCCATAACTCCTTTAAGTCTACAAAACTAGTATATTACCCAATTCAACCCAATTCAATACAATCCTTGGCTTTCTCTGGAAGATGGCTTCCTTGAGCTCAGTGATGTTGGTCTTGTCTTAATCACTGCTGATTTCTTAGCTCCAGCTAATGAACACTAATTGTCCCCGTAGTGCCTTCTGTTCTTGACTCTAAAGCCAGAGACATATGGCCAAAGCTGCAGAGTTCTGCTGCTTGCAGGAGCTGAAACGTGGGCCTCTTGTTTTATTACATTATCACCAGCTTTCTATTTTCCAACTCCTTAATTGCCTGGGCTAGATAGTGCTGGATCTTGCTAGGTAAACTGATTTGAACTTAGACATCACCATGGCTCTGTCTTCTGAATGCTAGGATTAAAGTCATGTACCACCATGTTAGGAGTTAAGCTTTTTCTTCCCCAAGAACTTGTTTTGGTCCCAGGCTGGCTTTGAACTCAGAGCTCTGCTTGATTTTGTCTCCTGGAATTAAAAGTGTGTATCATGAACAGTCAGCTGTGCAGCAGTGGGAACCATAGCCTGAAGGCCCTGGAACCTCCCAGGTGTCTCATCAGGCAGTCCTGCTCACCTGTGAGTCTGAACTAAGAGTGCTGGATGGTGAAGAGAGGAAACTGTAGCAAAGGATCCAGTGTCATTACTGCTAATTCCTATTTGCTATCCCCACACTACTGAACTCTACTGCTGGTACATCCATGAAGTGTTTGGTAGTGAATTGAGCTGTTGCTGCTGATCTTTGAATTGAACCGAAGATTTTCGGAGAACACAGATTGGAGTTGCTACAGAGAACCAAAACACGTCTCCCACTGCTCAGCCTGATCTGCTCACCTATGAATCAGAACTACGACCCATGGATGGTGCAGACAGAGGAGACTGTAGCCAAGGATCCAGATAAATTTAAATTAAGGCCACCTTTCCAACTTCTGTGTTCTAACACAAACTTATTGAAGAAGGTGGCATTTAGAGTCTGAATTCTCTTCCTAAAAAAGTATGTTTGTGGAAAGTCAGTCTCCAGGAGCGCTGACACACCTGAGAGCAGAGGTAAGTCCAACTCTTCTGCTCTGAGCAACCAACCTGGAGCCTTCAGGACACACAAACTCAAGAGCAGTCTGGAACAGGACCCTTCTGGTTTCTCTCTGTGCCCAGAGCTCACCCAGTAGCACAGGTCTCTGTACCCAAATACCGTAAGGGAGAGAACTGGACACTCAGAAGTGCGGACAATCCTGAGAGTTCATGGGAGGCTGCCATTTCTGCTTACATTCCTGGCCCAAGAGGAATGCCCTGAGTGCCCTATGGACACAGGAACCCAAGAGCAGTAAGGGACAGGACACATCTGGTTTCTGCCTGTGCCCAGAGTTGAAAGCCAGTTCACAGGAGCACTGACACATCTGAAAGCAGAGGTAAGACGAACTCTTCTGCTCTGGGGGACATGCCTGAAGCCCACAGGACTCACAAATCCAGGAGCAGTATGGGACAGGGTACTTCCGGTTTCTGCCTGCACCCGGAGCAGACCCTATACCACAGATCTCTGTACCCAGAACCCACTGGGAGAAAAAAGGTCTCAGGGGTGCTGACACAATGGCTTACAGGAGGGTCAAAGCACTGTCAGAGATAGCAAGATCAGCTAACACCAGAGACAACCTGAGGGTGAGAGGCAAGCATAGGAACCTAAGCAACAGAAACCAAGACTACTTGGCATCATCAGAGCCCAGTTCTCCCACCAAAGCAAATATTGGATATTCCAACACACCAGAAAAGCAAGATTCGGATTTAAAAATCACACCTCATAAATATGAGAGGACTTTAAGAACGACATAAATAACTCCCTTAAAGAAATACAAGACAGCACAGGTAAACAAGTAGAAGCCCTTAAAATGAAAATAAAAAATCCCTTAAAGAATTATAACAAAACACAACCAAACATGTGAAGGAATTAAACAAAACCATCCAGGATCTAAAAATGGAAAGAGACACAATAAAGAAATCACAAAGAAATATAACCATGGAGATCGAATACCTAGGAAAGAGATTAGGAATCATAGATCCATGTGTCAGCAGAATACAAGACATAGAAGAGAGAATCTCAGGGGCACAAGATTCCATAGAAAACACTGACACAATTGTAAACAAAAATGTAAAGTGCAAAGCTCCTAACCCTAAACATCCAGGAAATCCAGAACACCATGAGAAGATCAAAGCTAAGGATAATAGATAAAAAAGAGAGCAAAGACTCTCAACTTAAAGAACCAGTAAAATCTTCAACAAAATTATAGAAGAAAACTTTCCTAACCTAAAGAAGGAGATGCCCATAAACATAGAAGCCTATAGAACTACAAATAGATTAGTCCAGAAAAGAAATTCCTCCCATCACATAACAGTCAAAACACCAAACACACAAAATAAAGAAAGAATATTAAAAGCAGTAAGGGACAAAGGCCAAGTAACATAAGCACACCTCTCAGAATTAAACCAGATTTCTCACCAGAGACTATGAAAGCCAGAAGATCCTAGACAGATGTCATATAGACCCTAAAAGAACACAAATGTCAGCCCAGGCTACTATTCCCAGCAAAACTCTCAATTAATTAACATAGATGGAGAAACCAAGGTATCTCATGACAAATCCAAATTTACACAATATCTTTCCACAAATTGAGCACTACAAAGGATAATAGATGGACAACTCCAACACAAGTAGGGAAACTACACCCTAGAAAGAGCAAGAAAGTAATCTTGCAACAAACTCAAAAGAAGAGAGCCATACAAACATAATTCCACATCTAACAATAAAAATAACAGGAAACAACAATCACTATTCCTTAATATCTCTTAACATCAATGGACTCAATTCCCCAATAAAAAGACATAGACTAACAGACTGTATATGTAAGGAGGACCCAGAATTTTGTTGAACAGGAAACACACCTCAGTGACAAAGACATACACTACCTTAGAATAAAAGGATAGAAAACAATTTTCAAAGCAAATGGTTTTAAAAAACAAGCTGGAGTAGCCATTCTCATATCAAATAATGTTGACTTTCAACCAAAAGTTATCAAAAAAGATAAGAAAGGACACTTCATATTCATCAAAGGAAAAATCCACCATAATGAACTCTCAATACTTAATATCTATGCTCCAAATTCAGGGCACCTACATTCATAAAAGAAACCTTACTAAAGACATTGCACCTCACCCAATGATAATGGGAGATTTCAACACCCTACTCTCATCAATGGACAAATCATGAAAACAGAAACTAAACAGAGAAACAGGGAAACTCACAGAAGTTATGGATTGAATGGATTTAACAGATATTTATACAACATTTCATCCTAAAATGAAGGAATATAACTTCTTGTCAGCACCTCATAGTACCTTCTCCAAAACTGACCATATGATCAGTCACAAAATAGGCCTCAAGAGATATGCAAGAATATTGAAATAATCTCATCAGATCACCATGGACTAAGGCTAGTCTTCAATAATGACAAAAATGATAGAAAGCCCACATAAACATGGAAGTTGAACAATGCTCTACTCAAAGATAACTTAGTCAAGGAAGAAATAAAGATAGTAAAGACTTTTTAGAATTTAATGAAAATGAAGGCACAGCATAATCAAACTTATGGGACACAATAAAAGCTGTGGTGAGAGGAAAACTCATAGCTATGAATGACTCCAAAAAGAAACTGGAGACAGCATACACCAGCAGCTTGACAGCACACCTAAAAATTCTTTTACAAAGAGAAGCAAATACACCCAAGAGGAGTAGACAGCAGGAAATAATCAAATTCAGGGCTGACTTCAACCAAGTAGAAACAAAAAGAATTATACAAAGAATCAACAAAACCAGGAGCTGGTTCTTTGAGAAAATCAACAGGATAGATAAACCCTTAGGCAGACTAACCTGAGGAAGCAGAGAGTGTATCCAAATTAACAAAATCAGAAATAAAAAGAGAGCCTTGACACCAGAATCAGAGGAAATTCAGATAATCATCAAATCCTACTACCAAAGCCTTTACTCAACAAAACTGGAAAATCTGGATGAAATGAAAAATTTTCTTGAGAGATACCAGGTATCAAGCTTAAATCAGGATCAGAAAAAACATCTAAACAGTACCATAACACCTAAAGAAATAAAAGCAGTTATTAAAAGTCTACCAACCAAAAAAGCCCAGGATCTGACGGGTTTGGTGCAGAATTCTATCAGACCTTCATAGAAGACCTCATACCAATATTATCCAAACTATTCCACGAAATTGAAACAGATGGAGCACTACCGAATTCCTTCTATGAAGCCACAATTAATCTTATACCTAAACCACACAAAGACCCAACAAAGAAAGAGAACTTCAGACCAATTTCCCTTATGAATATCGACGCAAAAATACTCAATAAAATTCTTGCAAACTGAATCCAAGAACACATCAAAATGATCATCCACCATGATCAAGTAGGGCTCATGCAGGGATGCAGGGATGGTTCGATATACTGTAATCCATCAACATAATCCACTATATAAAATACCTCAAATATAAAAGCCATATGATCATCTCATTAGATGCTGAGAAAATATTTGACAAAATTCAGCACCTGTTCATAAAAGTCTTGGAAAGGTCAGGAATTCCAGGCTCATACCTAAACATAGTGAAAGCAATATATAGCAAGCCAGTAGCCAACATTAAACTAAATGGAGAGAAACTTGAAGCAATCCCTCTAAAATCAGGGACTAGACAAGGATGCCCACTCTCTCAGTACTTATTCAGTATAGTACTTGAAGTCCAAGCCTGAGCAATCAGATAACAAAGGGATGTCAAAGGGATGAAAATTGGAAAGGAAGAATTCAAAATATCACTTTTTCCAGATGATATAATAGTATACCTAAATGACCCCAAATGTTCCAGCAGAGAAGTACTCAGCCTGATAAACAACTTCAGCAAAGTGACTGGATATAAAATTAACTTAAAAAAATCTGTAGCCTTTTTCTACTCAAAGGATAAACATGCTGAAAAAGAAATTAGGGAAATGACAACCTTCACAAAGCCATGAGTAACAGAAGATACCTCAGTGTGATTCTAACCAAGCAAGTGTAAGATGTGTATGACAAGAACGAAAAGTCTCTGAAGGAAGAAATTGAGGAAGATCTCAGAAGATGGAAAGATCTCCCATGCTCATGGATTGGCAGGATTAATATAGTAAAAATGGCCATTTTGCCAAAAGCAATCTAAGGATTCAATGCAATCCCCATCAAAATTGGAACTCCATTCTTCACAGTATTAGAAAGAGCAATTTTCAAATTCATTTTGAATGACAAAAAACCCCCCAAGGATTGCAAAAACTATCCTCAACAATAAAAGAACTTCTGGGGTAATCACCATCCATGACCTCAAGCTATATAATAGAGCAACAGTGATCAAAACTATATGGCATTGGTACAGAGAAAGGCCGGTAGATCAGTGGAATATATTGTAGACCCAGAAATGAACCTACAGATCTATGGTCAATTGATTTTTGATAAAGGAGGTAAAATCATCCCGTGTATACAAAGGAGCATTTTCAGCAAATGCTGCTGGTTCAACTGGAGGTCAGCATGCAGAAGAATGGAATTAAATCCATTCTTATCACCCTGTACAAATCTCAAGTCCACTGGGTCAAGGATCTTCACATAAAACAAGATACACTCAAACTAATAGAAGAAAATGTGGGGAAAAGCATAGACTACATGGCCACTGGGGAAAATTTCTTGAACAGAAAACCAATGGCTTATGCTCTAGGATCAAGAACGGACAAATGGGACCTCATAAAATTGCAAAGCTTCTGTAAGACAAAGGACAGTGCCATTAGGACAAAATAGCCACCAACAGATTGGGAAAATATCTTTATCAATCCTATATCAGATAGAGGGCTAATATCCAATATATACAAAGAACTCACAAAGTTAGACTCCAGAGTATCAAATAACTCTATTAAAATGGGGTACAGAGCTAAACAAAGAATCCTCAGCTGAGGAATATCTAAAGGCTGAGAAGTACCTAAAGAAGTGTTCAACATCCTTAGTCATCAGGGAAATGCAAATCAAAAGAACCCTGAGATTCTACCTCATACAAATCAGAATGGTTAAGATCAAAAACTCAGGTGACAACAGGTGCAGGCGAGGATGTGGAGAAAGAGGAATACTCCTCCATTGTTAGTGGGATTGTAAGCTGGTACAACCACTCTGGAAGTCAGTCTGGAGCTTCCTCAGAAAATTGTGTATAGCACTACCTGAGGACCCAGCTATACCACTCTTGGGCAAATACCCAAAAGATGCTCCAACATATAACAAGAACACACATGCTCTCTACTATGTTCATAGGAGCCTTATTTATAATAGTTAGAAGTTGGAAAGAAACCAGAAGTCCCAAATCAGATGAATGGATACAGAAAATGCGGTACATCTGCACGATGGAGTTCTACTTAGCTATCAGAAACAATGACCTCATGAAATCCATACGCAAATGGATATAACTAGGAAATATCATCCTGAGTGAGGTAACCCAATCCAAAAAAAAAAACCCAAAACACAAAAAAGACAAACAAACAAAACACGTAACATATGGTATGCACTCACTGATATGTGGATATTAGCCCAAAAGCTCTAATTACCCAAGATACAATCCACAGACCAAATGGAGCTCAAGAAGAACAATAACCAAAGTATAGCTTCTTCAGTCCTTTTTAAAACGGGGAACAAAATATTCATAGAAGGAGATATGAAGACAATGTTTTGGGCAGAGACTGAAGGAATGACCATTCAGAGTCTGCCCTACCTGGGGATCCAGTCCATATACATACAGCCACCAAACCTAGACAATATTTTTGTAGCCAAAAAGTGCATGCTGACAGGAGCCTGATTTAGCTGTCTCCTGAGCGTCTTTGCCAGAACTTGACAAATACAGAGGTGAATGCTAGGAGCAAACCACTGAACTCAGAATGGGATCCCCAATAGAGGAGTTAGGTAAAGGATTGAAGGAGCCAAAGGGGTTTGCAACCTGTAAGAACAACAATACCAACCAACCAGAGCTCCCAGCAACTAAACCACCATCTAAAGAGTACACATCGACAGACTCATGGCTGCAGCTACATATGTAGCAGAGGATGGCCTTGTTGGGCACCAATGGGAGGAGAAAACCTTGGTCCTGTCAAGGCTATACCTTTCAGTGTAGGGGCATGTCAGGGTGGGGAGGCAGGAAGGGGTAGGTGGTTGGGTAGGGGGAGCAGCCTTATAGATTAAGGGGGATAGGGGATGGGATAAGGCATTTATGGGTGGTGATCCAGGAAAGGGGATAACATTTGAAATGTAAATAAAAATATCCAATATAAAAAGTGTGTATCACATAGTATGTACTCACTGATAAGTGGATATTAGGGAAAGAGCTTGGAATACCCATAATACAACTCACAGACCACATGAAGGTCAAGAAGGAAGACCAGTAGTGAATGCTTCAGTCCTACTTAGAAGGGGAACCAAATAATCAAGAGTTGTAGATTGTGGGAGGGACTTGGGAGGAAGGGAGATGGAAATGGGAAAAAGATGGGTAGAATCAGGTAAGACAGGAAACTGGGGAGATTTATAGAGGGCCAAGAAATTGAATAGAGGTGTGTAGCAATGGGGGATGACGAACTGAAGTTAGGGTAGCAACCACAAAGTCCCAGATGCCAGGAAAGCAAGAGCCTCTCAGGACCCCACAGAGATGACATTAGCTGAAATACCCCCACAAAGAGGAGGAAAAACCTGTCAAGACCACATCCAAAGGTTAGGCATGGTCCCCCAGTTGAGGGATGGGGCCATCTATCATTTCCAAAATTTAACCTAGAATCGCTCCTGTTTAAAGAAAATAGAGGGACAAAGAGTGGAGCAAAGACTGAAGGAAAGACCATCCAGAGACAGTCTACCTGGGGATCCATTCCACATAAAGAAACTAAAACTAGTCACTATTACCAATGCCAAGAAGTGCTTGCTAACGGAAGCCTGGTGTGGATGTCTCCTGAGAGGCTTTGTCAGAACCTTACTGATACAGATGTGGATGCTTGCAGCCAATCATTGGACTGAGCACAGCAATACCAAAGGAGGAATTAGGGGAAGGACTGAAGGAGCTGAAGGGATTTGCAACTCCATGGGAAGAACAACAATATCAACCAACCAGATACCTCAGAGCACCCAGGGACTAAATTACCAACCAAAAGCACGCATGAAAGGACCCATGGTTCCATTCCCATATGTAGCAGAGGATGGCCTTGTCAGACATCAATGAGAGGAGAGACCCTTGGTCATGGGAAAGCCAGATGCCCCAGTGTATGGAAATGCCATCGGACTGATCATAGAGACCCCAAGGGAAGAGTTAGGGGAAGGACTGAAGGAGCTGAAGGGACCTTATCTGGCATCAATGGGAGGGGAGGCTCTTGGTCCTGTAAGAGTTTGAAGCCCCAATATAGAGGAATGCTAGGGCAGTGAGGGAGGAGTGAGTAGGTGAATGGGGGAGCACCCCTATAGAAGCAGTGTAAGGGGGGATGGAATGGGGGTTTGCAGAGAGGAAAGTGGGAAAGGGGATAACATTTGAGATGTAAATAAATGAAATATCTAATTAAAAAATAAAATTAGGTTGAAAAAATAAGAAAGGTGTGTATCACCTTGTCTGGGCCTAATCTTTCCATGGCCCTTGTATCATTTCAAAAGCTTGTGTCTTCCAGCCTCAAGATCTGGAACACAAATGTGCCCTCCATTTCTCAGTTGTAGTTCATTTTAGATTAAAAGTCCAAACTATTCCTTGTTCAACTGCAAGCATAAACAATAAACTTATCTGGGTGGCATCTTGCCCTTATAATACCACCCCCTTAACCTCTTTATCTTCTTGAACACCAGATTCAGTTCTATTTCACTTTCTGGTTCTCCTTTACTTGAATCATGCATTTTATATTTTTCTTTTCTCAGCTTGCTCCTTTTCATTAAAACACTTTTCATAAGACTAAGCTAGAGAACAAAGTCTCTGCTGGGATCTATATAAACAAATACCTTAGCCTCAGGTAAACTCTTCAGACAAAGGCATAAAAAATAGGCTGCCACATACTGAAGTTATTCTCCACTGAAATCTCTTGGATCAGGACCGAATAGTTCAAATTACTCTCAGCTATATAGTCTTCTTTATTCCAACTAGGATGGCCCCACTTAAACAATTCCATTGCTTTCCAAATCCAAAGTCCCCAAATCTTTATTCTTCTAAACTAGGTCATTCCTATCACAGGAGTACCCCAGTCCTGTTACCAACTTCTGTCTTAGTTAGGGTTTTACTTCTATGAAAAAGCACTAGGAGCTGATGAAAGCTCTGAAGACATCGTTTAATTAGAGCTGGCTTACAGGGTCAGAGGATCAGTCCAGTATCAAGGCAGGAGCATGGCAGCATCCAGGAAGTCACGGAACAGGAGGAGCTGAGAGTTCAACATCTTATTCTGAAGGCTAACAGAAGACTGACTTCCAGACAGCTGGGAGGAGGGTCTTAAAGCCCATGCCCACAATGACACACCTTCTCCAACAAGGTCACACTTACTCTAAGAAGGCCATACCTCCTAATAGTCCCACTCCCTGGGCCAAGCATATTCAAACTACCATAGAAAGTTAAATAAACCCCATTTTACCCCGCCCTAAGCTGTTTGATTATGATATTTTATGACACCAATAGTAGTCCTAGTTAAGACAGTAAGAGGATAAGTCAATAGTAACTCAGCATGGATGGTTAACATTTTTTCCTCTGCAATTGCATTGAAGATTACTAATACTCTAAAGAAGATACCCCTTGGGGAAAAGAACCATGCATTTTGTATTATCATCAGCTTTGAACATAGAAACTCCCAAATAGTTTGATACTTGGTTCTATTTTCTGTTGAAAGAATATCTACTCTCATCTACCCACAGACCAACCACTCCATTGAGGAATTTAGTTTTGTTTTATAAACCAGAGAGTTCCTATGTGTAAGATTTTTAAATGTAAACTATCACCAATAAAACTAATTTATTTCTGAGAGACAATTCTAAGGTTAAAATTTCTATGCATATCTGTTATGGTTTATGGTTCTTCCTCCCAGTGCTATGCTCCCAAAATAAAATTCAGACTCAAAATATATTTACAACTACCTTGGCCACATAGCTATGCTCTATTCTGCCTAAATAATAACTAAAACAACCCAATTATTTCAACCTGCATCCTGCCACCTGTGCTCAGACAACAGGTGTCCTGCTCATCATCTCTTTCCAGCCGTGATCCTTCTGCCTTCTTTCTCCCAGATTTTTCTCCTCCCAGATGACTTTTTTTTTAACCTAAATCCATCTTTCATTTTCTTCTTTTAAACATTTTTTCTTTTATTGGATATTTTTTAGTTACATTTTAAATGTTATCCCCTTTCCTGGTCTCTGCTTGAGAAACCTGCTATCCCATTCCCCCTACCCCTGATTCTATGAGGGTGCTCCCTCACCCACAAACCCACTCCCTCCAAGTTGCCTGCCCTGACACTCCTCCTACACTGTGGTAACAGGCTTTCACAGGGCCAAGGGCCTCTCCTCCCATTGATGTCTGACAAGGCCATCCTCTGCAACACATGCAGCTGTAGCCATAGGTCCATCCCCGTGTACTCTTGGGATGGTGGTTTAGTTCCTGGGAGCTCTGGGTGGTACGGTTGGTTGATATTACCGGTTTTCTTATGGGGTTGAAAACCCCTTCAGTCCTTTAGTCCTTTCTCTAACTTCTCCACTGGGACCCCATTATCAGGTCAATGGTTGGCTAGTCTAGGGCCGAGCCTCTCAGGAGACAGATATATCAGGCTCCTGCCAGCACATACTTCTTGGCTTTTCATACTGTCTGAGATTGGTGTCTGCTTATGGGATGGATTCCCCAGGTGGGATAGATATTTTCTTCAGTCTCTGCTCCACATTTTGTCTCCTTATTTCCTCCTGTGTGTATTTTTCTTCCCCATTCAAAGGTCTGTGACATCCACACATTGGTCTTCCTCTTTAGTTTCATGTGGTTTATGAATTGTATCTTGGGTATTCTGAGCTTTTGGGCTAATCTCCACTTATCAGAGAGGGCATACCATGTGTATTTTTTTGTGATTGGGTTACCTCACTAAAGATATTTTCTAGTTCAATCCATTTGCCTAAGAATATCATGCAGTCATTTTTTTTATTTGTTTTTTTTTTATTAACTTGAGTATTTCTTATATACATTTGAGTGTTATTCCTTTCCCGGTTTCCGGGCAACATCCCCCTCCCCCCCCTTCCTTATGGGTGTTCCCTCCCAACCCTCCCCCATTGCCGCCCCCCCCCAACAGTCTAGTTCACTGGGGTTCAGTCTTAGTAGGACCCAGGGCTTCCCCTTCCACTGGTGCTCTTACTAGGATATTCATTGCTACCTATGAGGTCAGAGTCCAGGGTCAGTCCATGTATAGTCTTTAGGTAGTGGCTTAGTCCCTGGAAGCTCTGGTTGCTTGGCATTGTTGTACATATGGGGTCTCGAGCCCCTTCAAGCTCTTCCAGTTCTTTCTCTAATTCCTTCAACGGGGGTCCCATTCTCAGTTCAGTGGTTTGCTGCTGGCATTCGCCTCTGTATTTGCTGTATTCTGGCTGTGTCTCTCAGGAGCGATCTACATCCGGCCCTGTCAGTCTGCACTTCTTTGCTTCATCCATCTTGTCTAATTGGGTGGCTGTATATGTATGGGCCACATGTGGGCAGGCTCTGAATGGGTGTTCCTTCAGTCTCTGTTTTAATCTTTGCCTCTCTCTTCCCTGCCAAGGGTATTCATTTTCCTCATTTAAAGAAGGAGTGATGCATTCACATTTTGATCATCCGTCTTGAGTTTCATTTGTTCTAGGGATCTAGGGTAATTCAAGCATTTGGGCTAATAGCCACTTATCAATGAGTGCATACCATGTATGTCTTTCTGTGATTGGGTTAGCTCACTCAGGATGATATTTTCCAGTACCATCCATTTGCCTACGAATTTCATAAAGTCGTTGTTTTTGATAGCTGAGTAATATGCCGTTGTGTAGATGTACCACATTTTCTGTATCCATTCCTCTGTTGAAGGGCATCTGGGTTCTTTCCAGCTTCTGGCTATTATAAATAAGGCTGCGATGAACATAGTGGAGCACGTGTCTTTTTTTTTATGTTGGGGCATCTTTTGGGTATATGCCCAAGAGAGGTATAGCTGGATCCTCAGGCAGTTCAATGTCCAATTTTCTGAGGAACCTCCAGACTGATTTCCAGAATGGTTGTACCAGTCTGCAATCCCACCAACAATGGAGGAGTGTTCCTCTTTCTCCACATCCTCGCCAGCATCTGCTGTCACCTGAGTTTTGATCTTAGCCATTCTCACTGGTGTGAGGTGAAATCTCAGGGTTGTTTTGATTTGCATTTCCTTTATGACTAAAGATGTTGAACATTTCTATAGGTGTTTCTCAGCCATTCGGCATTCCTCAGCTGTGAATTCTTTGTTTAGCTCTGAACCCCATTTTTAATAGGGTTATTTGTCTCCCTGCGGTCTAACTTCTTGAGTTCTTTGTATATTTTGGATATAAGGCCTCTATCTGTTGTAGGATTGGTAAAGATCTTTTCCCAGTCTGTTGGTTGCCGTTTTGTCCTAACCACAGTGTCCTTTGCCTTACAGAAGCTTTGCAGTTTTATGAGATCCCATTTGTCGATTCTTGATCTTAGAGCGTAAGCCATTGGTGTTTTGTTCAGGAAATTTTTTCCAGTGCCCATGTGTTCCAGATGCTTCCCTAGTTTTTCTTCTATTAGTTTGAGTGTGTCTGGTTTGATGTGGAGGTCCTTGATCCACTTGGACTTAAGCTTTGTACAGGGTGATAAGCATGGATCGATCTGCATTTTTCTACATGTTGACCTCCAGTTGAACCAGCACCATTTGCTGAAAATGCTATCTTTTTTCCATTGGTAGGTTTTGGCTCCTTTGTCAAAAATCAAGTGACCATAGGTGTGTGGGTTCATTTCTGGGTCTTCAATTCTATTCCATTGGTCTATCTGTCTGTCTCTGTACCAATACCATGCAGTTTTTATCACTATTGCTCTGTAATACTGCTTGAGTTCAGGGATAGTGATTCCCCCTGAAGTCCTTTTATTGTTGAGGATAGTTTTAGCTATCCTGGGTTTTTTGTTATTCCAGATGAATTTGCAAATTGTTCTGTCTAACTCTTTGAAGAATTGGATTGGTATTTTGATGGGGATTGCATTGAATCTGTAGATCGCTTTTGGTAAAATGGCCATTTTTACTATATTAATCCTGCCAATCCATGAGCATGGGAGATCTTTCTATCTTCTGAGGTCTTCTTCAATTTCTTTCCTCAGTGTCTTGAAGTTCTTATTGTACAGATCTTTTACTTGCTTGGTTAAAGTCACACCGAGGTACTTTATATTATTTGGGTCTATTATGAAGGGTGTCGTTTCCCTAATTTCTTTCTCGGCTTGTTTCTCTTTTGTATAGAGGAAGGCAACTGATTTATTTGAGTTAATTTTATACCCAGCCACTTTGCTGAAGTTGTTTATCAGCTTTAGTCGTTCTCTGGTGGAAATTTTGGGATCACTTAAATATACTATCATATCATCTGCAAATAGTGATATTTTGACTTCTTCTTTTCCGATCTGTATCCCTTGACCTCCTTTTTGTTGTCTGATTGCTCTGGCTAGAACTTCAAGAACTATATTGAATAAGTAGGGAGAGAGGGCAGCCTTGTCTAGTCCCTGATTTTAGTGGGATTGCTTCAAGTTTCTCTCCATTTAGTTTAATGTTAGCAACTGGTGTGCTGTATATGGCTTTTTACTATGTTTAGGTATGGGCCTTGAATTCCTATTCTTTCCAGGACTTTTATCATGAAGGGGTGTTGAATTTTGTCAAATGCTTTCTCAGCATCTAATGAAATGATCATGTGGTTTTGTTCTTTCAGTTTGTTTATATAATGGATCACGTTGATGGTTTTCCAGATATTAAACCATCCCTGCATGCCTGGGATGAAGCCTACTTGATCATGGTGGGTGATTGTTTTGATGTGCTCTTGGATTCGGTTTGCCAGAATTTTATTGAGTATTTTTGCGTTGATATTCATAAGGGAAATTGGTCTGAAGTTCTCTTCCTTTGTTGTGTCTTTGTGTGGTTTAGGTATAAGAGTAATTGTGGCTTCATAGAAGGTATTCGGTAGTGATCCATCTGTTTCAATTTTGTGGAATAGTTTGGATAATATTGGTATGAGGTGTTCTATGAAGGTTTGATAGAATTCTGCACTAAACCCGTCTGGACCTGGGCTTTTTTTGGTTGGGAGATCTTTAATGACTGCTTCTATTTCCTTAGGAGTTATGGGGTTGTTTAACTGGTTTATCTGTTCCTGATTTAACTTCGGTACCTGGTATCTGTCTAGGAAATTGTCCATTTCCTGAAAATTTTCAAGTTTTGTTGAATATAGGTTTTTATAGTAAGATCTGATGATTTTTTGAATTTCCTCTGAATCTGTAGTTATGTCTCCCTTTTCATTTCTGATTTTGTTAATTTGGACGTACTCTCTGTGTCCTCTCGTTAGTCTGGCTAAGGGTTTATCTATCTTGTTGATTTTCTCAAACAACCAACTTTTGGTTCTGTTGATTCTTTCTATGGTCCTTTTTGTTTCTACTTGGTTGATTTCCGCTCTGAGTTTGATTATTTCCTGCCTTCTACTCCTCCTGGGTGTATTTGCTTCTTTTTGTTCTAGAGCTTTTAGGTGTGCTGTCAAGCTGCTGACATATGTTCTTTCCTGTTTCTTTCTGCAGGCACTCAGCGCTATGAGTTTTGCTCTTAGCACAGCTTTCATTGTGTCCCATAAGTTTGGGTATGTTGTACCTTCATTTTCATTAAATTCTAAAAAGTTTTTAATTTCTTTCTTTATTTCTTCCTTGACCAGGTTTTCATTAAGTTGAGCATTGTTCAATTTCCACGTATATGTGGGCATTCTTCCCTTATTGTTATTGAAGACCAGTTTTAGGCCGTGGTGGTCTGATAGCACGCATGGGATTATTTCTATCTTTCTGTACCTGTTGAGGCCCCTTTTTTTGACCAATTATGTGGTCAATTTTGGAGAAAGTACCATGTGGAGCTGAGAAGAAGGTATATCCTTTTGCTTTAGGATAGAATGTTCTATAAATATCCGTTAAGTCCATTTGGCTCATGACTTCTCTTAGTCTGTCTACGTCTCTGTTTAATTTCTGTTTCCATGATCTGTCCATTGATGAGAGTGGGGTGTTGAAATCTCCCACTATTATCGTGTGAGGTGCAATGTGTGTTTTGAGCTTTAGTAAGGTTTCTTTTACATATGTAGGTGCCCTTGTATTTGGGGCATAGATATTTAGGATTGAGAGTTCATCTTGGTGGATGTTTCCTTTGATGAATATGAAGTGTCCTTCCTTATCTTTTTTGATGACTTTTAGTTGAAAATTGATTTTATCTGATATTAGAATGGCTACTCCAGCTTGCTTCTTCCAACCATTTGCTTGGAAAGTTGTTTCCCAGCCTTTCACTCTGAGGTAGTGTCTGTCTTTGTCTCTGAGGTGTGTTTCCTGTAGGCAGCAGAATGCAGGGTCCTCGTTGCGTATCCAGTTTGTTAATCTATGTCTTTTTATTGGGGAGTTGAGGCCATTGATGTTGAGAGATATTAAGGAATAGTGATTATTGCTTCCTGTTATATTCATATTTGGATGTGAGGTGTTTGTGTGCCTTTATTCTCTTTGTTTTGTTGCCAAGACGATTAGTTTCTTGCTTCTTCTAGGGTATAGCTTGCCTCCTTATGTTGGGCTTTACCATTTATTATCCTTTGTAGTGCTGGATTTGTAGAAAGATATTGTGTAAATTTGGTTTTGTCATGGAATATCTTGGTTTCTCCATCTATGTTAATTGAGAGTTTTGCAGGATACAGTAACCTGGGCTGGTATTTGTGTTCTTTTAGGGTCTGTATGACATCAGTCCAGGATCTTCTGGCCTTCATAGTTTCTGGCGAGAAGTCTGGTGTGATTCTGATAGGTCTGCCTTTATATGTTACTTGACCTTTTTCCCTTACTGCTTTTAATATTCTTTCTTTATTTTGTGCGTTTGTTGTTTTGACTATTATGTGACAGGAGGTGTTTCTTTTCTGGTCCAATCTATTTGGAGTTCTGTAGGCTTCTTGTATGCCTATGGGTATCTCTTTTTTTAGGTTAGGGAAGTTTTCTTCTATGATTTTGTTGAAGATATTTACTGGTCCTTTGAGCTGGGAGTCTTCACTCTCTTCTATACCTATTATCCTTAGGTTTGATCTTCTCATTGAGTCCTGGATTTCCTGTATGTTTTGGACCAGTAGCTTTTTCCGCTTTACATTATCTTTGACAGTTGAGTCAATGATTTCTATGGAATCTTCTGCTCCTGAGATTCTCTCTTCCATCTCTTGTATTCTGTTGGTGAAGCTTGTATCTACAGCTCCTTGTCTCTTCTTTTGGTTTTCTATATCCAGGGTTATTTCCATGTGTTCTTTCTTGATTGCTTCTATTTCCATTTTTAATTCCTTCAACTGTTTGATTGTGTTTTCCTGGAATTCTTTCAGGGATTTTTATGATTCCTCTCTGTAGGCTTCTACTTGTTTATTAATGTTTTCCTGTGTTTCTCTAAGGGAGTTCTTCACGTCTTTCTTGAAGTCCTCCAGCATCATGATCAAATATGATTTTGAAACTAGATCTTGCTTTTCTGGTGTGTTTGGATATCCCATGTTTGTTTTGGTGGGAGAATTGGGCTCCGATGATGCCATGTAGTCTTGGTTTCTGTTGCTTGGGTTCCTGCGCTTGCCTCTCGCCATCAGATTATCTCTAGTGTTACTTTGTTCTGCTATTTCTGACAGTGGCTAGACTGTCCTATAAGCCTGTGTGTCAGGAGTGCTGTAGACCTGTTTTACTGTTTTCTTTCAGCCAGTTATAGGGACAGAGTGTTCTGCTTTCGTGCATGTAGTTTTTCCTCTCTACAGGTGTTCAGCTGTTCCTGTGGGCCTGTGTCTTGAGTTCACCAGGCAGGTCACTTGCAGCAGACAAGTTGGTCTTACCTGTGGTCCTGAGGCTCAAGTTCGCTCGTGGGGTGCTGCCCACGGGCTCTCTGCGGCGGCAGCAATCAGGAAGATCTGCGCCGCCCCTTCCGGGAGCTTCAGTGCACCAGGGTTCCAGATGGCCTTTGGTGTTTTCCTCTGGCGTATGAGATGTGTGTGCATAGAGCAGTCTCTTCTGGTTTCCCAGGCTTGTCTGCCTCTCTGAAGGTTTAGCTCTCCCTCCCACGGGATTTGGGTGCAGAGAACTGTTTATCTGGTCTGTTTCCTTCAGGTTCTGGCGGTGTCTCAGGCAGGGGTCCTGCCGCTCCTGGGCCCTCACCCACGGGAGCCCAGAGGCCTTATACAGTTTCCTCTTGGGCCAGAGATGTGGGCAGGGGTGGGCAGTGTTGATGGTCTCTTCCGCTCTGCAGCCTCAGGAGTGCCCACCTGACCAGGCGGTGAGGTCTCTCTCCCACAGGGTCTGGGCGCAGAGAGCTGCTGCAGGCCGGGATCCTCGGGTCAGTCATTTTTTAATGACTGAGTAGTATTCTATTTTCTGTATTCATTCCTCTGTTGAAGGACATCTGTGTTTTTGTTTTTGTTTTTGTTTTGCAACTTCTGGCTATTATAAATAAGACTGCTATAAACATAGTGGAGCATGTATCCTTGTTATATGTTGGAGCATCTTATGAGTATATACCTGAGAGTCATATAGCTGGGTCCTCAGATAGTACTAAGTCCAATTTTCTGAGGAACTATAAGACTGATTTAAAGATCGCTTGGATTGTCTTGGAATCCCACCAACAATGGAGGAGTGTTCCTCTTTCTCCACATCCTCACCAGCATCTGCTGTCACCTGAGTTTTTGATCTTAGCCATTCTGACTGGTGTGAGGTGGAATCTCAGAGTTGTATTGATTTGCATTTCCCTGATGAGTAAGGACGCTGAACATTTCTTTAGGTGCTTCTCAGCCATTCGATATTCCTCAGTTGAGAATTTGTTTAGCTCTCTACCCCATTTTTAAATAGGGCTATTTGACTCTCTGGAGTCTAACTTCGTGAGTTCTTTGTATATATTGGATATTAGCCCTGTATCTGATGTAGGATTGGTAAAGATCTTTCCTAATCTGTTTGTTGCTATTTTGTCCTAATGACAGTGTCTTTTGACTTACAGAAGCTTTGCAGTTTTATGAGATCCCATTTGTCCATTCTTGATTTTAGAGCATAAGCCATTGGTGTTCTGTTCAGGAAATTTTCCCCAGTGGTCATGTGTTTGAGGCTCTTCCCCACATTTTTTTTTTTTTTTGGTTCTTTTTTTCGGAGCTGGGGACCGAACCCAGGGCCTTGCGCTTCCTAGGCAAGGGCTCTACCACTGAGCTAAATCCCCAACCCCCACATTTTTTAGTATTAGTTTGAGTGCATCTGGTTTTATATGGAGGTCCTTGATCCACTTGGACTTAAGCTTTGTACAGGGTGATAAGAATGGATCGATCTGCATTCTTCTGCATGCTGACCTCCAGTTGATCCAGCACCATTTGTTGAAAATGCTATCTTTTATCCACTGGATGGTTTTGGCTCCTTTGTCAAAGATCAAGTGACCATAGGTTTGTGGGTTCATTTCTGAGTCTTCAATTCTATTCCTTCCTATTTCTGTACCAATACCATACAGTTTTTTTTTTAAATCACTATTGCTCTATAATACAGCTGGAGGTTAGGGATGGTGATTCCCCCAGAAGTTGTTTGATTGTTGAGAATAGTTTTTGGTATCCTGTATTTTTTTGTTTTTCAAATATATTTGTAAATTTCTCTAACTATGTGAAGAATTGAGTTGGACTTTTGAAGCGGATTGCATTGAATCTGTCGATTGCCTTTAGCAAGATGTCCATTTTACTGTATTAATCTCGTCAATCAATGAGAATGGGGGATCTTTCTATCTTCTGAGATCTTTGTCAATTTCTTTGTTCAGAGACTTAAAATCCTTGTCATATATATTTGGTATGTTGTGCCTTCATTTTCATTAAATTCTAAATCCTTGTCACTTGCTTGGATAGAGTCACAACAAGGTATTTTATAATATTTGTGACTATTGTGAAGGATGTCGTTTCCCTAATTTATTTGTCAGCCTATTTATCCTTTGAGTATAGGAAGGCTACTGATTTGTTTAATTTTATATCCAGCCACTTTGCTGAAGTTGAGTGCTCTGGTGGAATTTTTTTTTTTTTGGTTCTTTTTTTCGGAGCTGGGGATCGAACCCAGGGCCTTGCGCTTCCTAGCAAGCACTCTACCACTGAGCTAAATCCCCAACCCCGCTCCGGTGGAATTTTGGGGTCACTTAAGGTACTATCATATCATCTGCAAATAGTGATATTTTGACTTCTTCCTTTCCAATTTGTATTCCTTTGACCTCTTTTTGTTGTCTAATAACTATGTCTACATCTTGAAGTACTATATTGAATAGGTAGTGAGAGAGTGGGTAGCCTTTTCCTGTCCCTGATTTTAGTAGGAGTGCTTCAATTTTCCATGTAGTTTGATACTGCCTACTGGTTTGCTGTATATTGCTATTGCTATGTTTAGGTATGGGCCTTAAATTCATGATCTTTCCAAGACTTTTACCATGAAGGGGTTTTGAATTTTGTCTAATGCTTTCTCAGCACCTAATGAGATAATAATGTGGTTTATTTCTTTGAGTTTGTTTAAGTGAATTATGTTGATAGATTTCTATCTAATGGACCATCACTACATCTCTGGGATGAAGCCTACTTGATCCTGATGGATGATTGTTTGGATGTGTTCTTGGATTCAGTTTGCAAGAATATTATTGAGTATTTTGGCATTGATATTCATAAGGGAAATTGGTGTGAAGTTCTCTTTCTTTGTTGGGTCTTTGTGTGGTTTAGTTATAAACATAATTGTGGCTTCACAGAATGACTTGGGTACTGTTCCTTCTGTTTCTCTTTTGGAATAGATTGGAGAGTATTGGTATTAGGTCTTCTATGAAGTTCTGATAGAATTCAGCACTAAAACCATCTGGTCCTGGGCTTGCTTTGGTTGGGAGACTATTTATGACTGCTTATATTTCTTTAGGAGTTATGGGGGTTGTTTAGATGGTTCATCTGATCCTGATTTAACTTTGGTACCTGCTATATGTCTAGAAAGTTGTCCATTTTCTCCAGATTTTCCAGTTTTGTTGAATATAAGGATTTGTAGTAGAGTCTGATAATTTTTTGAATTTCCTCAGTTTCTGTTATTTTGTCTCTCTTTTCATTTCTGATTTTGTTAATTTGGATATTGTCTCTATGGCCTCTGGTTAGTCTGGCCTAGGGTTTATCTATCTCGTTGGTTTTCTCAAAGATCCAGCTCCTGGTTTTGTTGATTCTTTGTATAATTCTTTTTGTTTCTACTTGATTTCAGCCCTGAATTTGATTATTTCCTGCTGTGTACTCCTCTTAAGTGTATTTGCTTCTTTTTGTTCTAGAGTTTTCAGGTGTGTTTTCAAGCTGCTAGTGGAAGCTTCCTTCAGTTTCTTTGTGGAGGCACTTAGAGGTGTGAATTTTCTTTTTAGCACTGTTTTCATTGTTTCCCATAAATTTTGGTATGTTTTGCCTTCATTTTCATTAAATTCTAAATAGTATTTTATTTATTTATTTATTGACTGATTGATTGATTGATCTAGTTATCAATCTAGTAGAGCATTGTTCAGCTTCCATGTATATGTGGGTTTTCTGTCGCTTTTGTTGTTATTGAAGACTAGCCTTAGTCCATGGTGATCTGATAAGATGCATGGGATTATTTCTATCTTCTTGTATTTGTTGCGGCCTGTTTTGTAACTGATTATATGGTCAGTTTTGGAGAAGGTACCATAAAGTGCTGAGAAGAAGGTATATTCTTTTGTTTTAGGATGAAATGTTCTACAGATAGCTGTTAATATAAGTTCTGTTAGTTCCATTGTGTCTCTATTTAATTTCTGTTTCCATGATCTGTCCAATGTTGAGAGTGGGGAGTTGAAGTCTCCCACTATTATTGTGTGAGGTGCAATGTGTGGTTTGAGCTTTAGTAAGGTTTCTTTTTTGAATGGAGGTGCCCTTGCATTTGGAGCATAGATTTTCATAATTGAAAGTTCATCTTAGTGGATTTTTTCATTTATGAATATCAAGTGTCCTCCATATCTTTTTTGATAACTTTTGGTTGAAAGTCAGATTTATTTGATATTAAAATGGCTACTCCAGCTTGTTTTGTAGGACCATATGCTTGGCATATTTTTTCCCCTCCCTTTAACTCTGAGTGTCTGTCTTTATCACTGAGTTGCATTTAGTATTGTGTAGCAAAATGCTGGGTCCTATTTAAGTATCCAGCCTTTTAATCTATGTATTTTTAGTTGGGAATTGAGTCCATTTGATGTTGAGAGATATTAGGGACCAATGATTGTTGTTTCCTATTACTTATGTTGTTAGAGGTGGAATATATTTATGTGGCTATCTTCTTTTTGGTTTGTTGCAAAAATTACTTTCTTGCTTTTCCTAGGGTGTAGTTTCTCTCCTTGTGTTGGAGTTTTCCATCTATTATACTTTGTAGGGCTGGACTTGTGGAATTATACTGTGTAAATTTGGTTTTGTTATGGGATATCTTGGTTTCTTTATCTATGGTAACTGAGTGTTTTGCTGGGTATAGCAGCCTGGGCTGCCATTTGTGTTCTCTTAAGGTCTGTATGACATCTGTTCAGGATCTTCTGGCTTTCATAGTCTCTGGTGAGAATTCTGGTGTAATTCTCATAGGTGTGCTTCTATATGTTACTTGATCTTTTTCTCTTACTGCTTTAAATATTTTTCTTTGTTTAGTGCATTTAGTCTTTTGACTATTTTGTGATGGGAGGAATTTCTTTTCTGGACCAATCTATTTGGAGTTCTGTAGGCTTCTTCTATGTTAATGGGCATCTCTTTCTTTAGGTTATGGAGATTTTCTTCTATAATTTTCTTAAAGATTTTTATTGGCCTGTTAAGTTGGGAATCATAGTTCTCTTCTATATCTATCATCCTTAGGTTTGATCTTATTGTTTCCTGGATTTCCTGGATGTTTTGAGTTAGAATCTTTTTGTATTTTGTGTTTCTTTGACTATTGTGTCAATGTTTTCTATTGAATCTTCTTCCCCTGAGATTCTCTCTTCCATCTCTTGTAATTTGTTGGTGATACTTCTGACTTCTGATCTCTTTCCTAGGTTTTCTATCTCCAGTGTTGCTTCCCTTTGTGATTTCTTTACTTTTTCTGTTTCCATTTTTAGATCCTGGAAATTTTTGTTTAATTCCTACTCCTGTTTGATTGTGTTTTCCTGTAATTCTTTAAGGGAGCTTTGGTTTTTGTTTTTGTTCTTATTAATCACAATTTATTATAAAGTCATAAAAGGCCAGCAACAGTCAGTCTGGACAATACTTGATTTCACCCAATTTATGGGATGTGGACAGCAACACTGAGTTACATGATGAGAGCAACACTTCCATTTCTGCCTCCTAGAAAAATATTGGTTAGATAAGGGATTTTTGTGTTTCCTCTTTAAGGGCTTCTACTTGTTCACTTGTGTTGTATTGTATTTCCTTAAGGGAGTTATTTATGTCCTTCTTAAGGTCCTCTCATCATCATGAGATGCTATTTTAAATCCAAAATCTTGCTTTTCTGGTGTATTGGGATATCTAGTATTTGCTGTGGTGGGAGAACAGGGTTCTGATGGTGCCAAGTAGTCTTTGTTTCTGTTGTTTAGGTTCTTGTGCTTAACTCCCGCCATCTGGTTATCTCTGTTGTTAGTTGGTCTTGACGTCTCTGACTGGATCTCTTGTGGGCTTGTGAGCCCGTGATTCTGTAATCCTTGGAAAGTGGTCCTAGCAGACCAGCTCTCTCAGGGCAGGTTTTGGGTCTGTGCGACAGTCTTAGTTCTGGGCACAGGTGGAGACCTGAAGTGTTCTGTCCTAGGCTGTCCTAAGGCTCTCATGTCCAGTGCACTCTTGGTGGGTCTCCTTTTGGATAGTCAGTGGAGAGAAAGTGGGGTCCCACCTGTGAGCTGTGGGCTTAGGAGGGAAAATGCTAATGGTAGATCAGCTCTCTGAGGGCAGGTTTTGTCTGAGGGCTGTGGGACAGCCCCAGCTCTGGATACAGATGGATACCGGGAGTCTTTGTTTCTAACTGTTCTCCTGTACATGAGCTAACTGCAGGTCTGAGGGTTGTATATTGTACAGCAAAAGATTAAAGGCATTTAATTTGATAATCTTGATAGACTTGATGAATCATCCATACCTCACTGCTGAAGTACAGCCTTAGCATGAAGAAAAGTCCTGAAAAGGTGGGAATGGTAGTGGCTCTGATCCAATAATGACTTGAAGTCAGTAGCAGATGCAAGCTATCAGTACAGGCCATGTTTTTGCCGAAAGATTCTCATCATTTTTTTCTTTTTCCCCTTTTTTCTTCTACCTTCCCATTTTACATTCTCATTCTTTTGTCTGCTTGCTTCTCATTGTTTCTGTCACCCTTTTATTCTTTTGTTTTCTCCCTTTCCATTCTTTTCTTCTCCCAACCAGAGAGCCTGAACCCGGTCTTTTATTTTAAAGCTACATCATCCATCATCAAGGCTTTGGACATTATTAATAATTATTTTACAGATCCTTAAATTTACATACATTTTATAAATCTGGATCATTAATTTCAACTTCTGCTTCCTTAAAACAGAAACCAAATGCAAATGTTAAAGCACATTTCCTTATAGTTTTTACACTGTATGTTCTTCACGGGTAGCTGGGCAGCTGACAGACGTCTTTAGCACTGACTTTCATGTATGAATGGAAAGGTGACAGACTACTAGGCTTAAAATGATTTCCTACAAAGTTTTAAAATTTATGCAAGTAAAGCAGCTAGATTTCTCTGATATCTCTCGGCATTGTCATCTCCATTTTTTTTCACATAATTAGGTGAACAAAGTACTAACTTTTTGTATGCTTATACACCATCTTTTAATTCTCTCTTCTTTGTTTCTTCATCCCAGCCATTCCATGGCCTCTAATATTCTCCTTCTAATAGTATTTATTTCTAGACATATCCAAGCCTTCTGCCTCTAAGATAAACCCATCTATCATTTGCTTGTTTTCTATAGATTCCTGATATTTGCTTGTTTTCTATAGATTCCTTATATTCCTCTCCATACCTTTTCTTCTTGAGGCCACTTTAATTCTCTATCCTGAAGTCTCTAACTTCACCCTGGCTAATTAATGCAGCCTTCACACTTCCTCTTATGCAGCCCTGCTGGACCCAGCAACTCTCTTTAGGACAACCATTAAAATTTTTGATTAGGAGTTTATATTGAATCTTAAAATTGTGAAGAATTTCAATTAATATATTCAAAAGATTATGTTTAGGAAATCTAAACAACAAGGAAATCTAGAACAAGGTATAGGAAAGCCTAGACTGGGGCAGCTGTTAACCCGATATACTCCTGGTCTATGTGCCTTTAAAAAGATTATTTGTTTGTTAGTCTGTTTGTATTACAGTTTGTGAGTGCCATGGTGTTACTTCCTCAGGAGATGGAGTTACAGTCAGTTGTGAACTGCCATGTCAATCCTCTAAAAGAGCAGTCAGTGTTCTTCAGCCCTCCATCCCTCAATGCGATTTTAAAGGAGAAATATCATCAATTTATATGCCATTTCTTAACAATAGTGTTCCTTTACTTTTCCCTTAGAATGCTGCTTGATTTTATACTAAGACATGTAATTTTAAACCCGTTGAAAAGAATGAGATGGATTGTTGTTTTGTTGTTTTGTTGTTTGGTTGGTTTTTGGTTTTGGGTATAATGTTAGAGTTAATGAGTAGACTAATGAGAGAAAAAGAGATTAATATTTTGCTCATACAAATTTAGACTACATAACTAGTCTGAGAGAGGAAGGAGTTTTGTAGAAGCAAAAGAATAAGAAGAAACCACTTTCTGGTGGTGAGAAGAGAAGAAAAAGGAAGAGGAAGAGGAGCAAGAAGAAGAGGAAAAAGAGGAGTCTTAGAAGGGAGAAAAGAAAGTGAAAGAGGAGGGCGACTGAAATTGGTACATTTTTGGGTGCAATGAGAAACTCTGTGGAAATTTGAAATGTCAACTCTGTCTTGGGAACTTAGACATTAAATATTCATCTATCTTTCTATTTTATCCATCTCCTATCAGACCCAATGGCTATATATTCAGGTTTTCTAATCTCTCATGAAAATGGGTCACACATAGAACCATGTAGGGTGTGCATCTCTTGGGGACACCATGTCTTAGGATTGAACAACATTTTTTAAAATCACCTAGAGATAATTGTTTGAACATACATTAGATTCTTGGAAGTTTATATTAATATGGAGAACAAATTAGAACCTGTACGGTCTTTTGGGTGCAACAATTTTACATTCCTAAAACGTGGTATTTAACATTGTATATACTAAACTCTGAGGCCATCACATTATACATTGGTTTAGCTATTGTAAAGAATAAGCCCATCATTCCCACAAATTAAAATTTGAATTTCTCTAGGACACCATTGAGAGTATTCGTCAAATGGCAAAGATGCTCCAAGGTATGTGACTCTTTACTGTAACAAAATGCAGCTTCATGTGGCAGAATCTGGGGCATCATGGCAGAAGGAGGAGATTTCAGAGAGAAGTCTATTTAGGAAGAAAAGAATAGTGTGGGGGGTAGTAGACCCACAGAGGCAAGATATTTATAACTTAGACTTTCCTCAGGAGTGAAATCTTCAAAGATATTTCTCAGAAGAGAAACAACTTCCTCTTTCCTTATGAACTCAGATTCTCTAAATAGATACGTGCCCTTCATCAGCCTTTTACTGTTGTGTGGAGTGGCCTTTGCCCTGACAAGCAGGCTCTATAGGAGATAGAGATCTTAGGGTGGAAACTGAACATTTTGTATATGCCAATGATTTGTAGGTTGTGCAAAATGCTATTTGGCTTTATGATATTTTTCCAACTGGCTAAAGCATCCCTGGCAGGAGAAAGCAGTAGTCCGTTTGCTGTACAAATATAGGCTGCAAAATCCTTCCAGTTGAGACAACAAAAATATTTATTGGGATTTACCAACTAAATGGGCAGTAATTACATGGTTTTATGTATTTTCTAATTTGTAATTGGGAAGTCAGTTTTTGAGACAGCATCAGATGTATCATACTGAGTAAACTCAAAGCTGATTGAGAGTTGTAACTGTGCATACAGTGAAGATAGGTTGGTGTTGATCTGGAAAAATTGCACTCTTAAAAGCCTGACTCTGATTTCTGCTGGGATTTTTTTTCCAGATATTTTCTTTTAGCCTTTGTTTTGTTCTTCCACACTTGCTCTATGAAATGGGAGGTAATAACTTCTGCACATTCTGAGAGCAATCAATGTTTTTCCCAAAGATGAAAAATATCAAACAGCCACATGCAAAGCTGGAAATGTGTTTACCTACATGATACTCCAGCCTTGTAGGGCAGTGGAGGCAGATCTTGAGAGTTCACTGCCTGTCAGCTTAGCCAAGTTCTGAACTTCATGTGTCAATGAGAGATCTCTAGGAAATATGAATGGAGTAAGAGGACATTGAAAGCCCTCCTTTTTTCTGTGTCTGCATGCATGTATTGGCAGGCATCCAAGGCAACACTTCCAACACTCATATGTAACACACACAGACATACACAGATACACACAGACACACACAGAGACAGAGAGACACAGAGACAGAGTGACAGAGAGACACAGAGACACAGAGAGACTGGGGCACAGATAGAGACATGCACAAAGAGAGAGGGGGAGGAAGGAAGGGAGACGGAGAGAGGGGTAGCTCCTTATAAACTGAATGTGGATTCAGAATGTTTGCTTTTATGTGAACTGTTTTACATTGTCTTAGGAAACCTAGTGGGGCCATTAATATATTTCTAGACAATGGAATTCCATGGATCAAAGAACTCTGAAGTGAGAAGAGAAAGCCAAATCAAGTATCGAGTTGCCCAAGTCTTCCTAAAACTGAAGAAAACGTATCCAGTTCCAAGTGTGTCCTAATCGTCTAGCTAGCTCATCTGTCTACGGTTGTGGCTTGATAGGGACATTACACAGATCCCCTGAAGCACTGAAGAGCTTTACCTACCTGCAACCCCATCACTGCGAAGGTTGAGCAAAGAGGATAGAAAGTTGCAGGCCAGACTGGGCTACACAATGAATTGCTACACAGTATGACATCTCAAAAAACAAAACAAATCCCCAGAGGAAGAAGACCTCTCAAATGCCTATCAATCAATCAATCAATCAATCAATCAATCAATCAACTAACAAATAAGCCCTTCAAGATTTAAAGTGATACAGAAAAAAAAAAAACTGGCTTAAAATGCAATATTTTGCTCAAAACTTCCCAGTGACTCTTGGTGATTTTAGGTGAGGAAAGTTGACAAAGATCCACTTCATTTGGATTGTATTGCCCAACACATTTATGTATTTAAATTAAAGCTAAGATTAATTATTAGTCAATTCAGTTCATTCTGGTATATTTCAAATGGATATTTGCTATCTGCATGTTGCCCATGGATACTATTGCTTACATAAACAAGAAGCCTTATTCCCATTGTAGGAGTGATTAGCTGCCACTTTATTAGACTATTGTTTTATTAAAAAGTCACCAATAATAAAGCGTATTTCTACATCCTGTAATAGATGCAAACGTAGCCTGGTGCCTCTACCTTTGGTTTACTCCTCAGGATAACAAATATCTCTGTGGATTTCTCACCTATCACATTTGTTCTTCATTCATTTGAATAAGAAAGAAGGGAATGCTACCTAGTTAAGGGTAAGATGTAAAGCTGAAATTGTTACAGGAATAGGGATACCACTATGGTTTGATTGTGTCTTATCACATCTAACATGTTGGAGGTCTAATCATCAATTAAGCAATGTTGATAGATACTCTTTCAAATATGATTAGATCATAAGGTTCAGTCCTCCTGTCTTCATGAATGGATTATAGTCAATACTATTTATAGTTGGTCATCAAAAAGGGTGAGTTCCCCGTTGTTTGGTATTACCCTTGTAATGACTTCATAATTCCAAGATGCAGCATGAAGGCCCTTCTAGAAGTGCCATGTCCAACTTGAACTTTTCAGCTTTCAGAACCATTCACTAAATAAATTTACATTCCTAATTATAAATATTATTGTATTCTGTTATATTTAAAAGTATAGAATGGATCAAACCAGATGTATGCCTTAATTTTTATAGATATTCTACACTACAATCCTATGTGTTCTGAGCATTAAGGATCCTCATGGTCAGTGGTAATGATTTCCATTGGAAAAGACAATGCCAACAACAGGCTTCTTGCAGTCAGCACAACTGTGCAGTCGGGTAAGCCGACCAACTTTGGACAACTATTTTCGTTCCTGGTAGTTTGTAAACTTAAATTAAGTAGAAGACAAGCTTCACAGAAGAACTTTCCTGTGAGGTTCTTACTGACAACCCTAGGGTATTGGGTCTGGCATAGAGCTCACAATATTTCATATTTATAGAATTTTTAAAATAAAACACTGAAAGTTCTTCTACTGGTTTTTTCTCTATCCCTCAGACTTCCTGATATCTGAAAAACAGTCCATCAACTAATCCTTCAGATTCTGCTGAGATGGGAGAAAATTTGAGAATTCAGCCAGAAACTAAATTTTCAAAATAATTGACTTAGTGCATTTTTATGGACCTGGGGCTTATAGAATAGATGCCTTCATGCCATACTTCCACTGCTGTAAAATATAAAGGACAATGACAATGTGAGGTATATAACTTGTTAGATAAAAGAATGGATAAGTAAAAATAGAAGAGTTCAAGGAAGCACATATTCTTCCTTTTAAATTTGGTCAGCATAACAATTTAGAACCTATAAAATTATAGGTTGTACTTGAACATATAACCTATAAGATTTCCTCAAGTTTTCCTTAGGCCATTTAACTCTGTAAGGTCTGTCTTCGAGTCTTTGTACCACATCGTATTGATTTCATTGCAGGTTAAAGAGAGATGCAGATTTTCCTTATCTGTTTCCCCAGGATCATCTGCTAAAGTATCTTTCTGTTAAATTTTTTCTGCTGCTATGCAAAATCACCTGGTCAAGTCTCCGAAGGTTTAGTCTTCATCCCTGTTCCAGCACACTGATCCGCATGTCTGTTTTTAGGATGGTGCCATGCTATTTTGGTTACATTAGCTCTGTTTGACACGTTGAAATCAGGTACTGTGATTCCTCAAACATAGTGTTTTTCTACTTAGCATCACTTTGAGAGTTTAGATCTTCCTTGTCTCTTTGGTTTAATTCACAAAACCCCCTGTCGAGTCTGTGTCTATATTCCCATTTGATGAGTCTTCTTAAAAATTATTTTTCATTAATTTATTTATTCACTTTACATCCAATTACAGCTCTCCTACCTCTACTCCCAGTCCCACCCTTATAAATTTCTCCCCCAATTATCCCTCCCCCTCTCCTCAGAGAAAGAGTGGTACCCTTTGGGTACCACACTTCCTCTTAGGACATCCATTCCCATCAGGATTAAGCACATCCTTTCCCTCTGAGGCCCAACCAGGAATTCCAGTTAGGGGAAGGGGATCTAATGATAGGCAACAGAGTCACGACAGCCTCTGCTCCAATTGTTAGGAGACCCACATGAAGACCAAGTTACACATCTGCTCCAAATGTGTAGGGTGCCTAGGTCTAGCCCCTGTATGCTCTTTGGTTGGTAGTTCAGTTTCTGTGAATACTTTTGGGTCCAAGCTAGTTGCTTCTGTAGGTCTTCTTGTGGAGTCCTTGACCTCTCTACCTTACTCAATTCTTTGTCCCACTTTCCACAGGACTCCCTAGCTCCACTTAATGTTTGGCTGTGGGTCTCTGCGTCTGATTCCATTAGCTGCTAGATGAAAACCCTCAGATGATGTTTGTGCTAGGTTCCTGTCTATAAAGCATAGCAGAGTATCATTAATAGTGTCAGGGGTTGGCTCTCTCACATGGAATGAGTCTCAAGTTGGGGCAGTCTCTGGTTCTTTATAAACGTACTTGGTATTGGGGTTGAAGAGATAGCTCAACTGTTAAAATCTCTTATTCTCTTGCAGATGACCAGGTTTGTTTCCCAGTTCACAACCATTTGTAGGTTTAGTCCCAGAGAATATGACATTCATATCTACCTTCTACAAATATTACATGCCCTAGTGGCAGCTAGCATCCTGGACACTCTGGATTTGGCTACTAGGCTACATAAAACAGGTGTTGCAACACTTGGCTGTAATCCCAGAACTCAGGTAGTGGAGGCAGAAAGTTCCAAGTTCAACGTCATTTTTTGACTATGTAGTGAGTCAGGGATACAGGAGACCCTTTCCAAAACCAAATAAATGAACAAAGGCATCAGTATTATTTTTATTTACATAATAGAGTTCTTTTAATACATGAATTATTTTCAATTCAGTTTCTTCTTTCTCAGTTCTGATTTTCAGTAGGCCAGTAAAGTAATTAATGAGAAAGTAAAAACCTGTCACACACATTTATCTGGGCTTCCAGCCTTGTCCTCATGCTTATACCACTAGGTATTGTTGGAGAAAATGGGACTTCCCAGTCTGATAACCATAGTCCTGTAACCTTCCTGGCTCCTGTCATTCTGGGCTTATGGCTATGTGGCAGATTATCCTCCTTTTTATCAGAAGGTTGATTTGAAGAACTTTGTTCTTGGAGGTGGTTACCAGGCTGAGGATCGCAGATAGAGGTTTGCTTGGGTCATAGTCACATTGTACAGGGGAATGGGTTTGAGTGAGTGCAGACACTGGGGCTTGCGGAAATTAGGTTCTATACTTTGCTTCATGTTATTGAAAACAAATAATCTAGACAAGGTAGAAGCCTGAATACACAAAACTCATTATTGTATAGAATTAATATGTTTAGATATTTAAGAAGCATCAGCAACAACAAAATATGTTAGTTTCTTACCTGGCTTAATTATTATGTTTTTTTTTCTTGGCTTGTTGTTTGTTTCTTTGCTTTTTTATATCTTTTTTAATAAAGAGGGAATATTCTTGAAGTGATTTGATTTCAGGACATAACTGAGACAAATATTTAATGGGAAGACAAAACTCCATTTATTTTGCCATTTAAACTGGATTTCTTCAGTGCAAATTTCTTCTGCTTAACTTTGAAAAAGAAGCCCTGATATACGTTTTATAGGAAACACAAATAGGAAGTGGGGTGTGGTGGCGTATGATATCAATTTTAAGAGGAAGGCAGGCAGTGCAGGGCAAAGCTTTGTTAAGTTTCAGGCTACAACTATTCCTTCCAGTCTCTAGGGAATAACCTCTCTTTTTTTCCTGTGTCATAACTCAGACTGGCCTGGAACTTCCTATCCTGTGTAGACTGGCTCAGTCTCAGTAAAACCCTGTCCTAGGCTCTGAAGGCTGGGACTGCAGCTGTGTGCTGTGAAACCCAGATCCTACCTACCTTCTGAACCTACTTCAAGTCCTCCATCATTCATTCTCTCCACTGGCCTCAGGAGGGGTCTGCTTGCTGATTTGACTCATCCATAGTTTATAAAAAATATAGTGTACTCAATGTAACTTGTGTTTGGCCTTTGCCATTTCTACTCCAATTATATTCCTTTCTACTGCTAAAATTGGGATTTTTTACCCCCTAAACAATCTATGTTCTAGTGACAGCCAACCATTGATCAGTTTTTTATTCATTCACCAGCTGTTGTTCATGTTTCCTTCCTACCTGGTGAAGCTGACAATACTAATTTGTGATTATAAATAAAACCAACTGTAGAGCATATGTCCCTGTAAAGCTGTGGCCATATTTGCACACTGTGCACAGAGGATGCAACTGTACAGTAGAATTGTGGACAGTCCAGGTCATGCTGTGGTGCAGCCATAGGAGTCTAGAGCTAATTTGGGAGATGTTAGGAGAAAGAAGCAAAGCTGTGAAATTCTAGGGTTGCTAATGAAAATGAGTATTTTCTCCCTTTGGTAAGAGGATGCTCACTTTTCTTTTAATACAAGTAACAGAGATAGAATTGCCTGCAGCAACCTTCCTTCCCCCTCACACCTTTGGCATTCAAACATCCTGTGCTAACATAACGGATGACAGCCCTGTTACTGAGCACCAGCAAAGTGAAGACAGACAGTCACGATGCCACAGCATACATGCATGAATTTTCTGCCTCTAATCTGTTTCTCCAGTGTCTTAAAGCTGCTAAAGATGCTCACTCTGTGTGCTGCTCTCAGCTGGTGTTTTCGCTGAAAATGGAAGTCCTCTGTTTGACTTGTCAAAAGTCGACAAAGGACCCAAGAAAGCCGTAGAATGCTTTCCTACATAGCAGGGGCCAGCGTGTTGTATGAGTTTTTGCTGCAATATGGAGAACTCTACTAGTTTTCAATTATTCAAACCCACTTATTCTTTTCATTCCAAGTTGAATGGGTTTCCATCTTTTATCCAATTCTAAAATGAAGCTCTTAGCATAAATTGAACCACCCATAGGCTACTGTGTGGAAGAGTACTTTCTAGAGCCCCTTAAGGAATTTCTGTACCCCAAAGCCAGGAATTTCTCTTTGTTACTGACTTGTTAAATTCTTGCCTTTGCTTCCTGATAAACAGTAGCTTATGCCTGGAGTTCTTACCTGGAAATGCCATATGTAGTAAATTTCATTTTAGCAAGAGCGGTATTACTTAGAGCAGGTCCCTTGATAAAGCAGTAATTTCATGGTCACAATCTGTTAACTGATAAAATATAAAGAAAAAAATCAGAAATTGATTAGCCAATTTCAACCCCAGCAGGGTTGCTTCTGCCTTGGCTGCTATTCTGTGTGTTCACAGCACTGGCTGCTATGTGTGCTAGTCCACAAGCTTATTTATTTATTTTTACCCTGAAGCACTAGTTCTGATTGCCGTGATTGAAGGACTTGGTTGTTAGGCTAAACTGAGAAATCGCAAAGTCCACATCTGGCTGGTCATGTGGCAAATACCCAATGTTACCCACCAGCTCCTGCCTGTGGCCATGTCAGGAGAGCCATCCAGAAACATTTTTTCCCTCTCATTGACTTCTCAAAAAAATTCCTATGAAACTGGGATTGAGACCCAGCAGGTTTGGAAGGATGCCAGCATCCTGTTGAGAGAGAAGAAAAGGCTGAGAATAGGAAGTATATTGACCCAATTCATTGTATGGCATGCAATAGAGGTGCCAGAACAAGTGGCCGAGGCATTGCTCTGTGAAAGCTTTTAGAACAAGAGAAGTAGGACAATGAGATACAACTGGAGCTGGGGTGAAGGTCTGAGGAAGCCTCTTTCAGCTACTTTGGGAAAACATACTTTGTGGTAGGAGTCCCCTCCATTTTTTTTCTGACTGCTGAGCTGAAAAAAAAATAGCTGCATTCTGTGTTAATTTTTTTGTTCCATTAATTGCTAATGCCAATTGAAATCGTGCGACTTCCAGCTGTTGGCTTAGAAAAAAACAACTGCAGGAAACACAATTAATTGATTCATTCTTTGTTTGTACACATAGAAATTAAATGTAAGGTCTTGGAATATGTTCTTTCTCATGCAACATATGCCCAAATTCCTTGAAATAGTCCAACATAGAAGACTTCAGATGCTTTCGACTCTCCTTTGTAGACACAGTGAGGTTTGCAAGTAACAATATTTTGTACTAATTACTTTTTATTGCTGTGATGAAATATCATGGCCAAAGGCAGCTTATGGAAGGAACAGTTTATTTTGGTCACCGTTCTAGAGGGAGAGTCTGGGGCTTACGTTGGGTTGAGAGTAGAAGGTCATTTCAGGATGACATTCCTGATTCCATTATGCTTCCTAGACAAATACTTGGGAGTGTCACCAAAAGGAAGAAGAGGAATCCTGTATTACTCTTAAATACTATTGGGGAAGATCTTCACAGGGGTTATGTCACAGACGCAATACTGCTTGGGACCCAGAGGTCCAACAAAGCTAGATATACATCTACAGTAAGGACAACCTCACATCAGTCCAGCTGGATATGGTTACCCTGTAGATCCAGATAGAACCCCTGGCAGTCGTGCTCTTACAGATTCATAGAGGACTAATATAATTAGGACTGGAAAAAAAAGTGAAATATGAGTTTTCCTGGGAGAAGAACATTGTTCCTATGCAAATTAATCAGGGTTCCTGAGAGGAAAAAAGCGAGGTCCATGTTAGCACAAATCAAAGCCAGAGACAAGACCAAAGTATCTTACTGAATTGAGACCTGGATCTCCTCAAACCCATGCCAGCCCCTACCCCTGCAAGGAGTTTCAGCTATTATCTTCACTCTAATAGTTGAGCCACACCTTATAAATATTCTAAGCCATGCCACCATTAACAGGACAGAAGCAGTTAGACTCGAGGTCCTTTGTCGGTATCAGAAGATTCCTTTAGAAAGTTCACAAGCGATCATGTCAATGAAGAGAAGGAAATCTGCAGAAATTCCCTAAACTGTTACATGTTAAAAACAATGGATTTTCCCTAGAGCTGACCTGCTCCATTTCTCGTAACTGAAATTTAACTCTGCCCAGCATGTACATGTACTTCTGTTTGCTAATGGTTGGTCTTCCTCATATGAAAGGCTGATGAACCCGAGGTGCAATACAACTGAAAATGGCTCAGTGACTCAGTTTCCCAGACATTTTCATGACAGCTACACAAACAGCAGTTATTATATTTTCACTAATATGTGTTTTGGATGGCAATTTTTGAGGTAGAAAGGCATGAAAGGTGGTCTCTATTAAAGATACTCAGTCTGAATTTTGACCGTCTTGTGGCTTGACTAGTTAGTACTAGTTTTGTGACCTCAAGCAAGTGAATAAAACAACAGTGCTAGATTGCCTACTTAGAAATTGGAAGGAAGGTCTGGAAAGTGGTTAAGTGGTTAAGAGGACTTTCTGCTCTTTGAGAGGCTTTGGCTTCATATCAGGAGGCTTACAACTGCCTTTAACTCTCTTCTGGCCTCCTTAGGTAACTATGAACACAAGATATACATACAAATACACACACACACACACACACATGCACATGCACATGCACGCAGAGGCACATGTACACTCACACGCACAAACACACACCACACATAAACACACACACACACACACACACACACACGTGTGCAAGTTCATGAAGAAATCTAAAGAAAAAAAATGGATGCAAACGTACATTTGGTGTTGCAATGCCTATTCCACAAGATTAAGTTTGGAGATGCATTTGTAGTCTGTACAATTTTGTAGACATTTACGTGGTTTAATTATCTAGTTGGTAGCTATTCAGCCCCTGAATAAATTCAATTGGCTGAAAAGTATAGGAAAGCCCCTAAGAGAGGATGCAGAGGCCCCTTCCTAGTGTTCTCCCAAGGCTGTCTTAGGTAACATTACCCAGATTTGATTTTTTACTTTTCTATTGTAAGTCTATTTTTAGAGACTCCTTTTCTCCACTCAAAGACTCACATTTCAACGCTCCAAGGACACATTTACAAAACCAGAATGTCAATTCATTACTTTACAGAAAGAAGAAACGACTGCTGTGCCAGCTGAAATACACATGCAGCCATGCTTTCCTGTTTCTTCCCCTCCCTCACAGACAGCTACACAGGAAGCAAGCTACTGCTCACAGGTACTTCAAACTCACAAAGGAGCGGGTCCTGCAACACCTGAACCACCTACTCTGGCTGCTGCTCCTTCGCGTGTTCTTGAGTGTACTTAAAACGTTTGCTCCAGCCATTCCATTTTTCTGATATGGACAATATGCGTTTGCCTCTGAAGGGCGTTGAAGAAGCAAGCTAATGGAAAGCGTAAGACACCTCCTTTTTTCCAGTTGGACCTTATGAGAGAGAGGACTGCAGTGAGCAGTCAAAGGCAGTCTGTTCTTGTTCTAATCCTCTCAAGGAAAATCACTTAGATGTGAGGTCAGCAGGGGTCGTGGAGATGCTATAAGGGGGAGGACAGGATAGTGCTTTGTATGCAAGAACTCTGCCAGTGGCCTGCCCAGGAGCCTGTGGGCCAATAGGGAGATGTGCATGCATATTTGTTATCTAAATGGATTACATTACAGCTTCTCAGGGGAATAAAGTCCTTAGACTATCATGATGCATCATCAATGCATGAATATCAAGAGCTGTGGTTTTGAGACTGTGAAATTCTAGTTCAGGTTTATTATGGAAAGAGGGAGATGGTCTTTAGACTCAGACAATATGAACACTTCTCTAAGCTGCTTGGTGATCAGGATTGATTCCAATTCTAAAGTCTGCATACAGCAAAGGGATTTGTAGAGGAACATGTAAGATAGGGCCTTTCCCCACAGAAAGCTAGGGAGCTAATATTCAGCTAATCATACATGGGGAAGAGAGGCTCAGGGTTGATTTATTGGATTTTGCAAACTAAAAGTTGTACTCATGTCTATTTATGATGCTTTTCAATCTTTGTCTAAGATGGTAACACTTACCTCATCTCCTAATTTTTAGGAGAAAAAAATCCCATTGACTATAGACCCCTGTCTATGAAAGATAGTCAAATAGGTCTGCCACCAAGCACGTTGATATCATTGTTAAAGGCCTAATGTGGATGTGGTGGGGAAGCCCAGTAACTGTATATAAAGGACTACAGGCAACTAAGGAATGATTAGAGAAGAGAAGAAATAGTTTTTTTGGGTACTGTATATCCAACAGTTACCGAAAAGCAAATGGTTCGTCATGAAAACATATATACAATTAACACACAAATTGAATAGGTAGCATTTATTATTTGGGAATATATAAATACATACATACATGTGTGTGTATATAAAATATGTGAGAGGGTTTAAGAAGAGGAAGAGGAAGAAAATTATGTAGTTTTGTATATATTACAAGCTCAGAAAGTTAAAATGTCAGTTTAAAAATAAAAACAGGATAAACATGGTGGTTATAATTTCAAAATGTAATAAGAGGAGGGAATGGTAACATAGAAAAAGAAAGCCTAAGCCTATGGGAGGCAAGGGTTAGACTAACTCTCTATGTCTGTCTGTCACCTGTCTGTCTGTCTGTCTGATGTGGTAATGTGAGTATGTATAAGTGTAGATGTGTATATGTGCATGTGGAGGCTATGTTTCCTATCAAGTATCTTCTTTGTGTGTATGCCTGTGTGAGATAGGGTCTCAAAACTCTTCTACAGGCCAGATTGGCTAGCCAGCATATTCTGGAGACCTTTCTATTTCCTCTTCCTTATTTCTAGGATTACAGGTGTGTGCTGCAGTACTTGGCCTTTAAGTGAGGTAGGAACTGAGAATCTGAACTCAGGTTCTCATAATTGAGAGGCAGGTCTTTACCAACTATACCATCTTGACAGTTTCCATTTGACTTTTACTGAAGAATATATAGGACCTTGTATTGCAAAGAAGAGGCAAACTATTTGACATAAGAAATATGGTGTGTTTAAGACATTGCAGTTTGGAAGTATCTTTTGGGGTAAACGAACTCTCCACTAATAGATATAAAATGTACTATGCCTTGGGGAAACTATTTCTTTACCCTACCTGATCAAATCCATCTATATCCTCTTGCTCAAAGAACAAGCTAAGCAAATATGGACAAAGGTGAGGAGACTGTCTTGAGTTACAGACGTTGCTTTTCATCAAGAAACTGTAGAGTGATTTGAGCTGTTGGAAGATGTTACTGTGAATAACTATTTTCTCAGGAAAGCCTGGTGTCTTAGCCAATCAAACTCAAGCATAGTCAATGAATAATTTACTTACTTTTGAGATTATAGTGAAGTAATTGCTCACAATAATTATTTTCATATATGTTGCTTTATCTCTATCTAATGTTCTAATTGTTTGAAGGGGTTACTCAATCAAGATAACAAAATTGGAAGGTAATGAAGACTGTGAATAATCAAGTTTGAAGGGGCCATGATTATTGTTCTTCCTTTGTGATAGTATATTTTCAGATTGGTTTTATGTTATTAGTACTTTTATTTTATTAGTACTACACTCAATATTTCATCCTCTGCATCTCTAACAAATGAAGAACATACACAAAAATTAGGTGACTCCTCAGTTGGTAATGTTTTTGTTACACAAGCACAAAGACCTCTGTTTGGATCTGCTAGTACTCATGTAAAAATCAGACGTGAAGGCTTGTCCTTGTAATCCAGGATTGTGAAGGCTGAAAGAGGGGGATTTCTATTGTTGACTGATGCACCCATTTAGCCAAACAACCTGTTTTCAAAAAGGTGGGGTTTGTGATTGAGGAAGGAATAGAACTTGACCAGTGGCTTTCACAACCACAACAAATTAATGGGCAGAAATAAAATGTTTCAGAAGTTAGTACAAATTGAACAGTCCATTTGGAGATAGTCAGGGAAGGATGTGATCTCTAAGGATCTAAAGAGCAGGCAGGGGTACAGTGCTTGATGAGGACTTTTGGCATCTCCTTGTCCTCTTCGATGATGGGGTATTTTAAAAGTCTGTGTTTAAAAGCTAGCAGGAACATCCCGGGAAGAAGATAAAAGTGTGACATATATCTGTGATTTACTCAAACATTAGAAGGTACAGACAGCTAAGAAGTGCTGTGGCAGAATTCTAAAATAAAATTTTAAAAGAACAAAGGTGCATTTAAGGTTTATTTAGAACACGAAAACGGTCCAAGGTTGAGATCAACCTGGAGCTAGCAGTTTTGATACTTATAATTATATAAGCAAGAGCTCGCTTCCTAATTTGTATTCTGTCAAGTAGATCAAGAAGACCACAAAGCCTGTGCTCATTGATTTTTTCCATTGCTGTGACCAAAGGCATCTGACAGAAACAACTTGAGGGAGACAAGGCTTATTTTGGTTCAGACTATCAGGGAAGTTTCAACCTATTATAGTGAGGAAGATATGGTGAAGTTCCTGGTGACAGAGGCATCTTACATCTCACCCGACCTCAAGCAGAGATGGACAGAATCAGGAACTAGGCTCTTATGTTCACATGGTCAATCCTAGGGACCTAATATGACAGCTGCACCCCATCTTTAAAGACTCCATGACCTCAAGATAGCTCTGTATTGGAGACTGGGTATTCAAAATGTGATCTTGTAGAGGACATTTCACATTCAAATCATAACAAAAACCATTGATTTTGTGTCTCTGTGTGCAAGTCAGCCCTTGCAGTTTGCACTTAGCCCAAACTCATTCTCTGTGACTCACTTTTCTTCTGTTTTACTGGCACCCAGTGATCTTATAAAAAACACCCTAGATGGACTTTACGTAGCACCATAGCAGATGCTGAAGGTGAGGATCCTTGCAAGTAGGTTGCTAGGTAGGTTACATCCAAATAATGCAGATAGCACTTGATGGCTATAAGCCACCACTCCTAGCCCTTCTTGGCCAAAGCTACCTCCAGCCAACCATGGAGAAAGGGACTCGTCTCAGAGTCACAAGCAAATATGAGAAGTTTTGGTAGTTTCTTTTTGTTATATGTAATTCATTTTCATAGGGAAAATTTTGCTTACTTATACCTAATTCAACTAAAATTAAGGCTTTATTATGGTAGTCTGGACGCCATCAGGTTTCTATAGGCCTCATCTTCCTATGATATTTCCATTAGAATTTTTAGTTTTATGAATTTGGAAGGATTGAACCAAAAATGTTGCATGAATGTGTTTGTTAGTCTGTTTGTCTCAGGATTTAGATACCTTATTGAAGGTATTTTCCAAATGGATTTTAAAATTTCTTTGGGAAAAAATTTGCTGTGGCTAGTGTGAAATGTAACTCACTTGGTTTATATAACTAGAAGCAAAAAATAAAAGGCCCTTGAACTATTATCTTAATATTATACAAAAATGAAAGAATTAAAAATACATGAAATTTAATTACTCAAAAAACTGAATATATTTTGTGAAAAGGAAAATAAAGTATAAAATGCTTCCTATTAGAAGAAAATACGTACAATCAGGTGAGAATAAGATATGTTTACTGAGTTAAGGAGTGTGTATGTTGGACACAATATCAGTTGTTATAAAGGGGAAATCACACACAGAAGTGGAAGCTCTCATTTGTTTGAATCCCACATATTAATCTGTCGCGTCATCTTGGCAGTTGTAGTCCATTACAGATGAAGCACCAAGTGCCTTTTTCATTGGGAGAATTATGAGGAAAACAATTTGAAACACTTCCCAGTGTGATATTTTACCAAAACCTCTCTATAGAATTAGGCAAATAAAGTGGCACACATTTCAATATATTCTTGTTTGCAAATACATAGCTTTAAAGAATAACTTGCATCCTGTGCAAAATGGGTACTCGGGTTGTCATCTTACTTCTCCTCTTTTGTCTTTATCACATCTCAGCTAAAGAGAGCTCTTGGAAACAGTTTGAGAATGACATTAGTTGGTTCAACCAAACTGATTTTCTTGGTCAGCATTTCAACTGCCAGAATGAGGCATCTTCAGGGGCCACCTCCTCTGAAGCAGGCTTTCTTCCACAATGGCTGTGCAAAGTGTGAAGACATCCAGTATTAAAATATTCCTGACTTGTCCGTACAGTATTGGCAACCATGATATATGAAGTTACTTAATGTGTTTTCTGTCTCTGTCCTCTATTGCTGCTATCTTTTTAGAATCTGAAAGTAGTCTGCTCTGACTTTTAGAAAACCCTTTGTTATTTGTTGTACATTGATCATTCTTCCTGGCTCTTAAAGCAGAAATTTCAATACTGCTGTGGATAGTAGATGGTGTGTTTGCACAAAGCCAAGTGATAATGTCAAAAAATGTCATTTGTAGTTGTGGGAAGTATGTGCCAAGTGTGTGTGTGTGTGGGGGGGGCTCTATTTCAGTGAAATTTTGTTCTCTCCCATATAACATTGATAACAATAACAACAGAACATGTGTATTTTGTCAAAGATAAGACACTTTAAAATAAAAGGTTTTGACAGTTGAATGTATCTTTTCAAAACAGATTTTTGAGGTGGTCTCATTAAGACACTTTAAGCTTTGTTCAAAATCAAGTTCTGAAGTAATTAGTCATGCCCTTTCAAAATGAGAAACAAAGTCTGTAATCTTTCATATGAGCTCTTGCCTTCTAAAGAGGTTTAGAAATACGTCATTGTCCTTTATGTTTGTGCTATTTTATAACCATAATTTATACATACAAATCCCACAGCCAGATGCCAGTAACAGGTGACATTTATTAAAAATCCACACACTGTCTTAGATTGTGTCTTTCTGTTTGGAGGCAAGAAAATGGATACAATAATTTCTCAAGATTATTCCACATAAGAGTTTTCAAGATTAGGACCTGGAATAGTCCCATTGCTTAATAGTTGTTCATTTTGTTATTAGTTTATTTATATTTTTGTTCATCTAGTTTACTTTTATTTTTGCACTTTTAAAACTTAAATTATAACTCATCAAATAATTTTCTCCCCCTCTATTCTTCCTCAAGAAGCTCCCATCTTCTCCCTGACTTTCTCTCAAATTCATGGTTTAATTATTATTCTCTCTCTCTCTCTCTCTCTCTCTCTCTCTCTCTCTCTCTTTCTCTCTCACATACACACACACACACACACACACACACACACACACACACACACACACACCCTACTGAGTTCATTTAGAGTTACTTGTGTATATATGATTTCAGGGTATTGGGTAACTAATTAGGGGGCACCTCTTTGGGAGAGACTAACTTCAGCCACTGTTAGATGCCTGTAGTTCTTTGAGGTATTGTCCTATGAGAGTGCCCTCTTTCAATTCACCATGTACATTTGCATCATCATTTTTCATGTCTGGTTACAATAACCATATGGCTGAGATACTTGTTTATTTTTCACATACATCTATTGCAGGTAACAGAAAATTTACAAGTCAGTAATAACATAGGGCTCCTTTACGTAAGGATGTAGTGAGTATTGACTTTAGGTAGCTGTAAAGTTCTCTGTTCACCAAGACTACTTTGGAGGGCATTCCTAAGTCCAGATCTCCTGGAGATAGTGCAAGTATTTTCCCAACTAGGCTGAATCCCCATCCAAAGCATTTGTTGGTGCTCAGTGCCCCCTCTACCATTCACTTCTTGTCTCTGTTCAGTCTCATGGTTTGCATTCTCCAGCAAGTTTTGAGTGCATAGACACTTACAAATTCACTTCCAGAAACAACAGCTCACTTGGACTAAAATATTTGTACCTGGAGTGATCTTAGGAATTTATATCTAACATAGGATTCAAAAACGGATTATTACAGCTACGGGCTTACAATTAGTTGTAATGAAGACCAAATTGGTATGGTAGATAGCCCATGAAAATCAATGGCACACTATGTGGATCATTAAACAAAAAAACCATATTCATAATAAACTGAGGAAATGAAAGCAGCAGAATATCTTTCATTCTTTAAAAGTCTCAGGGATAATCTCAAGGAAGGTGGAATTTAGACACTGTACTAGAGAATAATGGATGCATAGGGTAAAGAAAATTTGTAGTTCTTTGTCCAGAGGGCATAATGAGAAAAAGCTAAATTAACTCAACATCATGCAGTCGAAAGTAGAAAATACTAAGAACCAGGCTGTTAACTTCACTTGGAGAGGAAGAAAATTCCAAAGAAAGCTGAATACTCATTCCTGGCAAGTATCTAGCAGGACTTTGGACAGAGACATTTGGATTGGTGATGTAGAAAGTATTACATTCTTAGTAGTTGGAATCATATGTGAATTCACATATGTGAATCATAAGAAATACTCAAAAGAATCTGGAGGAACAGAAATACATTAACTTGTAGATACATAAAAAATGAATACGCTCCCTCAAAAGATCAGTATTCAGGTAAGTATATAAGTTATTTTACCTCAAGTATTTGTTCTCTACATGACTCCTGAGATTAATATATTAATTACTAATCTTAATTACTAATATTTTTGTAAATTTGTTTTTTAATTCTGGTTTGATTTCTATTTTAATTTTGAGACTAGTGAATTTAAAATAATTATTACTTATTGTTTGAGGCACATGATGTCTAGAAATTCTTTTCTTGACTTGTGCAAAGCTATGCTTCACTAAGGTCTAGGATCTCTTTAATCCAGGAAAGTTAACAATAAAAACATTAAAAACAGAAATAGTGAATCTGAAAATGAGGAAGTAAATGCCACATAGCATGTAGGAGACAAGATTACAATGAAGGAAATAAATAGTGTATTCTCAGTGATTGCTTTAAATGTGAATGGGATAAACCTTCCTATCAAAAGGCATGGGCTGGAAGAACTGATAAGAAGCTTACAGCCATTTTGTACAGACTTGAAACTGATTTTGTAATCGAAGGCAGAAATGGATTGAAAGTGAAATAATTGAACAGTTGTTACCTGCAAATAGTAATTAAAGAAGGGGCAGTTTTGCTAATGTAGTTTAAAAAGGGGGAGGGCAGCTTTATAATAAGAGTTGGAGAATTCCATAGCCTACTTACAACAATGAATAGAACAGTTGAGAAAAATATAGAATAAAACATCTGATTACCACAGGAGAAGAGTTCACATAACATATAGAGATGAAACAATTTTACCAGCAGCTCCACACTGAGTCTCCTCTAAGCACACAGGAGCAGTTTCCAGAATAGACAGTGTATTAAGTTTGTAACTGAGTCTCGGTAAAGTTCAAGAAGGAAGCCTCTTCACAAATCTTTCCTAGCCACAGTGTAATGACCTTAGAAATGTCGTAAATATAATCGAAAGCTAGAAAAGAAAACAAACAAAACTTCTGGTAATTGACAAATCACCTGAATTGTCAGACAAAAAAATCCTAAGAGCAAGTGGATAGGTGAACCATAATGGAATACACCACACAACGTATGAACCATCATGAGAGCAGGGATAAAGAGAGAAAGTAAGAGTGTAAGTGCTCGTATGAAAATGCAGTAAACCTGCCCTTAGAAGGATTGCAGGTGTGGCTGTTGTGTCACACATGTATCAGTAGGTACTCGGAAGGAGAGAGGCTATGTCTACGCTCATTGTTCTGACCTATGGACCTGTATGATTAGTAGCCTAATATTCCCGCCCCCCCCTCCAAAAGCGAGCCTGAGAAGACCACTAGTCTGATGCCACAGGGCTCAGACAAGGAACTAGTCTCAGAGGACCATCAGTTCAGTATCACATAGGCCCAGGCCATGCCCAGAGCCAGTAGCAAGTTGAAGAATAGAAGATCCCTGCCTGTGCCTGAGGGCCCTGGGAGGGAGAGCACCTGAGATAGAAGACCCTCACATTGGAATTCTGGTAAGCCGGGTGTGAAGGGATACTGAGATGACCACCAGATCGCTGCCATTAGGCCTGAGAAGGGAGTTCATCTGAGATGAATACCAGTTGGGTGCCACAGAGGCTGTGTGAGGGGCAGAGCATGTCCAAGATGACCTTTGCCTGGTGGTGTCATAATGCATGAGTTGGCATAACACCCCGAGACCACTTCTGAGATAACCCCAGACACTCAGAGACCCTGGGTGCCCCTGAGGAGCAAGTAAGTCATGGGGAAGTGGAAGAGAAACAGAAACAAATATAGGCACAATGGAGTAAGGCAGAACTAGAAACTTGAGGGTACTGAGGAGCAGTCTGATGTGAGTAGCTGGTGATGCCACCTACCTGGGACCACAGTGAGGTCTTAGCCTGTTCTGCAATCGGGGGCCATGTCTGGGTTTGTGCCATGCAGTCGCAGGGGTCTGTTACAACCAATGGCCAGGCAGCTGCTTAGGAATATGTTGATGTCTGTGCAGAACTGGACTCACCTCTTACTTTGGCATCATGGGAGAGCTGACCATGGGGCAAGAAAGCAGAAGATCTGACCCCACCCATAGCCAGCTGCAGTACTTAGAAGATCAGGCCCTGCACACTGCAAGAGTTGCAGGTGAGCCTGTCCTAGGGATGTGAGCATGGGAGACCTGGCTATACCACTCATGTCCCGTGTGGTGATGTGAATGTGTGGTAGCTTGGACAAGGGAGAGATATAATCCTTCCCCTTTTGCCTCTCACCACCCGTGGCATGCAGGAGACCTGGCTCTGGGATCATTGGATCAGATCTGGTTCTATCTCTCACTAACTACACACTCAGGAGAGCAGCTGCCTCTCCCTTGCACAGCAGAGTAGAGTTGACCCTAGTGGCAGGGGTGCCCGCAAGCAGGCCCTAAGGGTGAGCAGAAGTATGAAAGAGAGCTGGCCTAGTCCTTTGTCTACCATGTGGTAACATGGGTGAGGAGAGGTAAACCTGTCCCTCTGATCCCATCTTGTTCTTTGCCATCTACAATAGGTGGGAGACCCAGTCCTGGGGCTAGGAGAGCAGGAGAGCAGGCCCTGAACTTCACATGGGCATATAACAGTATTCCTTGCCCTTGTTGTGGGATAGTCAGTGAGCTTGCCCAGGGCAATAGCGTTTGAAGGCACCTCTTCCTCTTGTATGCTGTGTGGTGGCATTGATGAAGGAGCGATCCCCTCCTCTTCCCTTTTTCTCTCACTGCTGGTGCAGGTGGGAAAGTTGGCCTGACTGGGTCACGACAGCAGGAGAGCTGGCCATACCCCTTTCTTGGGGAGTGCAATCAAGAAGACTGTGGGTGTGGTTTCAGGTGAGCACAATCCCAGGGCAGAAGTGTGAGAAAGCCATCCCTGCTTCTTGTCTGCTAGCTGGTGGCACAGAAGAGGGTGAGATGTCTTCCTCCCGTCCCTTGTCCCTTGACATCTATAGCAGTCAGAAGAGCTGACCCTGGGTCTTTAGAGTGGGTGAACTGGCTATGTCCCTCACTGGCTGCAACACTTGGGAGTGTGAGTGCTGTGCAGCAGGGTAGAGCTGGCCCTGGTAGCAGCGGTTGCTGGTGTACCAGTCTTGAGAGCCTGAGAGCAAGAGAACCTAGAGACTAACCAGCTCAGATACCTCTCAGGTTCAGATCCAGTGCTTTAAGTTAACCCTCTCCAATCTCTACCCAATTGACAGAGTGAATGAAGTACAGATTCTCACACACGTGACCATAACAGGATATCAGAGAGGAGTCTCAATGTGGTTTCAATAGCAATATTGTGGCAGAAGCCAGAGACCTTGTACCAGACCAAGGATTCATTGCAATGAAATTTACAAGCAAAAAAGTGTGGACAAAAGGATATACTGTAGGACACATCATGACACACTACAGCTTTTGCAATGACATTTTTTTTCCTCTGGTGCAGCGGAGGTTGCAAGGGTCAGGGGTGGGTACAATGGGAAGGGGAGATGAGTGAGTAGGATTGGAGTGCATGATGCAAAATTCACAATGAACCAATAAAAGTTGGGGGGAAAAGCAACTAAAAGCACATTGAGATTTACCCGAAATTGTGAACCTTTGGATGCTGAAGCAGAAGAATTACAAATTTAAGACCAGTCTGGACTATATAGTGAAAACTCATATAAATGAGTAATCACAAAAAGGTTTTGGATTGATAATCTGTTCTTAAAATTTAAGGAATGATAAAAGAACAAACTAAATCCAAAGACAGAAGGAAGAAAAGATAACTCATAGCATTGATAAATTAAATAAAAATAGAAAGTGGTGGATAAAAGAATGATATCCACAGTTGGTTTTCTAAATGATATAAAAAATGTGGATGAAAAATAAGAAAAGATAATCCTATAAAAGCACATTATATACATGTATGAAAATAATTGAAACATATTGTTACCAGACTTTAGCTGCCCAAATCATTCCTGCTCAGACACTTGTGATCAATAAGCCAATGAGAAAACCTACATTAATATTGAACACAGGGAAAGATGAAAATTGCTTAGTGTATCCACACTTGGGAGAAGAGTAAAGAAATCTAATGACCCCTTAAGTTTATCTCTGAAACCTTACTGGCAGCACGTTTTAAGTGGAAGGCAAGAGATTGGCAAAATAAGCCATCCTGGTCTAGCTTTGATTATGCTGATTACTGACACCATTGTCTTGGCTCTGCATTCCAATCAAGTGTTCAGACATTCAGACATGTTGAGAATCTCTGGAAGAATAGTTTCCTCTTTGGCTGGCCCAGGCTTTAACATTTTTTTTTCATTTCCCAACCCAAGATTCTTAGGGGAAGATTCTAATTTCTTGGCATCTATTGTTTAAATCGTTTTACAGTTGAAGGCAGGGAGACAGACATTTTTCTAGTATTTCCTTATATTCATCTGGCAAGCCAGTTACAATTCCTCTTACTCTACATAATTAAAATAGGCATAGGAATCCCTGTAATTTGCTCAAGGTAAATAAAAACACATGGTAATGATAAAAATACAAGTAAATAAAAATGATAAAACTTCTTTCTGAAAGACTTCTTGGAGAAAAGCCAGGCCACTTCTTTTATTTTGCAGATAAGAAAATTAAAGCTTTAGTAAAATAAATAGTTTACCACGCTTCTCAACTTCTGATGTAGCAGAAGCAAGAACAGTATTAAAAATTTCTGTGTCTGGAATGCAGTTTATTCATGTATACCATATTTTAATGAGATCAGTATATTCCTTAAACTATCTCATAGACTCTATGATATACATTTCCCATAATACAATATTAGAAATGTTTTCTTTCAATAAGCTATCCATTATACATTAATGAGTAAAATTTTCTGCTATTATTTCCCTTTTCTAAATAAGTGTTTCAAAAATATAAGAAAATCTTTAGGTAAAGAAGGGGGAGAAGACTAATTATTAAAATCATAAATTATGCTGTGAAAATTAAATAATGATTCTGTAGATATGAAAGAAGGACAAATTCTCCATGTGAATACTTTAATGCCTAGAATTACTGGCGTCCTTTCTAACTTAGAGGACCTAGGGCCTAGAGTTGAATAAGACACAAAGGAAACTGCAGACTAATATCCCTATGAACTGTGATTAAAATTTTTTCAATAAAATCCTGATGAGCTAGCAGCATACTAGAAAGATTATGCAATGTGACCAAACAGTGTTTATTCCTGGACTTCAAGATGCTTGACAGAATTCCAGGCCAAGCCAATCCCAGATGCCTTTTCCTCCTTCTTCCTGAACAGGAGCCGCCTGGTGCCTTGCCTCCTTTGGGACTCAGTCAACTGCACGTTTTGTTCTTCAGGTTTGAAGCCAAGCTAGGATTTTGATCACTTCAACATGCAGATCAAATGGTTCAGTTTAATGAAAGAAAGCAGACAGGTTAACAATTTTGGTAATCAGAGAGCAACTAGTCCAGGCCCAGAGCCTCGCATTAATTTTATAACTATATCCTTTCTTTGTGAATATACTAGGTAGCACTTTCCTTTCCCCACATTCTTTTTATGCAGAAAAGAAGAAACATTTTCTTCTCTATATACATTGGACCGAACATCCAGATTTTTATAGTTTTCTTTGGAATCGTAATCTGTAGGGGCTGTACATTCTTCACTGATGGAATGTTTCCTCTTATGGGTTTGACTAGACAAAATAACCATGTGCCACATTCATAAATGAGATGGAAAACATTCACACATAATTATCTCAACCGATTCATAAAATCATCATTTGACGATGTTCCAACATCCTTAGCTCATGTAAGTGCTTAACAAAATAGACATAGTTGACAGCTATCTAAGTACAATAAATGCATGTAAGAAGGAAAACTTCAGAAAATTATCACACTCATTTGTGAAAGAATGGTAGTTTTCCCTCTAGGATCAATAATATATTTTTATTCACCAAATTCTTAGAAATTTTAGTAAGAAAAACTAGGTAAGATAAAAGCATAAAAACCATCAAAATTGGAAAAGGAAATGATAAATTATCACTACTCACCTGTGATGTGATCTTAGATCTAGAAAACTCCTGCAGAGACCATATGCAATCTGTTGGAACTAATTGAATTCAGGGACGGAAGAATGATAAACTCAACATAAAATTAATTGTATTTCTATACTCTAGTCTTGAAAAATCCAAAAAGGAGGTTATTGAAGAAATTCTATTTGCAATAACAAATTTCAGAGGAGTTTACTAGGATAATGAAGAACTTGAACTATAAAATCTACAAATGTTAAAAATAAGATATCTATGAACACATTTTATATTTCTCAGTTGAAATAATTAATAATGTTGATATACCAATATCAAAAGAAGATAATAGATTTGATGAAAAATGATTTGATTTGCAGAAATCAAAACTGAAAGTCTTTTTCTATTAATTAATTAATTCATTTATTCACTTTACATCCCAATATCAGCACCCCTTCTACTCCCAGTACCTTGTTCCATAGATCTTCCTCCATTCCCCTTCCTCTTCTCCTCTGAGAAGGTGGAGCCCCCACTGCTTCATGTCTCATGCCCACGTCCCCACTGCCAGCACATCAAGTCATGCATGACTAGGCACATTCTCTCCCACTGAGGCCAGACAAGGTGGCCCAGATAGAGGAAGGATCCGCAGGCAGGCAACAGATTCAGAGAGATCCCAGGCTTCAGTTGTTGTAGGACCCTGTGTGAATGATAATTATGTTATGCTTGCAGATGACTGCCTTCTGAGAGCTCCACCTAGCATCCAATTGAAATAGATACAGAGACTCAAAGCCAAACATTAGCTGGAGTTTGGGAGGCTTGTGAAAGAGTTGGGGCAAGGACTGAGGAAACCTCAGGAGGACAAAGACTCTACAGAAAGATTAACTAAGTCAACTAACCTGGACCCTTGGAGGATCCTAGAGATTGAACCATCAACCAAGGTGCAAGAATGGGGTAGAGTTAGGGCCTGCACATATGTAGCAGGAAGTGGCCCCTTCAGGGTCCATATCTCTCACTGGTAGGAATCTCAGCCCACATAGCACCCCGAGACCTCACAACTCTCCTGCCCAAGTCTCTGGCATGTCCTGTGACTAAGTATAGACAACCTATATACTCTTTTCTTTTTTCTGTGCGAGCATAAATATTAATCAATTTTCCTAGTGATCCAGTCTTCCTTAAAATAGAACTAGCTCAGATCAGTTATTTCCATCAAGACTTGTATTGTCCAAAAGAGCCTGGGAAGCAAGTAACTGATTGAAGAGACAGTCAAGCAAATGGGAGAAAATCCTTGTTAACTACCCACTTGACAGCGACTTAATATCTACAATGCTCAAAGAACTAAAAAGACTAAAATAACTAGGAATCAAACAATCTAATCACCAAATGGGATGAAGAGATGAACAAACTTTTTTCAAAAGGTGAAGTGTATAATTCACCAGTGAGCATAAAAAATGACCAATCTCATCATCCATCAGAAAAATACAAGTAAAAACAGGTTTGAGATTCATTTTACCTCAGCCAGAGTGACAGTCTTAAGAAAATGTGTCACAGTACATGCTGGTGAGGGTATGGCAAAGAGAATTTCTAGACACTTCCATAGGGAACAAAGAATTTTCCATCTAATATGGAAATTAGTATAAAGATGTTTCAAAACTCTATCCAAAACTGGATTGGTCTAACCCATTACTTTCTTCTGGACTCCAAGTCATTATACCCGGATGTTGCTCATCAGTATGTGTTATTGCACTGATGACAATAGCAGGATATGGAACCAGTTTATATTTCTGTCAACAGACGTGTGATACAAGGAAGCATGGCATGTCTATGCATTAAAATTCAGCCATAAAGAAGACTAAAATTATGCGATTTTCAGGAAACCAGATAGAATCAGAGATTCTTAAATAAAATGAGTTAAGTGAGTGCCAGAAAGACAAATGTGATGTTTTTTCTCGTTTGTGGGTCTGAGATCTTCTGTCTAAACCTATAATAACACTTGCATATATATACACACAAAAGTAGAATCAGCGCTGCTTAGGAGAAGGAATGGAAACTACAGGGATGTAGGAAAGAAAAAGAGAGAAGGCAGGATGTCAGGAAAGATGTGATGAAAGTTCATCACATATGTGTATGAAATATCTCTACGGAGTCATGTATGATGAGTAATGCCAATCAAAAATAGAGAGAAAAGAGTCTGAGAATAATTTGACAGATTAAGCAATACTTTTAAAAAATGATGGTAAGCTGTAGAGAAAGATGGCTCAGCACCGGCTTAGTGCTGAGTGCTCCTACAGAGAACCAGCAGTTTCCTGCTTGCACACCCAGCCCCCATTTGCCTGGAATTCCCGTTTCTGGGGCTGCAGTGCCCTTCTCTGGCCTCTTTGGGCTCTCGTACATGTATGATGTATGTAGACTCAGGCAGGTCACATAATCCACATAAATATAAAGTAATGATGTAATTACTATAAAGGCAGTGAATGTTTTTAGACTGCAATAATGCTATTGTTTTAATATGTATTATTTAGTGTGTGTGGCCAGCACATACATATGTATGTTGCATTTCCATGGAAGTCAGAAGACAGTATCAAATCTCTTGACACGCGTTACAGAAGGTTGTAAGGTTATATCTCACCCCATGTTGGTGCCTGGAGTAAACTTGGATTTTCTGTAAGAACAGCAAGACCTCTAAACTACTGAACTATCTCATTGCAACTTAGGCTGCTTAAAAAATCTGATGCCATACATGAGTTTTGGATATGTCAGTTCTACCCATAATGACATGTGTTTTGAGTTCGCACTGTATTGATTCTCATTTACACAGGTTATGGATTGAGTAGATTTTAATTATGGGTCCCACCTTATATATTAAAAGTATCAGCATAAGCCTTTCAGGATAAAACATTTTATAGGACATCCCTACATAGAATGAGTTACGCAGCTATGCAACCAAAAGTAATGGAATAAGATGAGTAGGTGTCAGCAAGGCAATATCAGTACTACGAGAGTGGGAAGTATTATTCAGAGATTCTTAGTAAAATTTGCTTGTGATATTCAATTTGGTTTTCTGGGGTTCATTTTGACAATATACTTAGGTGTTTGGCTTTAGATAGTTTCATAAAAATTCTAAATTCACACATTTTATGCACTGTCAATGTAAGAGGGAACCAAGCAGCATAGCCATGGCTTCTTGGAGGCAGAATGATAATGTTCCTTGTGAGGATACTTATCCCAAGGCCAGGACTATGTTCTGAGATCTGCTCCAGCTGCATTTCTCCAGCTATAGAGGGTGAAACAATCCGAGAGTTGTTCAAAGGTCTTCAGCTTGCTATATGCTTTGATTCATGTGTGCCTTCCCTTATAGCCCCTCACCTTTACTTCTTTTGTCAATTGTCCTGGGATCTGCCAGGTTCCTACCTTTCGTCATAGGAAGACACCTATGGAGACACCTAAGGAGACACTAAGCTCTTCAGAACCAGTCTCAAAAATTTCCACTAAACACTTATATAGGATTTGTAAGGGCTCAAGTGTATACCTGTAAGATTATTGAGATGTGACCATAGTCATATAAGTGCACGCAGTCATATAGTGTGCAAACTCCTCTCAGAAGCCCAAAGTATATGTGCATGTGCTATGGGAGTGTTGAGAACCAAATTCCCAGAAGTCCTTGGGATGGAAAAAACCAATTGTAATCTACCGTATCTTGTCAATTCACTGTATCCTTTGATAAAGATGAGTCTCCTCATTTTACTCTGTTTAAGAAAAGTGATAGTGGCTCCAGCCAGGATATGAAATCTAAAGAGCATAATAGTCTCCCATGGGAATTAATTTTCATTTCCTACTCCAAGTTTAAAATCATTCTTTGTGTTCAAAGAAAGCTGGTCTCATTTCACTGAATAAAATGACTAACAGTGCAACAAATGCAACAAACACATGCGTGTGCGCGCGCACACACACACATACACACACAGACACACACACAGACACACACAGACACACAGACAGACACACACAGACACACACAACACACACACACAAACACACACACAGACTCACACACACAGACACACACACAACACACACACAAACACACACACACAGACTCACACACACAGACACACACAGACACACACACACAAACACACACACACAGATACACACAGACACATACACATACACAACACACACAGACACACACACACACACACACACACAGACACACACACACACACACACACACACACACACACACACACACACACAGAGACACACACACACACACACACACACAGAGACACACACACACACACACACACAAACACACAAAAACACACACAAACACACACACACAAACACACACACACACAAACACACACACACACACAAACACACAGACACACACACACACACACAAACACACAGACACACACACACACAATTAAAGCAACAAGAAGATGGAGCTGCACACATTCACTCCTCTTCTTACAAGTACCAACATTATGGAAGTTGGTAATATGTAGGTTTATGTTTAAAGTAAGACTATGCCCCAGGGGAGAAGACTAATATAAGCACAGTGGAATGTCGCAGAGGTTTAAGACATAGCCATGTGTCAGTACAGATAAAGTATAAGGCAAAAAGAACACAAAGTTATAAAATCCATCAGTCTATGCATTAAATTGCACCTTGTGCAAGCAGGCATAATTATTTTGCAAAGGTCTCAAAAGAGCACAGGTTAAACTTTGTATAAGACTCTATTTCATTATATCACAATTTAAGTATCTCATAATAAGCACCAACAATATTGATACCTGAATTAATTAAATCATGTCAACTATGAAGTCCAACATATTCTGCACTTACACAAATCTAGGATGAATATTGTTTCTCAGGCCTGTGTTTGATCTACATGAGCATTTAGATTAAACTAAGAACTTGATAAGTTTCCCGAATGTTGCAGAGAGTGACGAGAAAGAATTTGTGCATAGAAGAATGATTTCAGTGGGACAGAATGCTTATTTTCCAGGGTAAAGTAAAATGACCTTATGTATACAGCTCAAGAGGACTCTGGGGCAGACTTAATTAAGTATATAAGAAGGGCTTTGTTTATCTTTTCTAGAACTAGATACTATGGGCAGCTTGTTTTATTATATTATTATTGTAATAAGGACACATTTTAATTTATGTATTTTTTCAGAATTTGGTCATTTGACAAATGAGACATGAAAATCTAAGCATACATTCCACGAGTGTCAATATTCCAACATCAATGTTTAACCATTGATCTTGGGTTGAATATAAAATTTACATTTGAGTGGAAGCAGTTGTTTTCTACATAAATCTAGTTGTTCAAATGTTCTGCTACTACTCATAAAAATTCAAATAATAGCAACCAATAAACTTTCTTTGGACTTTTCTAAAACTTACTCTATTTGTTCACTTAGCTGTTTATCCAAATAAAACAATTTGTCATTATGCTGAGTTCTAAATCGTGTAGGTTACTCACATAACAAAAACAGCAGCAGAATGATATGATATCATCATCATGGAGAAGACATCAAATTAGAAGTTTTGTTTATAGCCCAATAAAGGGTAAGACTAGATTACAAAATTAATTACATGAATCAGAAGAGAGTACTTGTTGCCAAACTTAGGACCTTATACAATTTAAACACAGGACCTAACACTGACCTATGCATCTAATTCCTTAGTGACTTTAATTTTCAAAGTTGATTTTTCATCATCCCATGTATGTGTCAATAATTCCAGAGTTGTAGGCTTTGCCTTTATTATCAGTGCAAACATGGAGGAAATGATTTTGTTGTGTATTTTGACCCATGTAGCTCTGGGTCATAATAATTATGGCTAAAATTTTTGGTAAAGATTTGAATTATCTTCCACCTTCAACTACTTCCTCCTTCCTGTTAGATAAAAAATTCTCCTCATAGGCACATGGAATCCAATTTTGGGTTCATTTTGACAGTTAAGCATATAGTTTTTCTTTCTTTCTCATCATGGAAGTGTTCTAGTTAGTTTTTGCCAACTTGATACAGGCTAGAGTTACCTGTGAACAGACAGCCTCAACTGAAGATTTGCCTCTAGCAGACTGACCTGTTGTCCAAGTCTGTGGGGGAAATTTTTTGGTTATTTATTAATGTGGAAGGACCTAGGCCAGTGTGGGCATTGCCACCACTGAGGCAAGTAGGGTAGTGTTGTATGAACAAGGCATGGGAAGCCAACAGATCACATTCTTCCATGGTATCTGCTTACATTTCGGCCTTTAGATATCTGCTTAAGTCCTTGTCCTGGCTTTACTTCATGATGGACTGTAAAGTACAAGATGACTTAAACCCTTTCCTTGTCAAGTTGGTTTTGGCCAGTTTTTATCACTTCAACAAAAAGTAAAGTAGGATGGAGTTGGGGAAGCCTTGGAGAGATTATTCTGTCGTAACTGTTATTCCTGTTGTTTGCTTCTCATGTTCATAAATTCTAGAAAGACCCCACCTTTCTTCTACCTCTGTGTGTTCAGTGACATTACTAAAAAAAAAAATCTGCATTATGTTAACTGTTATGACAAAAGAACACTGCAACTGCAATTCTCAGATATATTTCACTGGTGTTTTTATAAAGACAATCCATATTTCTGTGAAATTTCCTTATCATAACATCTGTTTTCAATATGGAAACTTTCTTTTTCTTCCTCATGGAGTTTCCTGTGGATATTTAATACATGTATATGGTATTGCTCTTTGCTTTTTATTGTACATCAATGTTTATTACATCGACATTCATACCAGTTGAGTTATGGAACCAAAGTGGTTATCTAACAATAGAAGAATAAATCATGAAAATGTAATATCTATACATAACACACTTTTTTTAGACATAAAGAAAGACATCATGTAATTTGCCAGGAAACAATATATAAAGTGGAGTAAATTATATTAAAAGAATTGAGACAGCATCAGAGAGATAACACGTTTTTTTCCTCATTATTTTGTCCCTTAGATTTTATACAGATATATGTTATGAAAATATATGTGTAAGTATGCTGTGTGTGTGTGTGTGTGTGTGTGTGTGTAAAACACTCTTTGCATAAGAACTATGTCAGCTTAAATAATTTGGATCAGAAAATATACTTATCTTCAAGGCAGAGAGAGTTTTTATAGATTCTATGTATTACCTAGAATCTATGTATTAGCATTAATATTGTAAAGTTTCACTCTCTGATTACATTACAAATTGAAGCATTAAATACTTAGACCACCATATTCTTCTGGGATTTCCTGTCTTTTCCATTTCAAGAGGAATGCTCTTTCCCTTAGGGTTGGCGTCTTAGCATGATTCTGAATTAGAAGTGCTGTTCTCTGTAGATATAGACATTATAGTTCACACTAAAAGGTTTGCCATGGACTTTGTTTCTTGACATAAATCAATGTTACATTTAATGGAAATTAAATTTTATAGATGAGGTCTAAGTGATAGTGACTACAGTTAAATATTGCCAAACATACAATGACAAAGGAATATTTTCTCAAATATGATTTTCAGCTCTTGCCCATTGAGAACAGGATACTGCATGGTTTCAGGAACTAGTTGCTAAATTTCCCTGTGGTTGGGCCACTTTCTGGAGTCAAATCAGGATGGGCCTGGCACAGGGTTTTCAGAACATCCCAGCGGTATTCAGGGATTGCTGGTGATTCAGAGGATACCCGAAAGGGAAGTATTATTCAGCCAGTGTAATTCCTCAAAATTCTTAAAAATTATTTAAATTTCTACTTATATTCAATAGATATACTTATTCTTACCTTAAGTAGATAAAAATTCCCATGTGGGGAAAATTTTCCACAAGTATTCCATCTATGGGCAAGAGGTATCTCACAGGGAGTAAATATTGTCAAATCACAGCTAAAAATCTTTTAACATTAGTGACTCCACATTACATAAATGTGAAATCTCATTTCCATCACTGTCTTCCAATTGCTACAAAATTTCAGACTTTACTGGGACATCTAGGAAACTGTTCGCATTTTCTTTCTGTAACAACAAAATTATATTCTTATTTTTCAGCATGATAAAAAGTTATTTTGGGCTTTGTCTCTACATATTTAAACTAAAATCGATATCCAGGAGGCAGGCATTCTCATGTTCAAATGCATGCCACTTGATCATCTTAGCAACTCTGCAGAAAGGACTTCAGCACCAGATATGACTGTTTCTAGGTTATCATCAAAATTGATATCCTATTAATTAATTGAGACCACAAGTTTCCAATATCAAACACATCCATTGTGTTCTTAAATCTGCAGCCTGAAACCAAAGGCAGAATTTTTGAGTCACAAAGCCCTCACTGATAGCACTTGGAAAATTCAAAGCTGTTCAGGGGATTTAAGGAGGCTCACTTTCATTAATCTTGCTAGAAGTCTCACGTCTAAATCCCTATGCATTGCTTTTAAGGTTTGTTCAAAAATGAGTTGGCAAAAAAGTATGGACAAGTTATTCATTATGGCTTTTACTTTGCAGTGTTCTGAAACTGCTTCTAAGTAATTTAGTACTGAGTTTCCTCTTTTATAAAAGATCAGAAAATACTTTCTACTGAAATGAAAGATTTGCTTTATGATAACATGATCTTTTACAAAGAGGGAAAACTAGATTTCATCCTCAGCTTGGCTAGAAAGGAAAATAGCAATAAAGTTTAATAAATGATAGCTGGGCTTTTGATCTCTGTTTCTTTTTACTTAAAAAAAGATCGAAGCTTGGGAAAGGAGATATAATATATATATATCTCCTTTGTGGAAATACAAGTTCTAATTGATAGAGTGTAAGCATAAAGTCATCAAACAATTGTGGTGCAGAAAATGTATTTTGAGAGAGAAAAGATCCAAGGTTTACTTAACTTGCCTGTGTAGTAGAGATTTCAAGGTAGGTCAGGTCTACCTAAGACATTATACATTCAAGCTTTACATTGGGCTTTGTGTCAGCGGTGGTTGTACTTCCTTGTTAGACTCTTCCTGAGGCAGTGGAAGGGGAAAAACATTGGTGGGGGTATGAGTCGGTCTTCTGAGATATGTAGCGTTGCTGTATAATAATAAAATGTTTACCTGTCTTAAGTTTAAGTCACTTGGTAGCTGACATACCTGTGTGAGTTCCTCTGAGGCAAGAAACTATTTAACGAATCATCTTAAAACAACAGGAGATTAAGTGAAAAGATTTATTGTTGGTGCTCCTTTCCCTGCCTAATAATCAGCTAGAGAATAATAATCTCTGGACAAACTGGTTAACTTTTTGTGGACCAGAAAGGAAGGAAAGTTAAAGAATTAATATGCTGTATACCGAGAAATATTACAGATATATTACAAATATATGTAAACATTCATGCATCCATAGTCTGGCTGAGCCTAACCACTGTCAGCTACCAAGTGACTTAAACTTAAGACAGGTAAACATTTTATTATCATACAGCAACTGATACAATCATCTCCACACTTATCATGTATGTTTACATATACACCTACATACAAACATAGGAAAGCAGACCTATGCATTTGGATTGATGGATAGGTATGGGGCAAAATCTCCAAGCAAAAATCATTTTATTTCTTTCCTTTGGTCTTCTTATACCTTTTTAGACAAAAAGTTCTTTAGAAAATTATTTCAGCGATAAAATGTTACATAAAATGGGAGTTACAGAAGGATGTTGATACTGTTCAAAGAAGTATTTTATTATAATATACTCATTAAAAGCTGAAAACAAGTTTTTGTCTTATCACAGTATACACATGTGACTTTATCCTTGGACCTAAATGTGTTTCCTTGAACACAAATTTGTCCCAGTCTATTTTTCTTTTTAGTGTAATTATGAGAGCTCATTGTATTTCTTATTATGCAGCCTTTACTTGCTATTTTGAGGAGTGGCCACATTCTATTTTTGATTTAGTCTTTATTGTATTTTTCTAGCAACTACGAACATCTCTAAAAACTTTCTTCCTAAACTTCTTTGAATCAAATCAGGAATACTATAGAATTATTATCTATTTGTCTATAGAATATCACTATAAGATAGTACACCACCCTTGTTCTACAGAGATCTATCTGTTCAAAGGGGTGGACTATTAACAAATGATAGTTATATATTTAATAATAGCAGGAAAATCATATTAGTAACAGGAATCTGTCCTAAAATAAATTCCTCCTGGTCTTGGCCTATCTGAGTAAAATTCATTGTGGATTTTAATCCAAGGCAGACTCATCTCAGGAAGTGCACTTAATAGTTATTAACTTCTCCTTTGATGGCTCCTGATAGCTTTGTATACAATTTTTAAAGATCATGTGGTCAAGTTTTGAGAGTAATTATTTGGTAGTTGTTTGACGAACAGTTTGTGTGAGTGGAGAACATAGCCAGGCCAGCTAATCAGGACAATATTTCAGGCAGAAATTTAGGAGATGATGCGAAACTGAGAAAATGAATTCGTGCTTAACAATGTAGAGAAGAAAATATATTGAGGGCTCAAACTGAGTGTGATGGTGCAATGTTTCTGCTTGAGTGTGACACTGAGAGACCTTTAAGGGTGCTGTGGAAAAAAACTGACTCAGTGTGGGTGCTGAGAAAAGGGGATAGTAGCAAGACTCTAGCACAGTGTGTTGTTTGGTTGAAAATAGAAGGGGGAGAACATAAACTGGATGAGGAGATAATGACTTCCAAGTTAGTCATGAGCTCTCCGAGATCTGTTAGTAATTAATGAGTGAGTTTTGGCACTATGGGTTAAGATTTCAAGAGGCTCACAAACCATAAGGCTAATAATAGTGAGAAAAAGAAAAGAATTTAAATCTTGGTAAAATTGATCAGAGAATCTTGGTGGTTTCTGAGGGTAGAAGAGCACTCCAGAAAGAACATTAAAAATGGCTTCTGGGATAAGAAGAAAGCAAGAAAAGGGCAGCAAAATTAAAACTATAGACAAATGACATCAAGGAACCCATAGGAGTCAATGGTTTAAATAAGATGAAGTCATTAAATTTGATAATTATGAAGGTATCCTTACTTACAGCACCGTGTGTGTGTGTGTGTGTGTGTGTCTCTGTGTGTGTCTGTGTGTGTGTGTATGTGTGTGTGCTCCTTTTTGTGCAGATACTTAAGTGTGTACAGGTGTGTTTGTGTGTGTGTTTCTCTCTCTCTGTCTCTCTCTGTCTCTCTGTCTCTCTGTCTCTGTCTCTCTCTCTGTCTCTGTCTCTCTCTCTGTCTCTGTCTCTGTCTCTCTCTCTCTCTCTCTGTGTGTGTGTGTGTGTGTGTGTGTGTGTGTGTGTGTGTGTGTGTCAATGTCAAGTTTCATTATTCAGGTGCCATCTAGCTTTTTTTAACGAGATACTGTCTCTCAGAGAAACCTGTGGCTTGCTGATTGGACTAAACTGGTCTGCAAACTGGACAAGCCATTTGCTTGTCCTCCTAACCCTGGAATTACAAGGACATGTTACCATTTTCTTGTTTTGTATTTTTTGTTTTTTATATCATGGGTGTTTCAGAAAAAATAACAGCTTCTTAATGCTAGTGCACCCATCTCTTCACCCACCAAACTCCTTCTTATCCCGCAAGAAGCATTTTAAATAAAGCTGTGGTGGGGATAAGAATATCCGGGGATTTAGGAGTGACCAAGGAGACAAATAAAAAAGGAATGATATTTAGTGAATGATCAGTACTTACAAATGGCTCAAAACAGATGCTGGGGGTAATGACATGGAATGGTAAAGACTGCACTATAAAGAATATTCTGGAAAGGAAGAGAGAGTGGGTATATTTGGCGATACATCAGAGTCAAGTGGAAATAGTAGAACCCTTGAGCAAAGAGCATTGATATTGCAGTTGGAACAAGCTTTAAGAAATTGATTCATATTCCCCTATGATATAAAGTCAAGCAGAAGTATATGCTCAGAGCAATGTCTGTATCAGTCATGGGTCTGATTTGCTCCAAAAATAACCTCATTTCCTCAAAACAACACTATACAGAAGACTCTTTCTTGTTGTACATCATGTTTGGTATGAAGAGAGCTAGAGGCACTCATCACAGTCATTTGGGGACTTGGAATAACTGAGCACTGTCTTAGAAGCATTCTCAGGCATCACTGTGGAAGAAAGATTACACTGACAACTCCATACTACTTCTTATACTTTTGAAGTGAAAAATATTACCTCTTTTCACTGTTAACTGGCCCTAGGCATCAGACTCCAAATGATCATGGAAGGGCAACCATATTAAGAATCTGGAAAGGGAATTGGGAATTTTAAACTTTTGGACAGATCCCAACAAAAACTTAAATAAAATTCTACAATTCAGAACACAGATGAGGTAGCAAAATGGGGTGAATTAATTTTTATCCAGTGTTATTATGCTTCTTGAAAGGCATATGATATTGAAATCCTCTCCCAGGAACACCTGTGAAAGGAAGTTCATAATCGTTTCTGGTATGTGTAATAAAATGAGACAATGAGCCTTTTCTGCTGTATTAGTAATGATTAGTTTCTTCTGCATGTGATAGGAATAAGGAATATGTTGTGGTCAAAATAAGGCAATATATTTTTTGTTTCTCTCAAAGTTGGATATAAGTCTATGATTTTTCTGGTCCAGATTTCTTCTATCTTACTTTTCCATCATCTTCAATGCTTGAATTCCCCTTGTTTTCCCAGGAGTGAAAACCCTTTGTTGCACTGATATATATCTAACACAGCAAGAAACATATTACCAGGTGTGTCAGCACTTCTGGGTATGTTACATGGACCAAATCAAAGATGCTAAAAATGTCAGGATGCTATATCCAGTTTTTATTTTGGGTGTTTGTAAGTTTAACTGACATTTATCATCCCATTTTGAACTAAGTAGTACAGAATTAGACCACATAAATGTTTGTTTTACAGTATGAATTAGCCCTGTATAGAAGGCTTCTCTTTTCTGAGCTGAAGTTCCCTCTTCTTTGTAGAATTTTGGATATAGACCTAAATCAGGGAGTCCATGCTCAATATCCAGAATTTGCTAACTTTCTTTGTGTATCTGCATTTTGGGGACTGGAGTTAGAGGCTAATTATTTGATGTGTAAGAGAATGAACCAGAGCATGGTTTTTGTTGCAAGGATAAAATATATTTTCATCTTTCATTTTATGGCTACTTGCTAGCTTTGCCTTATGCACAGGTTTGGTAGGGTTGATAGTGAGATTAAAAATGTTTCATCAATGTTTTCATTGCTTATGAGTTTAACCAACTCACTTATGAAGAACTGGGCTCCACGTGGAGTTTCTGCTATGAGCTCAAAAGGCTCAGTGAATTTGGGGGAGCGATGACAGTTTCTCATTTTTGTTTTATCTTTATTGTGGGAGCTGTAAGATGCAATGGAGTTTACTGCCAAGAGAGAGAAGAGACAAAATGCTGTGGAGCTACAAAAGCATGAGCAGTTGGCAGCTGTGTTTGACCCAGCATTGGAGTTGGCAAAAATTTCAGGAAACAGTAGCTGTCTTTTACTTTATACTGTTGGTTTTCATTTGCTCTTTGATAGAGTCTTTCAGCTTCACACAACAGATGTTGGACTTATATTATTATTGTGTTGATAGCAGTAAAACACATTTGAATCTTAAGAGAATATATTACTCAGCCGAACTTGCCAAACATACATGAATTAAACATTTCTAGTGGTCCAGAAGTTCAGAGTTGTGGACAGCAAGAAGGTGGTTAGGAAACTGATGGTAGAGACTTCTGTGAAGTCACCCTTTCATTGTTCTTGTTTTTAAATTAGAATATGAGAGCTCGGCAGATGGCTGAGTGGAAAACATAATCGCCATACAAGGGCATGAACTAATGTTCCAGTCCCCAGAACACATGAAAAAATGAGATATGATAGTGGGCATCTGTGACTCCAGCATACCCAATGCAAAACAGAAGCATAGACATCCCAGAAACACCAAGGTCAGATAGCTTGTTGTATGCAATGGTGAAGAACAAGAAACTTTGTCTCAAACTGGAAGACAAGTAATAACTGACAGTGAAGATTTACATCTGCCCTCCACATATGTGCTATGGTATTTATATTCATACATGAACACTGATACCTGAATACACTTACACATGCTGTGGTGGATTAAATGAGATGAGCCCCATAATTTTTTCAGCATTTGAATACTTGGTCCCCAAAAGATGATGCAGTTTAGTGAGGCTTACAAGATTTGGATTTACTGGAAGAAGGATATCCCTGGGGGCAAGTTTTGAGGTTTAAGGGTACATTACCATCCCAGGTTTATTTTCTACCTCTGTGGTTTCATATGTAAGCACTTGACTCTTAGTTCTAAACTCCAGTTCATTCTTTAAATACCATATATCAACTGTACCCATTATTTTCTAATTAAAATTTACTTTTCACCAATGCCTTAAATGAGTTATATGATATAATTAAATATTGTTTATATTCTTCATATTTTGACCAACTTAATTTCTTTTGTAATTTTATAGCTTTTCTGTACAAAAAAAATATTTATTCTATCAAACCTTCAAAGAAGACCTAATACCAATACTCTTCAAATTATTGCACATAATAGAAACAGAAGAAACATTACCCAATTCTTTCTCTAAAGTAACAATTATGTTTATACATAAACCACAGAAAGACCCAACAAAGAAAGAGAACTTTAGACCAATCTCCTTATGAACATCGATGCAAAAATATTCAATGAAAGTTTTGCAAACTGAATCCAAGAACACATCAAAACAATCATCCACCATGATCAAGTAGGCTTCATCCCTGGGATGCAGGGCTAGTTCAATATATGGAAACCAACCACATAATCCACTACGTAAACAAATTTAAAGAAAAAAACCACATACTCATTTCAATAGATGCCGAGAAAGCATTTGAAAAAATCAACACCCCTTCATATTAAAAATCTTAGAAAGATCAGGAATTCAAGGGCCATACTTAAACATAGTAAAAGCAGTATACAGCAAAACAGTAGCTAACATCAAACTAAGTGGAGAGAAACTTGAAGCAATCCCACTAAAATCAGGGACTAGACAAGGCTGCCCACTCTCTCCCTATTTATTCAATATAGTACTCGAAATCCTAGCCAGAGCAAAAAGACAATGAAAGGAGGTCAAAGGGATACAAATTGGAAGGGAAGAAATCAAATTATCACTATTTCCAGATGATGATAGTATATTTAAGTGACCCCAAAATTTCCACTAGAAAACTCCTAAACCTGATGAAGAACTTTAGCAAAGTGGCTGGATATAAAATTAACTCAAACAAATCAGTAGCCTTCCTCTAATCAAAGGATAAACAGGATGAGACAGAAATTAGGGAAATGACATTCTTCACAATATTCACAAATAATACAAAATACCTTGGTGTGACTTTAACCAAGAAAGTGACAGATCTGTATTACAAGAACTTCAAGTCTCTGAAGAAAGAAATTGAAGAAGATCTCAGAAGATGGAAAGATCTCCCATGCTCATGGATTGGGAGGATTAATATAGTGAAATAGCCATCTTACCAAAAGCAATCTATAGATTCAATGCAATACCCATCAAAATTCCAACTCAATTCTTCATAGAGCTGGAAAGAGCAATTTGCAAATTCATCTGGAATAACAAAAAACCCAGGGTAGTGAAAACTATTCTCAACAATAAAACAACTTCTGGGGGAAGTCACCATCCCTGACCTCGAGCTGTATTACAGAGAAATAGTGATAAAACTGTATGGTATTGGTACAAAGACAGGCAGATAGATCAATGGAATAGAGTTGAAGACCCAGAAATAAACTCACATACCTATGGATATTTGATCCTTAACAAAGGAGTGAAAACCATCCAGATGAAAAAAGAGCATTTTCAACAAATTGGTGCTGGTTGAACTGATGATCAGAATGTAGAAGAATGCAAATTGACCCATTCTTATCACCTTGTACAAAGCTCAAGTCAAGTGGAAAAAGGACCACCACATAAAAACCAATACACTAAAACTAATAGAAGATAAAGTGGGGAAGAACTTCGAACACATAGCCACAGGGGAAATTTTCCTGAACAGAGCATCAATGGTTTATGCTCTAAGATCAGGGTTCGGCAAGTTGGACCTCATAAAATTGACAAGCTTCCATAAGGCAAAGGACATTGTCAATAGGACAAAATGGCAACCAACAGTTTGGGAGACAACTTTTACCAGTCCTACATTTGATAGAGGATTAATATCCAATATATACAAAGAACTCAAGACATTAGACTCCAGAGAATCAAATACCTCTATTAAAAAAAATGGAGGACAGAACTAAAGAAAGAATTCTCAACTAAGAATATAGAATGGCCGAGAAGCACCTAAAGAAATGTTCAACATCCTTAGTCATCAGGGAAATGCAAATCAAAACAACCCTGAGATTCCACCTCACATCAGTCAGAATAGCTAATATTAAAAACTCAGGTGACAACAGAAGCTGGCAAGGGTGTGCAGAAAAAGGAACACTCCTCCACTGTTGGTGGGATTGCAACATGGTACAACCACTTTGGAAATCAATTTGGCAGTTCCTCAGAAAATTGGACATTGCACTACCTGAGGACCCAGCTACAAACCGTGCACCAACATATAACAGTGCTCCACTCTGTTCATAGCAGCATTATTTATACTAGAAGCTTGAAAGAAGCTAGATGTCCCTCAACAGAGGAACGGATACAGAAAATGTACATTTACATAGTGGAGTACTATTTAACTATTAAAAACAATGACTTCATGAAATTCTTAGGCAAATGGATAGAACTTGAAAATATACCGAGTGAGGAAACCCAATCATAAAAGAACATACATGTTATGTACTCACTGATAAGTGAATATTAGCTCAAAAGCTCAGAATACCCAAGATAAAATCCATAGACCACAAGATGCTCAAGAAGTTGGAAGAACAAAGAATGGATGTTCTTCAGTCCTTCTTAGAGGGGAAACAAAATATTCACATGTGGAAATACCTAGACAAATTGTGGTGCAGAGACTGAGGGAATCATCATCCAGAGATGGCCCCACCTGAGGATCCATCCAATATACTGTCACCAAACCCAGACAATATTGCTGATGCCAAGAAGTGCATGCTGACAGGAGTCTTATATAGCTGTCTCCTGGAGGCTCTGCCAGATCCTGAGAAATACTGAGTCAGATACTCTCAACCAACCATTGGACTGAAAATGGGGTCACCAACGGAGGAGGTAGAAGGGGTTTTCAACCTTATAGGAAGAACAACAATCTCAACCAACCAGACCCTTCCACCCCCGAGGTCCCAGAGACTAAACCACCAATCAAAGATTACTCATCTGCAAATATGAGTGAGGTAACCCAATCACAGAAAAACACACATGTTATGCACTCATTGATAAGTGGCTATTAGCCCAAATGCTTGAATTACCCTAGATGCACAGAACACATGAAACTCAAGATGGATGATCAAAATGTGAATGCTTCACTTCTTCTTTAAAAGGGGAACAAGAATACCCTTGGCAGGGAATAGGGAGGCAAAGTTTAGAACAGAGGCAGAAGGAACACCCATTCAGAGCCTGCCCCACCTGTGGCCCATACATATACAGCCACCCAATTAGACAAGATGGATGAGGCAAAGAAGTGCAGGCCGGATGTAGATCTCTCCTGAGAGACACACCCAGAATACAGCAAATACAGAGGCGAATGCCAGCAGCAAACCACTGAACTGAGAACAGGACCCCTGTTGAAGGAATCAGAGAAAGAACTGGAAGAGCTTGAAGGGGCTCAAGACCCCATATGAACAACAATGCCAAGCAACCAGAGCTTCCAGGGACTAAGCCACTACCTAAAGACTATACATGGACTGACCCTGGACTCTGACCTCATAGGTAGCAATGAATATTCTAGTAAGATCACCAGTGGAAGGGGAAGCCCTTGGTCCTGCTAAGACTGAACCCCCAGTGAATGTGATTGTTGGGGGGAAGGCGGTAATGGGGTAGGATGGGGAGGGGAACACCCATAAAGAAGGGGACGGGGAGGGGTTAGGGGATGTTGGCCCAGAAACCGGGAAAGGGAATAACATTCGAAATGTAAATAAGAAATACTCAAATTAATTTAAAAAAAAGATTACTCATCAATAGACCCATGGCTCCAGCCACATATGTAGCAGAGGATGGCCTTATGGGACATCAGTGAGAGGAGAGGCCCTTGGCTTTGTGATGTCTCAGTGCCCCAATGTAGGGGAATTCCAGAGAAAGAAGACAGGAGGGAGTGCATGGGTGTGTGTGTATGTGAACACACTCATAGAGGCTGGGGGAGGGGTAAGAGATAAGTGTAGTCCAGAGGGGAAAACCCGAAAGGGGATAACATTTGAAATATAAGTAAAGAAAATATCCAGTAAAAAAGAAAACAAAGAAAAAATATTTAGATGTTATATTTTCATTTTGACAAACAAACATAAATCAAAAAATTCTTAAATATTGTCTCTAAACTTCACTTGTCCTCACTTATTTCAGCCATTTAAAAAAAATGTATGTGCTGCTGCCCATGTCACAGCGAGGTATTTGAAAGTAAGATTTTATGACAGGATGAGAAAACACTTTTATATATATATATACATTTCTCTCAGTTATTTAGCCATGCTTTCTGTTAATTTTATTATAAATGTGTATGCATTAATAAAAGATAACTACAGTTTATACCACATCATATCTTTCTCTTTTACTATAAGAGAGAGACATCTTATTGTTTTAGATAACCGTGACTGCAGGGAAAACAGATCAGTCACATCAAAATATCAATCTGTAAGCAGTCTCTTGACAACAAAGACTTCAATGTGTTAAAGCTGATAGTATGTTGTAAATATTAGATCATAATCTTTATGAGAGGAAGTGTGGGATTATCAAACAACTCTCAATTGGTATTGCACTGCAGAATCATAGCAACCTCCCTTTGCTGTGTTCACATTGTCAGAATGTTACACTGGAAAGTGTGGATGGGTCTAGCTCCTTTCCCTTGGCACAAAAAAATTGACCAAATGAATCTGAAATATTATGATTATGAAATACTATGAATGAACATAGGAATCAAACTTTTGTTAATGTAGGAAAACAGAATTTGGCACTCCCTTGTTCAAATTGTGCTCCCACTAGATAATTGAATTTATGCCTTTGGATTTCAATGTTGTGGTTGACATTATTTCATGGAATTAAAATACATGTTTACTAAAGATCTTTAACTATAAGGCAAAGGTACTTGGTTTCAGAATATCCATAGATTTTTTTTAATGAGCAGGAGAGATCACGATCTTTTACTCTCCCTTGCTCACTTCTTAGAGTTCGCCAGAGTTCTTAGGTTTTTAGAATTACAGGACTGACCATAAAGAATGAAATAGCTTGTCATGTATCATGTTTTCTCCATTGCATTAACTGAACTGTAAATAGGATTTTTGGTCAATAACATAAAGCACACTGCCCAGAGCACACAAAGAAAAACCTAGAGGTTCTGACATTTAGTGGTGTGAAGAATGGGCCACACGGAAAGCCCCCTCCACAAGTCAATTCAAATAAAGAGCAGTGTGTTACCTCATTGATCTATTCTCTTATGTCATTTAAAAAGTCAGGCATACCAGAAATTAAACTTCAAGACCTTTGTGCATTTTTCTTCCTCCGAGCATCGCTGTTTTCTCCAATTCTATTCTTGGCATATTACTAAATATTTTCAATATCACTGCTGATTAAACTCCAGTACCTTCAGCTACAATTTATTGATGGCCTCTCTTTATGATGTTGTCCAGCAATTTCCTTTTACCTGTCACTCCCTGGAGCATACCCTAGGTTTTGCCACTGCCTATAACCATAGCTTCTCTATAATTTCAATGACTCTATACACCCTCATGCTAACAGCTCCAATTTTTCCAATTCATGTCCACTGCTCCTTTTTAAAAAAAATAGTTTTGCTTTTCTATCATTCTTGTTTTTTATTAAATTTTAATAATTTTAACTGTGTATGAGTGTGTGTGTGTGTGTGTGTGTGTGTGTGTGTGTGTGTGTGTGTATCCACACTCTGTAAACATGTGGAGGTCAAGAAACAACTTGCAGAACTCTCTTCTTCCATTATTTGGGTATCACCAGTTGAGCTCAGGTTAACAAGCTTGGTGGCAAGTGTCTTTATATTTTGAGCCATGTAGCCTATTTTCCTTCATTCAGACTTAATTGATACATCTTCTCATTGCTATTTAAATCCCACTGATTTTCAGTTTCTTACATGTTCTCCACATCCTCACTCCTCTCTTTGTCAATTTCACATGAAGAGATTGTTTCCTGTGCTCTATTCTTACTCAAGCAGGAGTATAAGCTCAATTCTGAGTGCCCCAATTCTTGCCTATTCTGTGGCTTTCCTGGCTATAGAATGTGTCTAAGAAGTGGATCTTGACAAAGTAACATTTTGTGAAGTTCTTGGTTGGGTCATGGGGGTATTATGGAACACAGCTACCTAGGCTTCTCTTACATGCCCATTATTTTCTTCTAAGCACTTATTTCATACTCTCTCATCTCCTCCATTCACAAACAAGCCTTTTCAAAGGAATACAATATTGCTTCACAGAGGATTTACTGGCCATTATTACTAATAAATAAAAACCACAGGATATTGATTTCTTGAAATAGGGCCATTTGAGGTTAGGACTTGTTCTTCCTCTTAGCCCATGCTCCCAGAAACAAGACTCAGACTGATAATATATTTGAAAATGCCTTGGCCATATAGCAAGGTTCTATTCTGACTAGATCATAATAAGAGATAACCCATTTGTGTTAACCTACATTCTGCAATATGGCTGATTACCTGTGCTCAGTCAGGTACTGTGTGTCCATCTTGTCACATCTCTCCAGCAAATCTCCAACCTGATTCTCTCACAGAACCCTTTTTCCTTCCTAGATGTCCCAACTCTATTTCTTGCTAAACTATAGGCCATAGGCTTTTTAGTTGACAACTGATGCATCCATACACTGCATAAGACATTCTTTCTACAATTTTCCTTTTTATTTTAATAAAAGTTTCATGTGCTATCAAATATAAATTGAATACAATTATAAAACAATGGTGAAACTATAATATGTAGTAAACATTTATAATTTCCAGTCCATAGTATTTGGCAACTTTAGAAATTATTCTATTATCTACCCTACTTTGATATGTTTAAAGCTTTGTATTTAATTCAATTCTGTTCTAATTTTCATCACCATCCTAAAATATCTTAGACTTTGTCCATCTTCTTAAATTTTAAACTTAACCTTATAGTAAGACTATGACTATCTAGTCTTAAACCCCATCAGAGACCTGAAAATGAGTAAATATTACCTGAATATGTGGGAAGCACAACAAAGCAACTTCCAAAAATTATAGAAGTGACAAAGAAAGCTGACCACCTGGATGGTCCCCAATATTCTCCATAATATTAGAGCATCTATCTTTATCCTTATCCAGATTATCTGACACATTCTAGGTGAGGCAGTAATTACTAAAGACTTTCTTACCCTGTCTTGGAAGAGCTTGGCAATCAACTTCTTTGTGTCTGCTTGTCCTTTCTGGATAGATTTGTCTTTAGTTGAAGTATGATCATTTTTTCTCCTGAGTGGCTAGCTTGCCACAATTGAAGCAATTCCATATGGAGATTATTGTCTTCTTTGAAGTGGAATGGGGGCATTGTCAGGAGAAGACCTGTCTCATAATCAAAAGAGCTCTAACAATATAATAATTTTAACTGCCATTTTCCCTTGATGTCTGAGATTTTGTGGTCCAAATATCTATCTGTGGTATATCTGAATTGTCAACATTCCTTCTTCTAGTTATTTACTATCTGAATAACCTTTAAAACATCTTATTGTCATTAATTAAACTAATATCTAATATGACCATGAATTTGACTGATTATTAATTTGTATTACTTAATTATTTAAGCAGTTTATAATAGATGTCATTAAAGCAACTGAGCTTTAACCTTGAACTATTAGAGTGGCATAAGCATAATACTTAAATGAGTTGAAACATGCAAACATTATGTTGTAATAAATTTATATTTTATTACATTCGTACAGAGTTTTGTATATCAATGCATGTTTAGTTTAATTGGTATAAATCTTTGTATTTTGATACAAAATTAAAGGTAAATTTATTACCTCAATTCTCCATTAAAATGTAAAAAATCAAAATCTAAGATTATGCCTGTGAAATGCTTTTGTTTAAATGTATATTCATTAATCCATCCCTGTTTTTCTAACATCTTATTACCATATTTTGTTTAAGAGTAAAGCAAATGATCCTTCTCTATTTGTCTAATTTCCTTTAGTAATACTATATCCCCTTTTTTCTATTCCACCTCTATCCCTATGCTCAGGTATTATGGTTTCCTGTGCTCAGCTACTGTGCATCTGTCTCATCACATCTCCCTAGCAAATCTGCAGCCTGACTCTATCCCAGGAACCACGTTTGCTTCCTGGATGTCCCACCTCTATTTCACGCCTAAGCCATAGGCCCTAGGCTTTTTAATCTTGGTGATGCATCCATGCAGCACACAAGATCCTCTCTCTACATAGACTACAAAGCCTCTTTTTTCCATCTTTATTAACTTGAGTATTTCTTATTTACATTTCAATTGTTATTCCCCTTCCTGGTTTCCAGGCCAACATCTCCCTAGCCCCCCTCCCCCTCCCCTTCTCTTTGGGTGTTCTCCTCCCCATCCTCCCCCCATTACCACCCTTCCCCCAACAATCACGTTCACTGGGGGTTCAGTCTTAGCAGGACCAAGGGCTTCCCCTTCCACTGGTGCCCCAACAAGGCTATTCATTGTTACCTATGAGGTTGGAGCCCAGGGTCAGTCCATGTATAGTCTTTGGGTAGTGGCTTAGTCCTGGAAGCTCTGGTTGGTTGGCATAAAAAGCCTCTTAAACACAGCAACTTTCTCTCTTTTAGCCTCAGTGCTGAACTTTTGTTGTAAAAATGTAAAGTATAGACAATACCAAAATAATTGTCAAAATATAATAATTCCAACATTTAGTTAGTAACTGCAAAAATTTTGTAAAACGTATATTTTTTCTCATTTTCTTCTTCTTTCTCCTCTCTTCCTCTTCTTTCTCTCCTCCTCCTCCTCCTCCTCCTCCTCCTTCTTCTCCTCCTTCTTACTTTTACTAATACTTTGGGGAGGTAATTGCCATTGCAGACCCTATTTTCCTAATGTAAAATGAGATTTAGGAGATTTGGTAAAGATCATAGCACATTTGAAATCTCATAGTTTTTAGTCCACAGGACTACACAGGTTGGTTGATGTAAAATATTTAAATATTTTTATTTTGTGACATAACACCAGTAAGGAGCAATCTAGCGTTTCAAGTTACTCTGCTTACTAAAACACCTTGAATTTTATAATGTCAAAATCTAACCATGTGGAAAGCATTGGGAAGGAGTTGAAATGTGTTTACAAAGTGAGAAGGAGGCAGTACCAATCATTCTGGCTGGAGGTCAGCTATCCACTGACAGATGTGGATAGTCTCAGAGGAAATGACAAGAGAAAGTTGCCTCTGTGACCCTGTGTCACATTTTCCCCATTATCTATCAGGTTAGCTTTGGGATATTCTTAAGAAAAGTCTTGCCAGAGCACAAGCAAGATGACTCACTCGTGCAAACATTTTAAAACCCTCTGCTGATTTTTAAACTGCTAAAATGTCACCAGGTATATTAACTCATGTGGCTAGTTCAGAGTAGGAAGTCATGGTAATATTTATGGAGAAAATGATGAGTATGCAGAGGGATGGAATCTTGAGTCTTCTTATTTTTAAGCAACTACAAGGGAGAGATGAACTAATTTTCATGAGAAACAGGCTTACTCTTTAGGCAATCTAGGCCCTAAATAAAGTAATCCAGCATCTGCTTTACTATTTTATCAGAGAGGCTGATAGATCTAATTCTAGGAATTAACACTATTAGAAACTTGACATGTTATTCCCAGTGATATAAAAGTATCCATATTTATAAATATTAACTGTGATGTGTTGCAAACATAAGCAGCTTCAGAGCAATGTTTTCTGAATTTTTAATTTCTTTCAAAAGGTGCATTGGTCCAATTCACCCAGCATCTAGTGGTTTCGTGGTCCAGAAGGTTATTTTCTGGAATTTGATGCAGCTGTCCTCTCTGAGTGACAGGTCTCAGGGAAAGGTAGATTAAACACATAAAGCTTTTGAAAGCCATTCCAGATCTCTGAAAGTCAGGTCTCCACTTACTGTCTGGGACAGGAATATAGCAAAGTTAGTCTTCGTAGTTGCTCAAGAATTTTCAGAGACATTCATAATCAACGTTCACAACTTTGTTTCAGTCCAGTGGTATTTTACAAAGCTAAATTCTAAGCAGAATCAAAATACAAGAGAATAAAATGCTCTTCCCAGAGACTTGGAACTGATTATGAATCAGTTATTTTATAAGATTGAGTAATATGACTTTGTGTTTATCAAACCACACAATAGTTCAGAACCAGTATTTTCCCTTAATTCATAGTATTTAACAGAGAGGAAAGTATGCATAATCAACCGAAATTGAAGAAAATCCTTAGTTCTGTTGTGAAAAGAGACCCCCCCCAAAAAAACAAAAAAACCCCAACCAACCAACAAACCAACCAACCAACCAACCAACCAAACAACAACAACAACAACAACAACAACAACAACAACAACAACAAAAGACTTGGTAAAATCGTGTCCTTTGCCATATAAACACATTTTGTATTTTATTTTTACTCTCACATTATTATATGTATCCTCCTTTATATTTTTTGTTCTATTTTAACATGCTTTTAAACTTGAAGATTTTCAAAGATTCCTCTTGAGGTTCCTTTGTTCTCATGAAAATATTTTCTTTGAAAGAATTTCCTATCCTTTCCATGAGGTAAATACTGTCTATATACTTGCTAAGTTATTAAACACCTTTAATTTGTATACTTGAGTCAGTGACAAACAGGATGATACACAGGAAAATCGCTTCCTTATATAGCCAATAATGGCAAGTGTCACCTGTAGACAATTTAAAGTATTAAAGTAGACTAAAAGTCTATTCTTAATTAAGAAGAATTTGCTGAAAACATTTAGCAATATAAGATAATAGTCTTCTCTCAAAAAGAAACTTGGATTAATTCTAAGGAATTGCTATGGCTACTGTTGAGTTTTATTAATGTATATGCATGTTCTAACTAATTTTTAAAGTTTTATTTGTGTATGTGTATATGTTGGTGTGTGTGTGTGTGTATGTCTGTGTGTATAAGAGAGAGAAAAAGAGAGACACAGAGAGACAGAGACACACACACACACACACACACAGAGAGAGAGAGAGAGAGAGAGAGAGAGAGAGAGAGAGAGAGAGAGAGAGAGAGAGAGAGAGAGAATACCAGTGCAAAAGTATATCAAAGAAGCCAGAAACTGGGATATTGTGTCAATTAGTCCTTACCTAAATTACTCTTTTTTTTAAATCTTTTTTTCTTTCTCTGAAGCTGAGGACCGAACCCAGGGCCTTGCGCTTGCTAGGCAAGTGCTCTACCACTGAGCTAAATCCCCAACCCCACCTAAATTACTCTTAAGACCATGTCTCCCACTCACCCTGGAGTGCCCTGTTTCAGCTTGAATGTCTGGTCAGTGAAGCCACAGAATTCATTTCTATTCTTCTAGCTCAGGGGCTACAGCTACCTGTCATACCTTCTGGCTTTTTCTATGGGAGCTAGGCACCTGACCTCAGGATTATATGCTTGTGCCACAAGCTCGTCATTCACTGGGCCATCACCTCGTCTCCTAAATTAACACATTCTAATTTAATATCCTGTGAGAACTAAAACTTTTGGCTAGTTATAGCAAAAGTTGTGTACTATGGAGGATAAGGGAATCTATGTGATCTTGGCCATTCTGACTTGTAGAATCTCATCCAGATTTTCCAGTTTTGTTGAGTCCAGGCTTTTGTAGTAGGGTCTGATGATTTTTTTCAATTTCCTCAATTTTGTTGTTATGTTTCCCATTTCATTTCTGATTTTATTAATTTGGATACTGTTTCTATGCCCTCTGGTTAGTTTGGCTAAGGGTTTATCTATCTTACTGTGTTTCTCAAAGAGACAGCTCCTGGTTTTGTTGATTCTTTGTGTAGTTCCTTGTGTTTCTACTTGATTGATTTCAGTCCTTGAGTTGATTAATCCCTGCCTTCTACTCATCTACCCATCTTGGGTATATTTCCTTTTTTCTTTTTTTTTAGAGCTTTCAGATGTGTAGATGTGTCAAGCTTCTAGTGTATGCTTTCTCAAGTTTCTCTTTGGAGGCACTCATTAGCTCTGACTTTTCCTCTTAGCACTGCTTTTTATTGGGTTGAATAAGTTTGGGTATGTTGTACCTTCATTTTTATTGAATTCTAAAGAGTCTTTAATTTCTTTATTTCTTTCTTGACCAAGTTATCGTTGAGTAGAGTGTTTTTCAGCTTCCACATGTATGTGGGCTGTCTGTTGTTTTGTTCTTATGCTGCAAAGGATGTGGAGAAAAAGGATCACTCCTCCATTGTTGGTGGGATTTCAAGCTGGTACAACCACACTAAAAATCAGCCTGGCAGTTTTTCAGAAAATTGGAACATTAACAACTGAGTACAAAGCTATAGCACTCCTCAGCATATACCCAAAAGATGCTCCTACATATAACAAGAACACATGCTCCACTATTGTTCATAACAGCCTTATTTATAATAGCCAGAAGCTGGAAAGAACCCAAATTTCCTTCCACAGAGGAATGGATAGAGAAAAGGGGGTACATTTACACAATGGAATACTACTTAGCTATTAAAAACAATGACTTCATGAAATTCTTAGGCAGATGGATGGAACTAGGAAATATCATCCTGAGTGAGGTAACCCAATCACAAAATAACACACATCGTATGCACTCACTGCTAAGTGGATATTAGCCCCAAAGCACTGAATACCCATGATACAATTCACAGACCATATGAAGCTCAAGATGAAGGAAGACCAAAATGAGGATGCTTCAGTCCTTCTTATAAGGGAGAACAAAATAATCATGGGTGGTATAGGGTGGGAGGGGCTTTGCAGGAAGGGGGAGGGGTAAGAAAAAGGGGGCAGGATCAGATACTGGAAGAGACATGATGATATATAGAGAGTCAGGAATTTGAACTGGGGTATGCAGCAATGGGGTATGGGAAACTGGGAGTAGCCACTAGCAAGTCCCAGAGGCCAGGAAAGCAAGAGGCTCCCAGGACTCAACTGGGAGGAGATTAGCTGAAATGCTCAACAAAGGTGAAGGAGAACCTGTAGAGACCATATCCAGAGTTTAGGCAAGACCCCCGGTTGGGGGATGGGGCCACCCAATCATCTCCAATTTTTTAACCCAGAATGGCTCCTGTCTAAAGGAAATACTGAGACAAAATGTGGAGCAGAGACTGAAGGAAAGGCTATCCAGAGACTGCCCCACTTGGAGATCCATCCCACATACAGACACCAAACCCAGACACTATTGTGGATTGCAAGAACTGCTTCCTGACAGGAACCTGATATAGTTGTCTCCTGAGAGGCTCTGCCAGAGCCTGGAGAATACAAAAGCTGATGCTCCCAGCCAACCATTGGACTGAGCACTGGGACCCCAATGGAGGAGTTAGAGAAAGGACTGAAGGAGCTGAAGGGGTTTGCCACCCATAGGCGGAACAACAATATCAAGGAACCAGACTCCCCAAAGCTCCCAGGGACTTAAGTACCAACCAAAGAGTACAAATGGAGGGACCCATGGCTCCAGTTGCATTTGTACCAGAGGACGGCATTGTCTGGCATCCACAGGAGGAGAAACTCTTGGTCCTGTGAAGGCTCAATTCCCCAGTCTAGGGGAATGCCAAGGCGGTGAGTTTGGAGTGGGTGGGTGGGAGGGGAGCACCCTCATAGAAGGCAAGGGAGGATAAGCAGTTCTGGAGGGGAAACTGGGAAAGGGAATAACATTTGAAATGTAAATACATAAAATATCCAATTAAAGAAAAAGAAAAAAGAAGAGTATTCATATGCTATTCACTTCTTAGGTTAAGACTCAGGGAAGCCAAAGGTATAATTACGTGGTCTTAGAACTTCTTGCGAGAGGAAAAGTACACGACAGAAAAGATGGAAGTCCTGGTTTCTAATGGAAGGAAAAGTACTCCATACTTTAGTTATGTTCTCCTGTAGGCTTAGATTTGTCATTTTCTTTCTTTCTTTTTTAAATCATCCCATTCATTTACATCTTAAATGATATTACATTTCCTGCTACCTCTCCACCAACCCCTATCCAACATCTGTCCTCCCCCCTCCCCTTTGCCTGTATGAGGGTGCTCACTCACCCACCCACCCTCTCCAGCCCCACTGTTCCAGCATCTCCCTATGCTGGGGCACCAAACCTCCACAGGACCAAGAGCCTCCTCTCCCATTGCTGTCAGGTAAGGCTATCCTCTGCTACATACATATCTGGAGCCATGGCTCCTTCCAGGCACACTCTTTGGTTGGTAGTCTAGTCTCTGGGAGTACTGGGTGGCTAGGCTAGCCTATGTTGTTCTTCCAATGGGGTTGCAGTCCTGCTCAGCTCCTCTAGTACTTTCTCGAGCTGCCCCTCCAGGTACGCTGAGCTCAGTCTAATGTTTGGCTCCAAGCATCTACATCTGCATTGGTCAGTTGCTGGCTGGACCTCCCAAGGAACCACCACACCAGCTTCCTGTCAGCAAGCTCCTCTTGACCATGACAGCAGTGTCAGGTCTGGTGTCTGCAGACATGATGGATTCCCAGGTGGGGCATTCTCATTTTTTGTCACCGTTCTTCCTTTAGATAGGAACATCGCTGGGTTAAAAACTTTGAGATGGGTAGATGGCCCCATCCATTGACAGGGGCCATGCCTATCTTCTAGAGATTGCCTCTACATATTCTCTCTCCCCTTTCTCTGTGAATTTTGGCTAAAGTCATCCCCATTGGGTCCTGAGAGTTTCACATTCCCCTGGTGTCTGGGACCCTCCAGTGGGTATCTCCAGTCCTTCATCCCCCTGCTACATACTTTTGAATTTCCTGATCCTCTGAAACTTTCTTACATCCCCTGATGCTACCCCCTTATCCCCTCCCCCTCCTTTCTACCTCCCAGGTCCCCCATTTCCTCCACCCCCTACAAACATCCTCTTCACCTTTCAATGCAGGATCAAGCATCCATACCCTGGTCTTCCAAACTTCTAAGCTCCATAGGGTCTGTGGGTTGTATCTTGGGCATTGGGAGCTTTTGGGCTAATATCCACTTATCAGTGAGTATATACCATATGTGTTCGTTTGTGTCTGGTTTACCTCGCTCAGGATGATATCTTCTAGTTTCATCCATTTACATAAGAATTTCATGAAGTCATTGTTTTTAACAGATAAGTTGTACTCCATTATGTAAATGTACCACCTTTTCTGTACCCATTTCTCTGTGGAAGGGCATCTGGGTTCTTTCCAGCTTCTGCCTATTATAAATAAGGCTGCGATGAACATAGTGGAGCATGTGTCTTTGTTATATGTTGAAGCATCTTTTGAGTATATGCCCAGGAATGATATAGCTGGGTACTCAGGTAGTACTATGTCTGGTTTACTGAGGAACCATCAGACTGATTTCCAGAATGGTTGTATCAGTTTGCAATCCCATCAGCAATGGAGGAGTGTTCCTCTTTCTCCACATCCTCGTCAGTATCTGCTGTCACCTGAGTTTGTGATCTTAGCCATTCTGACTGGTGTGAGGTAGAATCTCAGGGTTGTTTTGATTTGCATTTCCCTGATGACTAAGGATGTTGAACATTTCTTCAGGTGCTTCACAGCCATGCCATATTCTCAGCTGAGAATTTCGTTTACATCTGTACCTCATTTTTTAATAGGATGTTTTGGTTCTCTGGATTCTAACTTTGTGAGTTCTTTGTATATATTGGATATTAGCCCTCTAACAGACGTAGGATTGGTAAAGAAATTTTCCCAATCTTTTGGTGGCCATTTTGTTCTATTGACAGTGATCGCTCTACAGGAGCTTTTCAATTTTATGAAGGTCGATTTGTCAACTGTGGATCTTAGAGCATAAGCCATTTGTATTCTGTTCAGGAAAATTTCCCTTGTGCCCGTGTGTTCAAGGCTCTTACCCACTTTCTCTTCAATTAGTTTCCGTGTATCTGGTTTTAAGTGGAGGTCCTTGATCCACTTAGATTTGAGTTTTGTACAAGGAGAAAAGAATGGATTGATTTGTAATCTTCTACTTGCCAGTTGAACCATCACCATTTGTTGAAAATGTTGTCCTTTTTCCACTGGATATTTTAAACTCCTCGTCAAAGATCAAGTGACCATGGATGTTTGGGTTCATTTCTAGGTCTTCAATTCTAATCCATTGATCTACCTGCCTGTCGCTGCATGAATACAATGGAGTTCTTATCACTAATGCTCTGTAATACAGCTTGAGGTCAGGGATGGTGATTCCTCTCAGAATTTCTTTTATTATTAATAATAGTTTTTACTATCCCTGCAGTTTGTTATTCAAAATGAATTTTCAAATTACTCTAATTTATGAAGAATTGACTGGGAATTATATTAGGCATTACACTAAATCTGTAGATTGCTTTCTGCAAGATGGCCATTTTTACCGTATTAATCCTGCCAGTCCATGAGTATGGGGTATTTTTCTATCTGCTGAGATCATCTTCGATTTCCTTCTTCAGGGACTTGAAGTTCTTGTCATACAGATTTTTTACTTGCTTGGTTAGAGTCACATCAAGGTATTTTATATTATTTGTGACTATTGTGAAGGGTGTCATTTCTTTAATTTCTTTTTCAGCCTGTTTCTCCTTTGAGTAGAGGAAGGCTACTGATTTGTTTGAGTTAATTTTATATCCAGCCACTTTGCTGAAGTTGTTTATCTGGATTAGGATTTCTCTGGTGAAATTTTTACAGTCACATAATTATATTATCAAACCATCTGTAAATAGTGATATTTGGACTTCATTCTTTCCAATTTCTATCCCTTGGACCTATTTTTGTTGTCTAATTGCCCTAGCTAGGACTTTGAGTACTGTATTGAATAGGTAGGGAGAGTGTGGGCCGCCTTGTCTAGTCCCTGACTTTAATGGGCTTGCTTCAAGTTTCTCTCCATTTAGTTTGATGTTGGCTACTTGTTTGATGTATATTGCTTTTACTTTGTTTGGGTATGGCCCTTGAATTCCTTTATTTTCCAAGACTTTTACCATGAAGGGGTGTTGAATTTTGTCAAGTGCTTTCTCCCTATCAAATGAGATGATTATTTTTTTTCTTTGTGTTTGTTTAAATACTGGATTACATTGATAGATTTCGTATATTTAACCATCCCTATACTCCTGGAATGAAGCCTACTTGATCATGGTCAATGATTGTTTTCATGTGTTCTAGGATTTGGTTTGTGAGAATTTTATTGTGTATTTTTGCGTTGTATTAATAAGGGATATTCATTTGAAGTTCTCTTTCATTTTTGAGTCTTTTTGTGGTTTAGGTATAAGCATAACTCTGGATTTATAGAACGAATAGGGCAGTATTCCTTCTGTTTCTATTTTGAGGAATAGTTTGAAGAATACTGGTATTAGGTCTTCTATGAATGTCTGATACAATTCAGCACTAAATCCATCTGGTTCTGGGCTTTTATTGCTAGGGAGACTTTTAGTGAGTACTTTTATTTCCTTTAGGGGTTATGGGACTATTTAGATGGTTTATCTGATCTTGATTTAACTTTGGTATCTGTCTAGAAAATTGTCCATTTCCTTCAGATTTTCAGTTTTGTTGAGTATGGGCTTTTGTAGTTGGATCTGATGAATTTTTGAATTTCTTCAGTTTTTGTTGTTATGTTTCCCCTTTACTTCCGATTTTGCTAATTTGTAAACTGTCTCTCTGCTCTCTGGTTAGGCTGGCTAATGGTTTAGCAATCTTGTTAATTTTTTCAAAGGACCAGCTCCTGGTTTTGTTGATTCTTTGTATGGTTCTTTTTGTTTCACTTGGTTGATTTTAGCTCTGATTATTTCTTACTGTCTACTCCTCTTGGGTGATTTTGCTTCTTTTTGTTCTAGAGTTTTCAGGTGTGCTGTGAAGCTGTTAGTGTATGTTCTCTCCAATTTCTTTTTGGAGGCACTCAGAGCTATGAGTTTTCCTCATAGCACTGCTTTCATTGTGTCCCATAAATTTGGGGATGTTTGCTTTTACTTTCATTAAATTCCAAAAAGTCTTTAATTTCTTTCTTTATTTCTTCCTTGGCCACATTGCCATTGAATAGAGAATTGTTCATCTTCCATGTGTATGTGGGCCTTCTGTTGTTTTGTTGTTATGGAAGACCAGCCTTAGTCCGTGGTGATCTGATAGGATGCACGAAATTATTTCAGTCTCCTTGTATCTGTTGAGACCTGTTTTGTGGACAACTTTATGGTCAGTTTTGCAGAAGTTACCATGAGGTTCTGAGAAGATGGTATATTGTTGTGTTTTAGGACGAAATATTCTACACCTATCTGTTAAATCCATTTAGTTCAACACTTCCCTTAATATCACTGGGTCTGTTTAGTTTCTGTTTCCCACTATTATTGTGTGTGCTGCAATGTGTGGTTTGAGCTTTAGTAATGTTTATTTATGAATATGGGTACCCTTGCATTTGGAGCATAGCTGTTCAAAATTGAGAGCTCATCTTGGTAGATTTTTACTTTGATTAGTATGAAGTATACTTCCTTGTCTTCTTTTTTTTTTTTTATAACTTTTGGTTGAGAGGTGATTTTGTTAGATATTAGAATGGCTACTCCAGCTTGTTTCTTAGGACCATTTACTTGCAACCCTTTTTCTCAGCCTTTTACTTTGAGGTAGTATCTGTCTTTGTCACTGTGGTATGTTTTCTGTATATGGCAAAATACTGGGTTCTGTTTAGATTACCAGAAAGTTAGTCTACTTTTTTTTTTAATTAGGGAATTGAATCTATTGATCCTAAGAGATATTAAGGAATAGTGATTGTTGCTTTCTGTTATTTTTGTTGATAGAGGTGGAATTATGTTTTTGTGTGTATTTTTTTAATTTGGTTTGTTGAAAGAAGATTACTTTCTTTTTTGGAGGGGAGTGCTGTTTCTGTCCTTGTGCTAGAGTTTTTCCATATCTTATCTTTGTAGGGCTGGATTTGTATATAGAAATGTGTAAATTTCAGTTTGTCATGGAATCTCTTGGTTTCTTCATCTATGTTAATTGAGAGTTTTGCTGAATACAGTAGCCTAGACTGTCATTTGTGTTTTCTTCATGGCTGTATGACATCTGTCAAGTATTTTCTAGCTTTCATAGTCTCTGTTGAGAAGTCTAGTGTAATTCTGTTAGGTCTGCCTTTAGATGTTACTTAACCTTTTTCTTTTAGTGCTTTAAATATTATTTATTTGTTTTGTGTATTTGCTGTTTTGTTTATTATGTGATGGGAGAAATTTCTGATCCAATCTGTTTCGAGTTCTGTAGGCTTCTTGTATGTTCATCGGCATCTCTTTCTTTAGGTTAGGAATGTTTTCTTCTAGGATTTTGTTGAGGAGGTTTACTGGTTATTAGAGTTGGGAATCTTCACTCTCTTCTATACCTATTATACTTAAGTTTGTTATTTTCATTGTGTCATTGATTTCCTGGATGTTTGTGTTAGGAGCTTTTTGATCTTTGCCTTTCTTCTACTGTTGTGTCAACGTTTTCTATGGTACCTTTTATGGTGCCTGAGATTTTCTCTTCTTTCTCTTATATTATGTTGGTGATAGCTGCATCTATGACTTCTGATCTTTTTCTTAGGTTTTCTATTTCCAAACTTGTTTCTTTGTGATTTTTTTTATTGATTCTAATTACAATTTTAGATCCTAAATAGTTTTGTTCATTACCTTCACCTGTTTGGTTGTGTTTTTCTGTATTTCTTTCAGGGAATTTTGTGTTTCCTCTTTAATGACTTCTACTTGTTTACCCGTGTTCTCCATTATTTCTCTAAGGGAGCTATTTATGTCCATCTTAAAGTCCTCTATCATTATTATGAGATGTGATTTTTAAACCGAAATTTTGATTCTCCAGTGTGTTAGGGCATTTATTATTTACCACAATAGGTGGCAATTCAACAAGTTAAGCAGGATTCCACTAAAAATTTAAGATTATCAGCCTGAGAATTTGAGTTTTATTTTCCAAGTGAGAGAGGGTGGTGTGGAGAAGATTCACATAGACTCAAGCATAGGAACCTTGAAACAGACACATGGGGAATCTCTGCTTGCAGACTGGAGGTGCCCTGCTGTGAAAAGAAACAGGAGGAACTGAGTCAAAGAGCTGAGAGTGTGGCTTAATTCAAATCTGGTTTATTTGCTTTTAAAATAGTTTTATATACAGAGTTTGTCCAAATTATGTGGGGAAATTTTGCCTAGGATTTGGAACTAAGATAAAAAAAGAAGTCTGTAGCACCAGACAGAGTGCATAACAGACATATATTATAGAAGTTGCTAGTGAGCGGAGTTCTGAGGCTCCAGGTAGAGAGCTTAACTGATAGATTTTATAACTATGCAATGCTCTAGTGAGTTTTACAGGATTACCATATTCTTTCTATTGTAGGGTCCATGAGAATTATAGGTTAAAATCTTGGTTTCTACAAGCTGCCTGCTTCTTTTTAGCAGCTATTAATAGAAGTTCAATTAAATTGTTTTTATAGTTAGAAGGAGAGAATACAGATTTTTTCCAAGTCACGTGAGAAATGCTGATCACAGTTGACAACGAGTACAGGGGAAACTGCTATGGCTCCAAGCAGAGGGCATAACACAGTATTTTAATTTACTTTATTTATTTTGGATTATTTTAATTTTCAAAATGGGTATGATTTTGAGTTTTCTGTTAATATTATTTCTCTGGGAGAGAATACAAGATGTAAGCTTGGTTGCTGACTGAAGGATAAGGTGATTTGTGAAAAAGGTTTTTTCTTTGCATTTTTTTTTGTTTTTTGTTTTTTCGGAGCTGGGGACCGAACCCAGGGCCTTGCGCTTGCTAGGCAAGCTCTCTACCACTGAGCTAAATCCCCAACCCCTTTTCTTTGCATTTTTATATAAGGTGATTTGGCTCTGGACACTTTCCATAGCTATATAGATTAGCTTTGACAGAGAGAAACCATGGAAGAACGAGATTCAAGAGAATAAAACAAAAAAAGAAACAGAATTTCATCCTTTCCAATCTGTACACCATACACAGGCTGATACAATCCATACAGTTATCTTGATGATACTAAAATTTTGTTTTGAGATTTATACATTACAGAATGTACACCTTTGACAGATGTGCTGAACTGACCTGCTTGAACTCCTGACTCAGGGATTTTTGGCAAGATGCTGTCAGGACAACATCAGAGACTACAATGAATGTGGCCATAAGGCCTGGCTGGATCCCTCAATTTCCGTACCTCCATCCCTTCAAGATATCTTAATGCCCATATTCAGCTTGAAGAAGGTATGAAGAGTCATCCACACAATATCCTGCACTGGGGGGTTGGTAAGGGTGACTCTTCTGAGGTTGTCTTTCTGGGGAATTTAGAAATGGTCATAAATTAACAGGGAGAAGTTAGCTACAATTGATTGTGCAGACAAAATCTCATTTGGTAGAAATCCTTATATTTGTTACTTCATTGAAATTATAATCTCTTGCAGTGGTACAGAATTTATTTGATACAAATTTAATTTTTTATTGATACAAATTTCTTATTGATATAAAGTTGAAATTAATATGTTACTCTTATATAGGCATTGTGCCTATACAACACATTGAAGAATACAGTGCTTAGACCCAGTCCTATAACTGCTATTATATACTGAGCTAAGATGATTAAACATATGAGTTAAGGGCCAGATACCAAAATCATGGCTCTGAGTTTACTGTTGCTTTACATAGATAGATGATTTTCAAAAATGTCAGAAATCCAGAAAATGTGACATTTAATGTTATTTATTTCTTTGTTCTTGAGACATGTCTGCTCCTAGCAGCTCCCCTTTTATAGATTCAAAGAAGAAATTGAACATCTCTACCTGCAGGTGAGGTATTACATTGTGGCTAGGTAGCCAGTGGGCAGAAATTGCTTATTTTATCTACGGACAAAATACTGTCCAGAAAAGGACACACTATACAGAATAGATGATTAATATGTATAATATACTATACATAATAGATAGATCTCTGCCAAGTCAGAATAATCAGTCCTTCAAAATTCTGTGTTACAAAGGTCTGTCAGATGATCATGGACCACAAGGCTGAAGACTGATGCTCTTATATATTACTAACAGGGGGCTGTGTAGATAGGGAGTTGTCTCTTCAACTTGTCTCAGCTCAGGAAGCTGTGTTAAGTTTCCTATATTTTCAGATAGTATTGGTTGTTCTCAGCGTTCTGACGGGGTTGAAGACTAATTATAGTTGTTGAATAGCCTAACAGGCTATCCAACATTGAGAATACATATTTAATTATATAGTTTTCTGATATTATACAAGCTAGCCAATACATAACACATAGATTTTAAGCCTTTGTTATGTGAGGATAAATAACAGAGTGTTCTATTGAATTGACAAAATGATGGACTGTGTGTTATGTCTATCTTACACTTTATAAATTGCAGAATGGTAATAGTTGTGCTCAGATTATATTTGAGAGAAAAGTTCCTTTTTTTAACTAGACAGAAAGGGTGAAATGTGGATTGTTGTCTATATGCAATTGAGGGTAGGCACAAGATAAGGCAAGGCTTAAAAAAATAAGGTGGGCAAATAGTTTTGTAGAGAGGAGAGAGGGAAGGAAAGAGAAAGAAGAACCAAAATGGGGGCAGAGAAGGATGACCCAGATCTGTGTGGCCTTAAAGGGCCACAGGTAGTTATGAATATTTCATAAGGAATGGATTTTTATAGGACAATTTGCTTATCTCAGCGGGAAGATAATATCAATTTTAATTGGTTCAGAATTTTTTGTATGGAGGTTTTGTGGGGTGAGAATTTACTAATATAAATCTGATTGATAAATTACAAGCTTCTAGAGCTTTGATTTTACTGGGAATTGTGACTATAACCACTGAGGACAGATGCTGGGAATGAGAGCAGAGTCTGCAGCAAGAGAGCCGTGAGATAGGCCATCTCTGTATGGGACTGGTGTGGCAGTGATCCACTTGGGAACTAGATGGATGGTCACAGATGGGGCTAGTTATGGTGGTAGAGAGACTGCCAGAGACAGACAGTAACGGTGTCAGCACAAGACGGAAATTGGAAACTTAGCAAGTTGGGTTGAGATGATTTGCTGATTGAGATGAAAATACCCTGCAGATGCCATGTGACCAGCTGGACCCAGCAACAGCTTGGAATGATGTTTCAATTTTTTATTATTTATTGAAGCATCCTGTATTTCTTTAAGGGAGCTATTTATGTCCTTCTTAGTTCCTCTATCATCATCATGAGATGTGCTTTTAAATCCAAATATTGGTTTTCCTGTGTGTTGGGGTATCCAGAACTTGCTGTGGATGGAGAACTAGGTTCTGATGATGGCAAGAAGCCTTGGTTCTGTTGTTTAGGTTCTTGCACTTGCCTCTCGCCATCTGATTATCTCTGGTGAAGGTTGGTCTTGCTGTCTTTGACTGGAGCTTGTCCCTCCTGTGGGTCTGTGATCCTGTGATCTAAGGAGTGAGAGCACTTGTGGGAGATCATATCTCTCTGGACGAGATTTAGGTATCGAGGACTGTGGGACAGCCTTAACTCTGGGAGACTTTGGAAGACTTAATTTTGGGACAGAGACCTGAAGAATCCTGTCTCCTGCTGCTCTGCAATTCCTGTGCCCTTTGCGCTCCTGGTGAGTCCCTCTTTGAAAGGTTATTGGTACTCAAGTGGTGGTCTCACCTGTGGGCTTCTGAGTAAGAGCACTCCTGGGAGAAAGCTCTTCCTGAGCAGCATTGGAAATGGAGGTCTGTGGGAGAGCCTTAGCTCCTGAACATTTCTTTAAGTGCTTCTCAGCCACTCCATATTTCTAGGTTGAGAGTTCTCTATTTAGTTCTGTACTTCAAGTTTTAATAGGGTTATTTGGTTCCCTGCAGTCTACCTTCTGGAGTCCTTTGTATATTTTGAATATTAGCCCTCTATCAGATATAGGGTTGGTAAATACCTTTTCCCAATCTGTTGGTTGCCGTTTTGTCCTATTGACAGTGTACTTTGCCTTACAAAAACTCTTCAATTTTATGACATCCCATTTGTCCATGTTGATCTTAAACCATAAGCCAATGCTGTTCTGTTTAGGAAGTTTTCCTCTATACCCATATATTCGAGACTTTCCCCCCTTTCTCTACTATTAGACTCAGCATATCTGGCTTTATGTGAAAGTTCTTGATCCACTGGGACTTGAGCTTGTACAAGGAGATAAGAATGGATCAATTTGCATTTTTCTACATGCAGACCACCAATTGAACCAGCAATTGTTGAAAATAATGTCTTTATTCCACTGGATGGTTTTGGCTTCTTTGTCAAAATCAAGTGACCATAGGTATCTGAGTTTATTTCTGTGTCTTCAATTATATTCCACTGACCTACTTTCCTGTCTCTGTACTACTACTATGCAGGTTTGTTACTATTGCTCTATAGCATAGCTTGAGGTCATGGACGGTGATTACCCCAGAAGTTTTTTTATTGTTGAGAATAGTATTCAGTATCCTGGGATTTTTGAAACTCTAAATGAATTTAAGAATTGTGCTTTCTAACTGTATGAAGAATTGAGTTGGAATTTTGAAGGGGTTTACATTGAATCTATAGATTGCTTTCAGTAATGTGGCCATATTTCCTATAGTAATCCTGTCAATCCATGAGCATGGGAGATATTTCCGTCTTCTGAGGTCTTGAATTTCTTTCTTTAGGTATCTGAAGTTCTTGTCAAACAGATCTTTCACTTGCTTGGTTACAGTCACACCAAGATATTTTATATTATTTGTGTCTATTGTGAAGGTAGTTGTTTCCCTAATTTTTTCCTGAGCCCTTTTATACTTTGAGTAGAGAAAGATGGGGGAGAAAACATGGTAAATAGGACAAGTATGTTAGAGGTAGTTCTATAGTGGGATTCTAATCTCTGTTTTTCAGGATACCAGCAGCCTAATTCAGTAGGATCAGGATACCAATCATTAATCAGGCATGGTGGTATGATCCAGCAGAAAGTGCCAGCCTCTACCAAATAGGTATGTGTCAGTGTGAGCAACTGGAACCATTCCAGATGCCAGGAGAGCTACTGTGCCTCTTTCAATAAAGGGAAGACTGAATATCAATGAAACATTGTATGTTTAGCTATGCAAGTGCTCTGTCACTGTGGAATGAGTCTTTTTGTTTGTTTGTTTGTTGCCCTCCCCCACAGTGAAACAGCTTGTGTCCCCCCCCTGGGTATTGCTTCAGGAAAACACCATGTGAGTCTGCATCACATGACATAACCAAAAACTTACACTTCAGTCTCTATTCATTCCATTTAGGCTTTTCACAGACCAGATCATTAGGAACAAACTCTATTTGTTTGACTCATATATGACAATCCACAAACTCTATTTATGAGCCTGTGTCTCATCGCAAAATTGCTGTTATTTCCCTTGATGAACTATACTCCGTGGAAACAGAGAATTTCTTATCAATCATCTCTGGACCAACCTTTGCATATTGGCATTAAAGAGAATTTCATAAAATCTAAAAATTGTTTGAGTGTACTTTATTAAAAACTCTGTAAATCTAATGGTGAAGTTATCTTGCTGTGAAATGTTTTGATCTGAGTATGGGAAATTAAAATGGATTTTAGTATAGGTAAGTTGTAGATTATGGCTAGATATCTAAATATCTCAGTAAGTTCAAAATATGAAAATAATGAAAGTTCATCATTTAAAGCAAAATAATAAAACAATTAAATAAAGCAAAATTAAAGACGGTGATGCTTCTGTTTATTTAATAACTATGCAGATAATCTCTGTACAAAATGCCATATCTTCACTGTGTGACAGTTCCAGTTGTAAAGTATAATAAAAAATGTACTAACATTTATGAAATCTCTAGTTGTGCAGGAGAGCCATTTTATTATGTGTTAAAACACCAGGTGGTGGCAGAGCATGCAGTGCTTCTCATGTTCTTACGTTTAGAAGTTTTTGTCTTTTGTGACAGAAAAGTATGATGGGCAAAGCAATTCAATTCACCATCACTAGGAAACAAAGTTAAGAGGGGAAGGAGCCAGGCTAAGATATTTCAGGCATACATATATCGAACTACCTTCTCTACAGTTTATTCAGTGTATCCATCCATCAATAGATTAAACCACAGACTGCACACTTTAGAATCTAGGCTTGCAAATACTCTTGTAGATTCATCCAGACTTGTGCTTTATCAATGACCTAGGCATCAATTTAATTAAGTTGGAATCAATATTAACTATCATAAGTTGCGTAGATTGGAAGAAAATATGCAATTCTTCTACATAAAAACGTACAAACACAAACGAAAGATGTAGAAAGTGGATATAAGTACAAATGATTACTATCTTCATGGAAAGGACAAACTACATACTTCCCTGATCTCTTAAAATTAATCTAGTAGTTGAAAACAATTCCATTTTAACTCTGAACAGATTTTCAATTTACAACAAAAATTCCGAAGTTCATTGGATATATAAGCTGTAGCAGGAAGAATCTATTACACATTTAAAGAAATGGTACCTACCAGGTACCTAGCATGTATTAAATTATACTATAAAGATACTGCCAAAACGTGGGTTCATTGTCTTAAAAGCAGTGATTAGTGCTTTCAAAACAAAGGCTCTGGGGAGAGATGTATATGAAAAACCTATTGTTTGTATCATGAGCCCTGTACATCAGTGGAGAAAGGAAGGTTTGTCAGAAAGTCTGCTTTCTCATCCAGATTTTCTATTGAGTCCCACACTGGCATAAGTTCTTCCAGGCAGTGATCACCTTGCTATTAGATTTTTCCAAGTGTGCTCTCAGCCTTAGGGCATCTTTAGCAACTTGCAGGGGACCACCTGACTAAAACATGCAGATGGAGATACAAGGAGAGTTAATAGGCTAATGTTTCAAGACTGGGTGTGAATTTCTGATCCCTTTTTCCTAACTGTACTGAGAAACTAGTTAAGTGTAGTTTTGCTAGATGAAGCTTAGATTTTTTTCTTTTCTATGATTATGCATCTTTCATTCCTACCCTTTGAGAATGTACTTTTGAATAAGACTTGATCTCTCTTTTGGATTGGGCACGTTTAACTAACTCAGATTTCATCAGATGGAAGATGAAATAAAGACTGAAGAGATTTGCTATGTAATGAGTGAACGTTTCAAAGTATTTCCCCTTGACAAAAAAATGACAAAAGTCAGAGAATTAAACGTAGAAATAATGAAAGTATTTGAAAGCCGGCCCAAGCAGAGGCACGTTCCTTCTGTTCAACTTCCTTAAATGATATTTTTTGGGGGCTCTTTGATTTGCTTTGTCAATGTAGTTTGAGTTTCTTTTCTTCTAATTTGACAAAATTACATGATTTTTGAGAGGCTCCACTTATTTTAAGAGTTGCTATAAACTTATTAATCTCTGTATCCACTTACATTTTAACTGGATTCCAAGTAGACAGTGGACATAATTGCATATTCTGAATCTGCCACCTTGATCTGTAATATCTCTAATTTGGCATTAGTGACGTCTCTTATTAGCACAAAGGACCTGGGCTAAGAGTTCTATTTTAAGATTCTCTAACAAGCATGTCTTTCTTCAAACTATGAATATGGAGATACTCTCACTAATAAAGTTATTATCAATTATCACTTGAAGTTACATGGTTTTTATAACATTTGTGAACTAGAACTACAAGAGAAATTTAGTTTCTATACTTTTAATATATGGCTTGCTGACCAAATTAGTCTATGCATTGTTGTTGAGTCTCCTTTGAGAATTTCTAATTTAAAAATTGCATAAATTAGCATTTACATGCTGGAATCCTGTGCTTCCTATTTATTTTTATAGATCATGTAAAATTGCCTACTGTCACATTGAATTAAACATTAAGCAGTATTAGTTTTATGTGGCTTAATTCAACTTAATGAAATTCTATGAGTAATTAATATGAAGTAGTCATACAAGTGATGCACATGCATTTGACTGAATTTAATTGTATGTAATATGTCTATTGTAAGCATGCAGTTCTAAGTCCGTTAATGTTAATCTAATGTGTTCTCCATTCAGACAGATAAAATTGACAATTTTATGTTATTTATAATCAAAGTATTTACTTAAAATACATAAATCTCATGCATATGAGAGCAAAATAATGATTCCAGATAACATTTATCTGTTGTAAGGACAAATTTCTAACTAGTGAGAAAAGAAGAACATCACCACTTTGCTTCATTTATCCATATATAGAATTTTACACTTGGTATTAAGCGGTATTTGTTGAAATGAAGGCATAGAATAATTCAGGGTGTATGATTTGTAATCCTTTAGTTTGAAATAATAAATAGAATAGCAGTATGCATTTAATGAGTATGAGTATACTTCCGTTTCTTTTGATTAGTTTCTGTTTGAGGCCTCTTTTATAAGATATTTCAATAACTATACTTCTGCTTCTTAGGCTCATTTACTTTTTCACTCTTTTATCCTGGGGTGGTGTTTATCCTTGATGGTGAGATACATTCTTGGATGCAGTAGACAGACTGATCCTGTTTTCTAATTCAGTCTGTTATTCTATGTACTTTTACTGGGGAATAGAGACCATTATTATTGTGAGTTATTGATAAGCAGAGCTCATTAATTCTTCTTATTTTGTTGTGGTGTGGGATTTCTCTTTCCTCTTTTGATTTCTTGTTATGAAATTATTTATTCCTTGTGTCCTCTTGGTGTACTTAATGTTCTCATTGGACAGAAGTTTTCCTAATAGTACCATCCATTGAGCTGGATTGATGGATAGACATTGCTCAACTTAGTTTTAATTATGGAATTATTTTTATCTATAAATTTTAGTTGATAATTTTTCTATGTATAGAAATCTGGACTGGCATCTTTGGTCTTTCATTGTTTGTAGAGTACATATCATGGTCCCTCTGGTTTTCAGGGTTTTCATTAAAAGTCAGATTTTATTCTAAAGGGTCTGTGTCTTTACACGTAATTTGATTTTTTTTTTAACAAATGAAATAAACAACATAACCAGCCCTATGGGATTAAATGAAGGCAGTTGTTATAGGCAAGTTTATAACATGAAGTTACTACACTGAAAAATGGAGAAATCTCTTATTAATAATTTAATAACACAATAACACACATAAAGTCTCTATAAGAAGAAAAAGAATACTGACAAAAGAGTAGATGAGAAGAAATAATTAAACACAAGGATGAAGACACTTAAATAGAAATGTAAAAAGGCAAATAATCAGATTAGTGAAGAGTTGATTCCTCAAAAAATAAATGACATCTGCCTTACCATATTATTAAAAAATTAAAAGATTCAAATAATCTATTTAGATCTACTAAAATTAGAGATAAAAGTGAGACATTTCAATAGCTATCAAAGAAATTAAGAAAATCACATTGACACACTTAAAAAAAAAATTCTGGACTTCCGGTTTCTAGGTGGGGGCCCACAGCTCTCTGCTCCCAAACCCCGTGGGCAAGACAGCTCATCGCCCAGACAGGTGGGCACTCCTGAGACTGTAGGTCAGGAGAGACTGCCAATAATGCCCACCCTTGCCAATATACCTGGCCCAAGAGGAAACTGTATAGGGCCTCCGGGATCAAGAAGATAGGGGCACTGAATGCTGCAGTCCAGATACCTCCCAGATCTGAAGGGACCCAGTCAACAGCTCCCTGCACCCAAACCTGTGGGAGGGAGAGCAGACCTTCAGAGAGGCAGACACGCCTGGGAAGCCAGAAGAGACTACTCTCTGCCCACATTTCTGACACTAGAGGAAAACGCCTAGGACCATCTGGGCCCCCTGTGCACAGGGTCCTGAGCAAAGACGGTGCAGGCCCTTCTGGTTGCTCCCCTCACAGAGATCTGAAACCTGGCTCTGAGGAGCGACTCCAGGCCTGAAACCAGAGGTAAGACCAACTTTTCTGCTCCAAGTGACCTGCCTGGTGGACTCAGGACACATGCCCACAGGAACAACTGAAGACCAGTAGACAGGAAAGACTACACGCCCGAAAGCAGAAAACTCTGTTCCCATAACTGGCTGAAAGAAAACAGGAAAACAGGACTGCAGCACTCCTGACACAGAGGCCTATAGGGCAGTCTAACCACTGTCAGAAATAGCAGAACAAGGTAACACAAGAGACAATGTGATGGCAAGAGGCAAGCTCAGGAACTCAAGCAACAGAAACCAAGACTACATGGCATCATCAGAGCCCAATTCTCCCACCAAAGCATACACTGAATATCCAAACACACCAGAAAAGGAAGATCTAGATTTAAAATCACATTTGATCATGATGATGGAGAACTTCAAGAAAGACATAAAGAACTCCCTTAGAGAAATGCAGGAAAACACAAATAAACAAGCAGAGGCTTATAGAGAGGAAATGCAAAAATTCCTGAAAGAATTACAGGAAAACACAATCAAATGGGTGAAGGAATTAAAAATGGAAATAGAAGCAAAAAAGAAAGCACAAAGGGAGACAACCCTGGATATAGAAAACCAAAGGAAGAGACAAGGAGTGGTAGATACAAGCATCACCATTAGAATGCAAGAGATAGAAGAGAGAATCTCAGGAGTAGAAGTTTCCATAGAAATCATCTACACAACTGTCAAAGATAATGTAAAACAGAAAAAGATACTGGCCCAAAACATACAAGAAATCCAGGATACAATGAGAAGATCAAACCTAAGAATAATAGGTATAGAAGAGAATGAAGACTCCCAACTCAAAGGACCAGTAAATATCTTCAACAAAATCATAGAAGAAAACTTCCCTAACCTAAAGAAAGAGATACCCATAAACATACAAGAAGCCTACGGAACTCCAAATAGATTGGACCAGAAAAGAAACACCTCCCGTCACATAATAGTCAAAACACCAAATGCACAAAACAAAGAAAGAATATTAAAGCAGTAAGGGAAAATGGTCAAGTAACATATAAAGGCAGACCTATCAGAATTACACCAGATTTCTCACCAGAGACTATGAAAGCCAGAAGATCCTGTACAGATGTAATACAGACCCGAAGAGAACACAAATGCCAACCCGGGTTGCTGTATCCAGCCAAACTCTCAATTAACATAGATGGAGAAACCAAGATATTCCATGACAAAACCAAATTTACACAGTATCTTTCTACAAACCCAGCCCTACAAAGGATAATACATGGTAAAGCCCAACATAAGGAGGCAAGCTATACCCTAGAAAAAGCAAGAAACTAATCGTCTTGGCAACAAAACAAAGAGAAGAAAAGCACACAAACATAACCTCACATCCAAATACAAATATAATGGGAAGAAACAATCAGTATTCCTTAATATCTCTCAGCATCAATGGTCTCAACTCCCCAATAAAAAGACAGATTAACAAACTGGATACGCAATGAGGACCCTGCATTCTGCTGCCTACAGGAAACATACCTCAGAGATAAAGACAGACACTACCTCAGAGTAAAAGCCTGGAAAACAACTTTCCAAGCAAATGGTCTGAAGAAGCAAGCTGGAGTAGCCATTCTAATATCGAATAAAATCAATTTTCAACCAAAAGTGATCAAAAAAGATAATGAAGGACACTTCATATTCATCAAAGTAAAAATCCACGTAGATGAACTCTCAATCCTAAATATCTATGCTCCAAATACAAGAGCACCTACATACAAAAAAGAAACCTTACTAAAGCTCAAAGCACATATTGTAATTCACTCAATAATAGTAGGAGATTTTAATACCCCACTCTCATCAATGGTCAGATCATGGAAACAGAAATTAAACAGAGACAGAGACAGACTAAGAGAAGTCATGAACCAAATGGATTTAACAGATATTTATAGAACATTCTATCCTAAAACAATAGGATATACCTTCTTCTCACCACCTCATGGTACTTTCTGCAAATCTGACTATATAATTGGTCATAAAACATGCCTCAGAAGATACAGAAAGATAGAAATAATCCCATGCATCCTATCAGACCACCACGGGCTAAAGCTGGTCTTCAATAACAATAAGGGAAGAACGCCCACATATATATGGAGGTTGAATAATGCTCTACTCAATGATAAACTGGTCAAGGAAGAAATAAAGAAAGAAATTAAAGTCTTCTTAGAATTTAATGAAAGTGTACCCATACATTTTGGGTACAACATACCCAAACATAATAGGACACAATGAAAGTTGTGCTAAAAGGAAAACTCATAGCTCTGAGTGACTACAGAAAGAAACAGGAGAGAGCATATATCAGCCGCTTGACAGCACACCTAAAAGCTCTAGAACAAACAGAAGCAAATACACCCAGGAGGAGTAGAAGGCAGGAAATAATCAAACTCAGAGCTGAAATCAACCAAGTAGAAACAAAAAGGACCATAGAAAGAATCAACAGAACCAAAAGTTGGTTCTTTGAGAAAATCAACAAGATAGATAAAACCTTAGCCAGACTAACGAGAGGACACAGAGAGTGTGTCCAAATTAACAAAATCAGAAATGAAAAGGGAGACATAACTACAGATTCATAGGAAATTCAAAAAATAATCAGATCCTACTACAAAAGCCTATATTCAACAAAACTTGAAAATATGTAAGAAATGGACCACTTCCTAGACAGGTAACAGGTACCAAAGTTAAATCAGGAACAAATCATTTAAACAACCCCATAACTTCTAAAGAAATAGAAGCAGTCATTTAAAGTCTCCCAACCAAAAAGAGCCCAGGTCCAGATGGGTTCAGTGCAGAATTCTATCAGACCTTCATAGAACATACCAATACTATCCAAACAATTCCACAAAATTGAAACAGAAGGAGTGCTACCGAATTCTTTCTATGAAGCCACAATGACTTTTATACCTAAACCACACAAAGATCCAACAGAGAACTTCAGACCAATTTCCCTTATCAATATCAATGCAAAATACTCAATAAAATTCTTGCAAACTGAATCCAAGAGCACATCGAAACAATCATCCATCATGATCAAGTAGGCTTCATCCCAGGGATGCAGGGATGTTTTAATATATGGAAACTATCAGTGTAATCCACTGTATAAACAAACTGAAAGATAAAAACCACATGATCATTTCATTAGATGCTGAGAAAGCATTTGACCAAATTCAACACCCCTTCATGATAAAAGTCCTGGAAAGAACAGGAATTCAAGGCTCGTACCTATACATAGTAAAAGCCATATACAGCAAACCAGTAGCTAAAGTTAAACTAAAGGGAGAAAAACTTGAAGCAATCCCACTAAAATCAGGGACTAGACAAGGCTGCCCACTTTCTCCCTACTTATTCAATATAGTTCTCGAAATCCTAGACAGAGCATTCAGACAACACAAGGAGATCAAAGGGATACAGATTGGAAAGGAAGAAGTCAAAATATCACTATTTGTAGACAATATGATTGTATATTTAAGTGATTCCAAAAGTTCCACCAGGAACTACTAAACCTAATAAACACCTTCAGCAAAGTGGTTGGGTATAAAATTAACTCAAATAAATCAGTAGCCTTCCTCTACACAAAAGAGAAAACAAGTGAGAAACAAATTAGAAATGACACCTTCATAATAATCCCAAATAATAAAAAATACCTCAGTGTGACTTTAACTAAGGAAGTGAAGGATCTGTATGATAAGAGATTCAAGCCTCTGAAGAATGAATTTGAAGACCTCAGAAGATGGAAAGAACTCCCATGCTCATGGATTGGCAGGATTAATATAGTAAAAATAGCCATTTTACCAAAAGCGATCTACAGATTCAATGCAATCCCCATCAAAATACCAACCCAATTCTTCATAGAGTTCGACAGAACAATTTGCAAATTCATCTGGAATAACAAAAAAACCAGGATAGCTAAAACTATTCTCAACAATAAAAGAACTTCCAGGAGAATCACTGTCAAGCAGTATTACAGAGCAATAGTGATAAAAACTGTATGTTATTGGTACAGAGGCAGACAGATAGACCAGTGGAATAGAATTGAAGACCCAGAAATAAACCCACACACCTATGGTCACTTGATTTTTGATAAAGGAGCCAAAACCATCCAATGGAAAAAAGATAGCATTTTCAGCAAATGGTGCTGGTTCAACTGGAGGTCAGCATGTAGAAGAATGCAGATCGATCCATTCTTATCACCCCTGTACAAAGCTTAAGTCCAAGTGGATCAAAACCTCCACATCAAACCAGATACACTCAAAACAATAGAAGAAAAAAGTGGGGAAGCATCTAACACATGGGCACTGGAGAAAATTTCCTGAACAAAACACCAATGACTCATGCTCTAAAGATCAAGAATCGACAAATGGGATCTCATAAAACTACAAAACTTCTGTAAGGAAAAGGACACTGTTGATTGGACAAAACGGCAACCAACAGATTGGGAAAAGATCTTTACAATCCTACAACTGACAGAGGCCTTATATCCAAAATGTACAAAGAACTCACAAAGTTAGACCGGAGGGAGACAAATAACCCTATTAAAAATGGGGTTCAGAGCTAAACAAAGAATTCATAGCTGGGGAATGCCGATGGCTGAGAAACACCTAAAGATATGTTCAACATCTTTAGTCAAAAGGGAAATGCAAATTAAAATAACCCTGAGATTCCACATCACACAAGTCAGAATGGCTAAGATCAAAAACTCACAAATGCTGGCAAGGATGTGGAGAAAGAGGAAGACTCCTCCATTGTTGGTGGGATTGCAGACTGGTACAACCATTCTCGAAAAAACTTTGGAGGTTCAGAAAATTGGACATTGAACTACCTGAGGACCTAGCTCTTCCTTTCTTGGGCATATACCCAAAAGATGCCCCAACATATAACAAAGACACATGCTCCACTATGTTTATAGCAACCTTATTTATAATAGCCAGAAGCTGGAAAGAACTCAGATGCCCTTCAACAGAGGAATGGATACAGAAAATGTGGTACATCTACACAATGGAATACTACTCAGCTATCAAAAACAATGATTTTATGAAATTCATAGGCCAATGGATGTACCTGGAAAATATCATCCTGAGTGAGGTAACCCAATCACAGAAAAACAGACATGGTATGCACTCATTGATAAGTGGCTATTAGCCCAAATGCTTAAATTACTCTAAGTGCACAGAACCCGTGAAACTCAAGAAGGATGACCAAAATGTGAATGCTTCATTCCTTCTTTAAAAGGGGAACAAGAATACCCCTGGGAGGGAATAGGGAGGCAAAGGTTAGAACAGAGACAGAAGGAACACCCATTCAGAGCCTGCCCCACATATGGCCCATACATATACAGCCACCAAACTAGATAAGATGGATGAAGCAAAGAAGTGCAGGTTGACAGGAACTGGATGTAGATCTCTCCTGAGTGACACACCCAGAATGTGACAAATACATAGGTGAATGCCAGCAGTAAACCACTGAACTGAGAACGTGACCCCTATTGAAGGAATCGGAGAAAGGCCTGAAAGAGCTTGAAGGGGCTCGAGACCCCTTATGAACAACAATGCCAATCAACCAGAGCTTCCAGGGACTAAGCCACTACCCAAAGACTATACATGGACTTACCCTTGGCTCCAACTTCATAGGTAGCAATGAATAGCCTAGTAAGAGCACCAGTGGAAGGGGAAGCCTTTGGTCCTGCCAAGACTGAACAGCTAGTGAACGTGATTGTTGGGAGGAGGATGGGGAGGGGAACACCCATATAGAAGGGGAGGGGGAGGGATTAGGGGATGTTGGCTTGGAAATCACGAAATGGAATAACAACTGAAATGTAAATAAGAAATACCCAATTTAATATAGATGGAGGAAAAAAATTTTGTATTTTACCAAACTTTAAGACATATATGTGTGTGTGTATATATATATATATATATATATGTGTGTGTGTGTGTGTGTGTGTGTGTTTATATAAAATATATAATGTATAAAAAGTAAATCATTCATTTAATTTTTGTTTTCCATTATATATATACACATACAGATATATAACATATATATCCTACTAATTTTAAAGCAAGTTGTAATTAAACAACTTAAATAATTAAACAGTGTAATTACCTTTAGTAAAAATGAAGCAGTAATGGAAAAATAATATCCTAGCCAAAGAAAAGAAAGAAAGAGAGAGAGAGAGAGAGAGAGAGAGACAGACAGACAGACAGACAGTCGGTTAGTCAGTCCAGGTTCAGGTGGATTCAGCACAGAACTAGATGTCTAAAGAAGAACAGGCTAATCCTTTGTATGAAGCCATTGTTACCCAGACACCAAAACCATCTAATGCCTAACAACAAGAGGAAACTGTAGACCCTATAAACATAGATGAGAACATTCTCAATAAAATATTTGCAAACTAAACTCATGAACCAGTCCAAAGGATTATCCACATGACTAAATCAGCTTCTTCCTAGAGTGGCAGGGATGGTTCAACATACAAAATTTAGTAAACTTCATCCACCACATAAATAATTTAAAAGATGAAAATGTCACCTCATTAGATGTAGCAAGAGCCTTTGACAAAATCTACTACCCCTTCATGATAGAAGTTCTGAAGAGACTAGGAATGCAAGGGACATACCTCATCATAATAAAGGCAATTTTCAGTAAACCCACAGTCATCATCATTCTGAATGGAGAGAAACTCAATGCATTTCTGCTAAAATTAGGAAAAAGACAAAAATACCACTCCCTCTATATCTATTCAACATAGTACTTGAAGTTTTACAGCAGTAAGGCAACTGTAGGATTCAAGGACTCAAATACAAAATTAAGAATTCTAAATATTCTTCTGTTGATATGGTTTTATATGTTAAAAACTTATAAAGAAATTTTAGTCCAATAACATGTCTACCCTGGCAAGGGATCATATCCAAAGCCCTAGGGCTATGTGTTCTGACTGGAATGCAGACAAGCCACACATCTTTAATCCCTCTTCCTGGAATACAGACCGGCTCTTAGTATACACCTTTAAGGTAAAATCAGTTTGTAGAAGGAAACAGCCATGTTGAAAAGTGACATCTAGTTGTAGGACAGAGAAACTGACAAATTAAAGAAAGATTTGCCAGAACGAGTCAGAGATAGTTTACATCCAACTCAGAAGAACAACACAGGAAAGAGAAGTCATTTAAGAGCAGTACAGGGAGTTGGGAGGTTAATTAGCTGAGTTCAAGTGAATTCAGTGGTTCCATGTGTCTGTTGGGAGTCCGTGTGGTCAGAGCAGGAGAGTTAAGTTCTGTCCCTGTAGTCAATACAGACCAGATCCTGGAATTCAGAGGCAGTTCTTCCAAGAACCGCAGGTCAGTGAGAAGCCAGGAGAAGCCAGATTGAATCAGGAATTTGTGCCAGAAAAGCTGAGTTGAAGCAGCCAGCCAGAGTACAGACAGAACCAGGAAAGGGTGAACTCATTCAGCAGTATGCCTCCAAGACGACAATTACAGCTGGTAATTAAAACCTATAAAGAAATTTTAATCCAATAGCATGGCTACCCTGTTAAGGGAAAAGTATTTTACTTTTCTAAATCCTCCTAAGGACTCCCTCTATGAAATTTCTGCAGCTGACAGATACCATTTGCAAAGGAGCAGATGCAATATTAATGCACAAAATCAGGAATCTTTCTAAATATAAATACAAAACATACTGAGAAAGATACCGGCAAATAGAATGTTTCACAATAGCCTGAAAGACATGGTGAGATAAGTTTAACCAAAATAATTACCAAGGTAATAATATTGTGGTCAACTACTAGCAACAACAAAATACTTATACAACAAAGTATACTACCGTTTGAACAAACCAGCAGCCTGGAGAGTGGGGAAAAACAAGCTTTACAAATTGCACAACTGATAGTATATAAAATATATTATTTAAAAACTAAAAGGAGAAAAGCATTTTTTCAAATGTTCAACATCCTTAACTATGAGAGAAAATTTAAATTCAAATACCTTGAGATCTCATTCAGTCATAATGGCCAAGGTCAACGAAATAAATGACTACACACACTGGCCATGGTCAGGGAACAGGGAACATTTATTCATTGCTTGTTGAGTGCAAACTGGTACAACCACTATGGAAATCACTGTGAAGTTCCTCTAACATCTGATAATCTACTAAAAGATTATATATCTATGTAGATTATATATCTATGACACATATCCAAAGGACTCTATATCTTACTGTTGTGGGTGTTCATCAGAGAACACTACTCAGACAAGGGTTTAAGCCAATAAAAACATTTTTTTTTTATTTTCCTGGGAATTTAAATTTCTTTTCTTTTTTTCTTTATTAACTTGAGTATTTCTTATTTACATTTCGATTGTTATTCCCTTTCCCGGTTTCCGGGCCAACATCCCCCTAACCCCTCCCCTCCCCTTCTATATGGATGTTCCCCTCACCATTCTCCCCCCATTACCGCCCTCCCCTCAAAAATCACATTCAGTTGGGGTTCAGTCTTAGCAGGACCAAGGGCTTCCCCTTCCACTGGTGCTCTTACTAGGCTATTCATTGCTACCTATGAGGTTGGAGCCCAGGTCAGTCCATGTATAGTCTTTGGGTAGTGGCTTAGTCCCTGGAAGCTCTGGTTGGTTGGCATTGTTGTTCATATGGGGTCTTGAGCCCCTTCAAACTCTTCCAGTCCTCAATAAAAACATTTTATCAGCCCACCAACAGCTACATTGAGTGTTGGGTTCCCAGTATAGCCATAGGTCTTATTCACAGTGAGGTTTAGGCACAATAACCTTGTCCTTGTTTGACATACTTCATTTAACAAGAACAGCTAGCCAAAGCAGAACTATATGAAGCCAAACAAATAAGAAACAAAAACAAAACAAACAAAACAAAACAATAGCAACAATAAAACCCCAAGGTCAATACATTTAAAACACTTACTGAACTACAGACTTAAATGGATTAGGTCTTTTATTTTCATTCGGTAGGTGAAGACATCTGTGTGCTAAATTTTATGGCCTAAATGGCACTTCCATTGTGGAGTCAGTTGCTCTGAGGTCTGGGGCCTGTTACATTACTACAAATACACATGCTCATCCAGTTTTATTGCTGCTTATTCCATAAGAGCAAGAAATTGGAAACAGCCTATATGTCTATCAGCTGATGAATGGAATTTTTGAAAATTTGGTTCATTTACACAATGGAATTCTATTCAGCTACTAAGAACAGAAAATTATGGAATTTGCTGGTAAATGAACGGAGTTAGCGATGTTCATCCTGAGCTAGGTAATCCAGATGCCAAAAAGACAAATGTTGTGTATTTTATCTTAAACATAGATATTATCTCTTATGCTTTCCATGTGTGTCTATTTCACTCTTAAAGGATCAAGGGAAATGATTGGGTCTGGATCTTAGTGTAGTGTGATAAAGAGATAAAGGAGAAACTAGAATGGGACTAATGGGGACGGGAATGTAAGGAAAGGGTATGGAAGCAATGTGAGGAATGACCACTACCACTAAGGCCTTTGGAGAAACCATATGTAAGTGGACTACCATAGAAATTTTCTAAGGTAGATACACATATGAAAGTAATTTTAATAAAATTAACATATTATAACAAGACAGACAATGACCCAACTAGACATTTTATGCCACCAAGTAATAATTCCAAAACCAGGAGTAGGTTATATCTGGTCACATCTTTACTAACTGCCTCCCCTCCAGGCTCAAGGATCTAGAGAAAGGAGGGAAATAAACATTGCAAGAGTCTGAGGTAGTGATGAGTCCAGGGACCTACCAGGAGTGATAAACATATGAACCTATAGAGACCATAACCACAAGTACAAGATATACACAGGCTCAAAACAGACAAAAATCCCAGCACTGAGAAGTGGAAGTGTGTAGAGGCCCACTGCTAACCTAGATGCTGTTTGCACTTGATATGATAGGATATCCATTGTGCATGCCAACCACATTGCATGGAAGGTCCATGCCCAGAAGTAGTTGACAACATAAAATTCAGTGGTTTCAGTGGTATTTTTTTGTTTTGTGCATTTTTGTTGATTTCAGTATTTTTTTTGTCTCATTGTTCATTTTTTTTTAGTTTGGTTTTGAGTTTATTTTGGAGGAGACAGAATGAACATGAAGTTGAGCAGGGAGGGAGGTGGGGAGGCTCTGAGAAGAGTTGCTAGGGGAAAAAAATCAAAGAATATTATTTTTAAATTAAATTTTAAAATAATGAGTTTGACATAATTTGAATATCATTGATTCCTCCACATATATTTTAGGATTGCTATGTTTTCTCTGTACACTGGCATTTTAAAAATTGTTTTATTATATCCCTCTATGAAAAATTTATTTTTTCCTCTTGTTTGTACTATCTCTTACATTTACACAGTTATCCTTGGATTTCCTCTTGTTTCTTTTGATTCACAGTGTATGCTACATTTTTCCATACTTTTTCTCAATCTAAATATTTTGTAAATATATTTGAAGTTAATTTCCAGTAGATAGAATACAGATAGATCTTTTCTTAAACCTATTATAAAACATGTATTTTATTAGAATAATTACTTGTAAATATTGGTGTTGATAATGTGATGCTTGTGTTTGTATTTTTTTTCTACTTTTCTTCTCCAAATATTCTTTTTCTCCTTCCTGAAGAAAGTTTAAAGTATATTTAGAGTTTCATTTTGATAATTTTGTATTTTACTGGGCATTTTGTGTCTTTCCGTGTTTTCTGTGGGTATTGTTATATATGAAGAACTTACCATAGTTTATTAAAATATCAATCATTAGTTTGAGAATTCAAGAGGCCAAAGAAAATCCATCTTAGTTAATGATTTATTTGGTTTCCTTTTTACTTGCTAGAAACTGGAGTCACCAGGAGAGAGGGAAATCAGTTGAATTATTTCCTGCATCAGGCTGGCCTGTGAACTTGTCTGTGGAGGCATTTCTTATTTACCAATTGGTGCAGGAGGGACTAGCCCACTGTCGGTAGTACCATATCTAGACATATTCTTGGGTTGTGTAAGAAAAGTAGCTGAGCAAGTCAGGGGAATCAATCTAGTAATTACCATTCCTCTGTGTTCTCTTCTTTAGTTCTTCCCTACTGCTGCTGCCTATATCAAACTGCCCTGCATTCCTACCTTGGCCTCTCTCAGTGATGTTACCCTATAAGATGAAATAAACTTTCTGCTCTCAAAGGATGCTTTTGGTCATGATGTTTACCACAGTAATACAAAGCAGAGTAGAATATTTTCTGATATTCCATGTTTTTCTCTGTTATGATTGGGTCATTATTAAAGGACTTCTTTAGCTATTCTTTTAGGGCAGAACTACAAGTAAAAAATTCTTTTTCCCCTTTTCTCATAAGTAGTTTATTTTGGTTCCATTTTAAACAGTGTTTGGCTGACAATAAAATCATGGGTAGACAGATTATTGATTGATTCAGTTCTTGACAATGCATTTTCGTTTTCCTCTACTCTATAGTTTCTGGCAAAAAAATTGTGTAGAAGTTTTGACTTTTGTTTTGCCTTTGGTTTTGTGGATTGTTTTTCTTCATAAGGTTTCTAGATAGTCTAACAGCATTTCTTTTGTCTTCTACAGCTGGGTATGGACTTCTCTTGGTCTGTAATTATCGGTTTATCATGTTGAAGATAAACTCAGAACATTAAATTGGCAAGTTTCCTTTGTTGCTGTTTTTGCCAAATTTGGAATAATTTAGCCACTGTTTACTTGAATTTTTAAAAAAAATATATTTTCATCCTCCTTTGCTGAGAGCCAAATAGTACAAATATTAGTTTATTTGATAGATTCCAAAGAATACATTTTAAATTTTCCCTGAACAAGTTTTCTGTGCTGCTGGGTTTGTACTTCTTTCTGCTTTTTATTTCACATTCAATTTACAAGTTCTTTCATGTTTGCCCCCATTTTATTTTCAAATCCCTCACTAAGGGTTCTATCACTTTCCTTTTGAGTTCTAAGTTTCCAGTAGGTTCTTCCTCATGTTTTTAATATGCATTTTAAGGCCCTCCCCATTTGTTCATTTGTGAAAACTATAGTTTAAAATGATCATTGAAGCATTTTTAATAAGCTGTCAAAACACAAAAACTATTTTGTAATTCACAAACTGATTCATTTTGCTGTAGATATTTGTTGACTGACTACCTCATTCAGATTGGGATGTTCTTGTGGGGTTTGGTTTGTTTTGAGGATGAAATTTTGTTACTGTTGGTCATTTTGCAGATTGGGTGGTGATTGGCTCTGTTATGGCAGGATGTTTTAGGGATCTATAGAAGTAGGATGTTATTTGGGGGTATTGATATATGAGGATAAATATCCAGGTTCCCTATTTGGTCTATAATAACAGTGATGAAGGGACAACTGTGCCCATTACCGGGAATGGAAGAAATGATAGAAATGATACAGTTCTTTTTAGGTCTTTCCTGAATCATACTGATTAGGAGAAGCATATTGTATCTGGATTTTTTTTTTTTTTTTGCTGTGGCAATGCTGAGAAAAGTGGCTTCCTGACTGCAGATCAGTGATAAAAGTCCATCTTTTTTTCCATTCTAGCATGAAGGGGGAAGTGTTTCCTTATTACTAGTCAGTCAAAAGTTGACACCAGGATTGGCATTTCATGGTTGCTCAGCTGGGAAAAATGATACCATCTCCTTCCTTAGCCTTTTCTGTTATATGGATTCTTGGCAGAATGCATGACAAAATAGATTTGGTTAATGCAACATAATTTTCAACCCCTGCTTTGAATGGTTTGGTAGTAAACAAATTTCAAAATCTGTATAGATTTAGAATTCTTGGTACGAAGAAATATTAGCTGTCCTTTTAAAACTATGGTAGTTTCATACATGTAATTGAATATGTTGCTGATCAAAATCTTCCATGCAATTATCTAAATTTCTCTGTAGAGAACTAGAGAAGGTAAGAAAATGTAGAAATTCACAGTACAGAAATTGAAATAACTGTCTCAAAGATTGTTTTAAACAAATTATGGCCCAGTCATGCATTTTCCACTTCATAAATTAGCACCATCAGCTCCAAGGAAGATTTAATGATGTTTAGACTACTTTTACTATCTCAGATAATTCAAGTAATTCATGAAACTAGGCAACTATAATTTTATAGCATGGATTCTTGTCATTTTTTGTCTGTCTATGCCTTCTCTTGTCTTGAGATATATAGCCACATGACTTTTTTATTTTCTGTGAAAATCACGATAGAGACAAGTGCATGATGCTGGGGTTTGTCGAGGAAGGCATATTGTTTCTTTCCTTCTGTGGAAAAACAGAATGCATTCCCTACATCCTCTGATGAAACATTAACATTACCAAAACCTTGAAGAAGATTGTTATATACATCAAATTATTACAGTTTTTAGTGACCCACTTTGTTCAAGCAAAATTTCTTTCAGAAGCAAGGGTGACTGGGCTATTTACTTGATCAAGGGCAATTTACAATGGCTATACAGTTGAGGTCTATGCCTTCCCGTCCTCATCAACAATTAACTGTAATTAGCCATTCAAGAAGATATGGCACACCATAAGTTCCTCATTCATCTATGATGAATGTCGATGACACCTGAATTGAACAAGTCTTGACTATGAAACCATCATGGCTGTGAGTTTGTGATTACAACAACTATGCCACAATAGTTCTCTCTTGTTTTTTTTTCTTACTTTTTTCTTCCCTTCTCTACTTGAATTTTTCCTAAACCTTTCAATAGGTAATATAGATGTCCTACTTAGGGGCTGAATACAATAGTCACTTATTCCCATAATTTTTGTGTAATCTACTTTTGCCTTGACAATCAATCACTGTAAAAGAAACTTCTCTGGCCAAGGCTATAAGATACAGTAATCTGTTTGTATAATTAAGGAGGCAATCTGACTAGATATCCATTTACACCAAAACAGTAGTAGATTTCTATTTACGGCCTATGATCTTCCTAGAATAGTTCCTAGACTAGCTTTAGAGTATCTAGCATAACATCCTTTCAATAAATCTGGCTTCAAATCCAACCTGAATCTAGTCGGTTGTCCTTATAACAGTCATTCCACTATTACATCAGTAGGAACATGTCTGAAAGCTGAGTAAGAACAAAGGTGACTATTTTTACAAAGCAGTTTACATAGCTCCTTTCAGCAATAAAAAAGTCAGCAGGAAGGGAAGATCTAGCTCAGAAACAGCTCAGTCTTTGCATTCTATAACTGAATTTTACCACACATATTTTATAGTCTACTAATACCATGAACAGTACACTAATAATGTCACATTACACCCAGAATGTAAATGAGCTTCAATTATCTTTTCAAAAACTCAGATAGTATGTATTGAAATATTGAGGATATTTGTGAGCATTGATTCCTTTATTATGATTTTAAACAATTTTACTATTAAAATATACATGATGGAGAAAGAGGTATAAGTATGAAGAATTTGTTATAACATGAATTTCCAAGTAAATATAACATGGTTTCCAAGTAAACCCTGTGGTGTTGCAAATAATCATGTGGCATTTCAATGTTATGTACATGAACACAATATCTTGAAAATACTGAAGATGTTTTCAATAGAAAACAGGATATTTGAAGTATGATATTGCATAGAAAGCACAGCATAGCTTTGAGATGGAAAAATAGGTTAATTTTCTAATAATTTTTGTGAGATTGAACTTTAATTTTGTACTGGAACAATCTCATTCTCAAATGTATCTTTTCAAACTTATTTTTCTGTATAGCTTTTATGCCTATGCATGTGTCTGCTTTCATAGAAGATGATAAGGACTCACGTATCTGTGTTGCAGCATTTGGTGGAGCATGGGATTGTAATAATTATCATTTATATACGTATATTGTTATTTTATTTTATCTTGTAGGTATCAAAAATTAACTTTCATTCCAGTGAGTGTCATGATTTCAAATGGACTCATTCATGGTATTGGAGGTCATAAGCCATTTACACATCTCTAGTCTCTTTAAGTTTCTAGAAGAAATAATCATTTTTATTCACAGAAGATTTGACTTTGTGCTCTGCTACTTTGGAACTTTTCTCTCAGTAACATGTCTGTCTTCTCACTGTAAGCTCAGGTGGAGCATAGTGAGAAAGGCTTCCCCTTGAACATTCTTTCCATCAGATTCTAAAATTATCACAAGAAGGGATATCCCATAATAGAAACACTTTTAAACATCATACACAGACATACTGCTTTATAAGTTTGTCTATTGCTTTAAGCCAAGTAAGTCCATAAGTAAAACTTTTTATGTGTTTCAAGAAAGATAATCTAAGTTTTTAAAGTCAATTTTCTTTGGAAATAATTTATTGATATGTTCACTTTCTCTATTAGTTTAAAATGTTTTGACTATATATTTTGTTATATAGCATAAACATGTTCTGCAATTTAGAAGTAATGAAAAGATATATCAGAGGACTCAGGATACAATTAGACAGTGAAACATGAAGTAGAAAAGTAGAACAGGAAGAAAATAAAATTACAGGCTGTAGTACTCAGATTTATATCACTGGGACAAAACACCCAAAAACATAAATCATGAGAGAAAGGAGTTACTCTGAGTTAGTCTCAGAGTTTTCCATGCATGACTGTCTGACTAGATAGTTTGTGGGCATGTGCTGAGGCCCAAGCACCATGCCTGAAGGCATTGGTGGGTAAGAGCAGTTGATGTAATAATATCCAAGAAACACAGAGAAGGACAAAATGTAGACTGCAAGGAGTTCACTTTAGAGTGATCTACTTCTAGCCTTATGGCCCCATCACCTGCCACAACGCCATGAGATCATGAATCCACCACGAGTTTAATTCACTTAGCTCAGTGACCAGATTCATCAGCAGATAATCAGTCATTCAAACCATGAAACCTCTTAACATAACCTTCCGGATAAATTATTAAATTAACACAACTCCAAATTTTATGGTTGACCAATTGAATAAAAAATATTGTACTCATGAAAAATTTAAGATTTTATTAGACAAATTTCTTAAATAATAAAATATAATAAATTATAGTATCTTATCAAATTCTAACCATAAATATACTACCATATCTCAAAGAGATATTTACTAAATAAACAAGAATTTCTGCTGTTTTTTTTTTCATCCAATAATAATCAACACCATTTATTCCTTTTGGTGACAAAATAAACTACTGCCCAATGTGTAAAAGTACTAAGTTTCCATATTTTAAATAACTTATTTGTTTACATGAAATGTGAAAATTTTGAGAGCAGAACAGAATAGGATTGGCAGGAATATGGGAAAATAAGTAGCTAATTTGAAGTTACTGACTTTAGGTTGCTCAAAACCATGTATTTGCAGTTTCACATGTGGGGTTTTTGTTGTTTGTTTGTTTGGGTTTTTTTGGTAGAATTAAGTTTTTAAATTTAAAATTATTTGTGTGGGTCAGTATCTTTACTCAGATACAAGTATTTGGGTGTAGGAACCTGTAGAGGCCAGAGGAATCGAACTCCTGGGAGCTGGAGTTCTGGGTAGTAGTGAGCCACCTCACATATGTGCTGAGAACTAAACCCTGGTCCTCTGTAAAGACTTTAACTGCTCTTAACCACCAATCTCTCTTTCTAGGTCTATTAGTGAATCATTTTATAATGAAAAATCAGCTGTGACTTGTTAAAATAGTATTATGTATACTGTCTTTTAAAACTAAAACAAGTTCTAATAGACAATTGCCATTTGAAAGACAAACACACATATCGTTACCTAGATAAGGTAAAGTACTCAAGTTTATTCACCAGTGCATTGAAATCTTGAATCCAACTCTTTCAGTCAGCTCTGCTAATCCTGTGTTACAGTGGGCCTCAGGCTGGAATCATAAACTTCCCATGGATGATGGAACCCACTCCTCTTGGAACCATTTGGTGAGGATTTTGTGTGGGAGGTGTATATACATGTATTAATACATGTTTTGATGACTAAAAGAAGAATTTTAAATGTACATATGTACATAGTATGTTTGACTCTAAAGTGCTTTGAATGAACTGAGTATATTTTAAAGTTTTGGCTGTGTGTAACAAGTTCACAGTCAGTGTAGCATGCACTGCCTCCACTTTCCTTTATAAAGGGGGAAGTGGCATCATTCATTTTCTTCTAAAAATGTGTGCTAGCTCTTAAGTTTCTCAAGCCAATCACGATTGTTCAGCTCTTTAATTAGTAATCAGTAAAGCTAGTTTGATATTTCAGTGAACATAGGTATTTTATTATGCCACAAAGTGCCATATGAATTCGAAATTTTGTTGATAATATTATTTTCTTTGTAGAATATAAGTCCTTCTTTAAGTCTAATCTTTCATATAAAAAGAGATATTTTTAGGTTTTATTTAATGGATGCCTTTTGCCTCCCATTTAAAAAAAACTGTATATAATAAGACTTAGTTAATTGGAACAGGTATGCAGAATACATTTTTGACATATAGAAAGTCAGAGAGAATTGAGAAAGTGGTTGAATAGCTGAGTCCTTCTCATCACCTTGCTCAGATATGTTGACTGCGTATGCTTCCCATGTTGCAGCCCAAGGTTTCTGAACTTCAGCACTGCTATCCTTTTGGGCCAGTTTGTCCTTAGTTGTGGATGCTTTCCTGTGCATTATGGATACTTAAAAATGCCAGTGACCTCCATTCCAGGAGCATCCTATACCTAATATGAATATAGAAATATTTCCAAATAACCCCAAAAGAGCAGAATCACTCTAATCTTTGAAAGTTGTAACTCTTCCAAAACCTTAGAGTTTAGGCAGCTTGGAGAAATACATAAATTTCATACAGTATTTCATATGGTATTAACCCAAATTTACTTGGCTATGACAACCAGTGAAAAGACTATATTCTACATATCTATCTCTCTATCTCTCTATCTCTGTCTGTCTATCTATCTATTTTTCTATTATCAAACAAAGAAGCATTATTTCTCCCTCATTTTATTAGTTCTTTGAGAATTTCCAGCAATGTATCTGATAGGTTTATTCTTTCCTGAACTCATTCCAGATCCATTTCTCTTTCCCTACCTATTTAAAATCGTTTCTTCTTCATTTTCTTAAAACATATCAAGTACAGTTTCATTGTCCATATATTTCTGGATGTGTTGGTCACTGAAGAACATTTAACCCATGAAACTTTGTCTCTGTCTCTGTCTCTATGTCTCTCTGTCTTCTCTCTCTCTCTCTCTCTCTCTCGCCCTCCCTCCTTCCCCCCCCTCTCTCTCTCTCGCTCTCCTTCACTTCCTCCCTCTCCCCAGTAGCTATCAACTATCAATCTTTTCAGTGCTGCAATTTTGTCTATAGAGCTTGTGGAGGAAAACTGCTGGGAATTTACATGCACAACAACCCTGCTTTAGCCAGAAAACATTGCTTCCTTCTAGTTTCTGCCATTTGTGGATTTCCTGGTCATCCACCAGGCCCATGGCCCCATGACTGTTGAAGCTCTGAAGAAGGGTTTGTGAATAAAGGTGTCCCAAGGTCCAAGCATTTTACATTGTAGTCTCCCCCTCCCCCTGAAGCTGATTCAGATCAAGTCCTTTACCTCAGAGACTATGCCTACTCTACTGTGCAAGGAATAATTACAAAAGCCAGGAGAAACACATATTCAGTTCTTTACAGATATTTAGTTCTTAGCCCCAGTGAAGATGTCTATGTACAGGTGTATACATATATATGAAACATGCATGTGTATCAATATATTGATGTATCAATTTAAACATGTTTTCAGAAAATGAATACCAAAGTAACAAGCCATTTGTTTAACAAGAAAAGGAAAAAAAAGATGAGGGTCAGGTATATAAAGATCCTCATATACACAATATAAGCCTGTTGTTTTATATATGCATCTAAAGAAGAAGCCAAGCAGGAATTTAGGAATTCTATTAGAGGAGATAACAGATATGAATAATGAGATAACAAGTCAAACTTTGATAACTAATTTGGAAAACTCTTGGTCAACTAGGTGACGTTCTGGAGGAAACAGGAGAACTTCATGTCCTCATCCAGTCACTGGATTAGCCTAGGAAGGGAGTGACTTTGTTTAAAGCAAGTCCTGTCAGGTGAGGTAAGCAAGGGGAACTCACAGCTCAGGGCTGTCTGCTGCTCTTTATTCCCAAAGCTTGACAAGAAGTCCTTTCTTCATCAAGATCTTAATTCTATCATACTCATCACTTAGATGAGGGTTCAACCCTGGCTGAACATCACAGAAAAATAAAGCTATCCTATCCTGATCTAATAAAGTCTAAATTTTTAGAGTGAGATATGTAAACTCAGTCTCTTGACACAGTGCTCAGGCAAGGATTGACAACAATTGCAACAAAGCAGGTAAATTTTTTGGAACCTACAAAATAAAGGAAAACATTTGTATTATTTAAAAACCTTTGTAGGTAATTCAATTCAATTATGATACCTTGCCTGTATACATTTGAATTGATTCTTCTATGGCTATTTTTTCTATTTGAAGGGATAGAAAGGAACCCACACACAAACACATAATTTCATCTAATTTTTACTTTATTTCAGAATTCTCCAGGCTTGCTGGCATGGTTTTCAATCAAGAGAGTTCTTCTTTTGGTCTTTAAATAGCTCCCTCTGAAAAATTTAGTTCTTTAGCACCATAGATGCTCAGAAGGATGAGTTTCCAATTATCTATTTATAAATGAAATTCTGACCTCACTGCTGGAAAGGTCATGCCTAGTGTGATCCCTCAGCCATATGGCTGAGAAAATGAAGTGGTAAGGTTATTCTTCTGAGATATATGCTGATTCCTTCACTAATTAGTCCTCAAATTTATGTCACTGCTATTAGAAGACATGAGGCAAAGACAATCTGGACTATTTAGTTAATAATATAACAACTTACTTCGAAATGGATCCAGGTAAATGTTCTGGTTATTAGGAGATAGGTGAGCAAAATCTAATAAATTTGAATTATGCAGGTTAATCATTGCTGTTTATATTTGAAGCATAGTTTTATTTTGATTTTATGTCAAAATTATTTAAGTTCAAATAAAAATTTCTAACTATTTAATAAATATGTTTGTTTTGCCTCCATTCCCTTAGTTCTCGTGGACAGGACCACCTTTATATTTAGAATGCATTTGTATAGATTTTGCTCTAACTTTTAAGACTTGAAAATGAATAATGACTCAAAGTCAAGGTAATGATGAAATGTCTGGAGTCAGTGCACTTCTGTTTTACATAGCTGTCATGCTAACCTCCTTTAATGAAATGCTCCTTTTCTTGGAGCCCTGTGTTTGTTTTCATTGTGCAGTGTGAGAACTCCATGTTGCAGACGTATCTGGGTTTACTATTATGCTCTGACACTTAAGCTTCTGTAGTTACCAGTTCATTCCTCATTTGAAATACAATATTGGCTCTTAGTCAAGCACTCATTCAGGCAAATAGATTTCTCCTTTTTCCTTCTGCTACAATAAATGGATATTTGGCGGTTGGCGATGTATCCTCAGGATCCTGTACCTTAATATACAATCATGTTCTTGATATCATTTTCTGACACCTAGTCTCTGAGGGCTCAGGAGGTCACTAGTCAATCCTGTCTTTTTCCACAAGCCTTGTACATTCTACAATATTGTAAATTGTTACCATTATTTAACTTTTAAAAATTCCAATACAAATATCATACTTTCAAGGCTTGAATTTTACATTATCTTATGTATAGTAATAAGTTTAAATATTGAATTTAGTATTCCAAAGAATATTAAAGCACCTGTAAAATAGTTTCTAATCTGAATGACACACAAGGAAAATTCTAACTAAAGAACTCTAGATCATTTTGTTCCAAGGTCAAGTGTAAGTTATTGACAGTTTGCTATTGAAGTCTCACCAGGTCTTCAACAGGGTCCATTTGCTTTTTGTGACCTTAGAGAATCTGGAGATAAGGAGTAAAACCAATGACCTGCCACAGTCAAGCATGTTTCAAAATTCTGATTGTTTTTGTTTTCCGATATTACTAAATGAAAGAGTATATGATTACATTTCTCTTTCATATTGAGATACAAGTACATTTTTTGTCTTATAAATTACCACCTATAACATATCTTCTATAAAATACTGACATATATCTTGACTGGAAGCAAAACACTTGAATATAAAAGGACTGTTTTATAGCCTGGATGTTGAAATCACTTATGGGGAAAGTAAAATTTAAAATAGAAGTGGAAATGCGTACCAGATTATTGATGAAGAACACAAAGTTTTTATGCATAATTTGAGTAAACTATTAACTTTTATAACACTTGGTTTTGCATCTTATTTTGTTTGTTACCTGGTTATGCTTTCTTGAATTAGGTGTTCTGCCTGATTTGTTCAGCCTAACTTAAAGATGCCAAATTAATATCTATAAGGATTTATGTTCTTTCCTTTTATTATTTTAGGTTTGAGAGAACATGTATGCATAGATAAGTGTTTATTTACACATCTGTTTGTCCCTTACTTAGCCAGTCACGTTTCAAGAAGCTGCAATTTGATGATCACTCATCTAAGATGCTAGGAACAAATACTTAAAGAAAATCACAATCATTCATGTTCCTCAGCAAATGCAGCTATGTGGGAAGCTGCTAAAGAACTCACATGTGAATAGTTTTGTGTTCAGACTTTAAAGAAAGTCTACTAGTGCGCTGGGATGTTTCCTCGTAGAGAATATGGATGTTTCTGTAATCTGGTGCCATAATAAATTTAATTTGTGATATGTGAGGAAAAGAATGAGGAGACAAATGAGTTGGTTTGGAAATGGTTGTTTATGTGAATTATGAGTATGCTGATGGGTCATTTTTTCTTGTGTTTGTATCTGCTCTAAGATAAGATCACAAGGTAGTCTCTCTCTACCCTCTTCCAGTTGTGATGTATGTGGCATTGTTTATGCTCCATGGGAAGAACTATGGAGTAGTTGTAACCACTTCACAGGTGAAGCTGATGGGGTTTCTTTCCCATCCTTCTATGCACATGTTTTCTATAACGACTGAATTGCATACTGCATTACTGTATTACCCCCAAATAGGAGCCCTTGAGATAGTATACCCTCTACTAACCTATGACCTCTGTTTCTAATTTTCAGATGTTTTAGCTTCATAACTGGGTAAGAATGATAATAGGCATTGGTTAAATAGGTGTCATCATGTATATATATCATATTTATGTAAGGAGCTAATTAACTCTGTAACTGATGCTTTTTTTAAATATTTCTACATTAAAATTTGAATAGACAAGCGAATGCTCTTTTACTTTCTAATTTATGAGCTTTCACATGCATAAATGTACACATTACATACTATATTTTACATGAATAGACTTCTTCTAATATCTGTCTCTTGAAATTATGCATATACTCCAATGCCTTTTTCAAATGTTATTTTTTTTCTCAACAGTTTAGTGTCACTTTCTTCTCTTTCCCTCTGTGTCCACCTCTATGTTGAAAGTAGAGAACTTTCCATGAACCTTATTTAGGTGTCTGGTAAATTTCAGGCTCCTGCACTGTAAGAATGCCATATTCACCAGGATGTTCTTATAATGTTCTAAGTTTTACCAGGTAACCCCCCCAAATGACTTTGATTTGGCATAAAGTTAAGATAGTTTGATATTTGAAAACTTTGGATTTTCTGAAAGGTTTCAGAGTATTAATTTTGAAATGAAAATGTCCAAGGTAAGTTTAAGAAATAATTAGCAATATGAAAACTGTATAAGTACACTGAATTCACATAGCATGACTACCACTGCTATGGCACAGAGCATTGCTAAACGTTGACTTTGTGCCAGCCGCTATGTGAATACAGGATGTGTGGAACTCTTTCGATCGCTACATCAACTCTGATTGCCTGTGATTCAAATTCCCAAAAGGAATCTTAATTGGGATGTAATAGGGAAATCTAGCCAGAACATTTTAAGATACTCAAATTCAGAGTAAATGACGTTTATGGATTCGGCCTTTTACTGCATAAAATACGTGTGGGAGAAAAGCAGAGATACCCTAAGGAAGTTTAAGTCCCTCGGACACTCCAGTGACAGGCTTATGGGCATGCACCATGGGACACATAAAAAAGTTCAGGGATAATCTAATGAAGCAATATATAGGAGTTATTTCTCCAACAAAGCAAAGCCAATTCCAATTTGTACGCTGATGCTGTTAGTGAAATTAAAGTCCTGGGCCAGCATATGAAAGCATTTGAATGTGGCATCTTTCGAGGAACTGAAGGGATTGAACACTCGCTTTTAGTTGCCACAATAAAACTAAAGTATGGTTTTCTTCATTATTCTTTCCATCATTGCATTGTTTCAATATTTAAAGTTCTCCCAAATATTTAGATACACACTTCTTTTATATTTTATTTTTATATTTATTTATTTATTTGTGAGTGTGGGGAGAATTTTAGAATGTCATGTTGTGTCTAGAGACGTGTGAGAGTCCATTCTGTTCTTCCACAAACTGGGTACCCGGGATGGAACTCAGGTCTCAAAGCTTGATGGAGAGTGAGTGGACCACACGAGGCATCTCTCCGATCTCTGCATGGCTCCGGCTTTAAGGAGGTCTTAGAAAACATTTTGGGCAATGAGAATAAGCAATGTCAGTCAGTTAATTACTTCAGTTATGAATGAAAATCTACCCCCATGATATCCTGGAGACTTTACTATGTTTCTAAATTTTCACAAAAATAAAATCTCATTCAAGCAGTGTTTACATTGAACAAGCAGTTTCAGTTTAGAGTAAGAGACTGGATGTTTTAACTCTTAATTCATGTTTAGAACCCACTGAAGTATAAATGCAGAGATCTAGTAATCTAAATGCACAACAGAAGAACATCTAGGAGGCACTACTGGGAAATGGACCTTTCAGTGGCTTCTGGAAGTTAGGGAGTAGTCAGGACAGTGTTAGGAAATAGAATAGATTCCAGAATATTATAGAGCAAACTTTAGTACCAACTAGAATAGGTATATTATTAGAAGAAACTACAATCCTGAGGAACTATTTATGATAAAGGTAGTTGAAAATAAAAGAAATTACTGAAGCTCTTGATCCCTCTTTTCTTCAAGGATCAATTTAATAAAATCCTACAAAAAAGCAATGGCCTTCATCTAAAAATTCTTTGAAAGTATAGAGAGATGGTTCAATGTTTAGAAACTCTTCTTGTCCTTGAAGAGGACCATAGTTTGCTTCATAGACCACGTGATCACACACACACACACACACACACACACACACACACACACACACGCACACACCACATTTTCAGGTGTTAAGTCACCAAGTGTATTTTTCTGTGCATACAGCATCACCGTGTATCCATATGGGTGATTAGAGACATACCTGATCTGTCTGCAATAACAGACAGAAGTTCTATTACAATTTTAAGTTCTTAGATGTGTGAGGGGAGGTAGTCACACACTGGAGGTTGAGTTTCTCAAGAAGCTAACTCAGAGATAGAGTGTCCTTGCAGAACACTAAGAAGGGGAACTCTTGATTACTGAGGGTAAAGGGAATATTAGCAGGATTAGCAGGACCTAATGAGTCTGGGATACAACAAGAAAGCAGTTTACCTCAGGGATCTTGACCAGTAAGATCTCTGGAGCAAGGAAAGCTCTAAGGCCTCATGTTGCTGTGATGAACATGAGGTAGCTGCTCAGGACTCTGGTAACAACTGGACCCACAAGCTCAACCAGAACATTGAATCTAATGGGATACTGCATGTGCAAGGAAGTACACTTGGTGAACTTTTAACATTTAAGATAATTATTATGCATCTCTCTGTGTGTAAATGTGCTATGGAGCATGTATACGGTCAGAGAAAATTATATAGGAATCAGTTGCCTCTTTCTACAATGCGGGTCCTGGGGATTGACCCCAGATTATTAAGTCTATCAAGCTTGGTAGCACCTGCCTGTGCCACCTGGGCCATCTTAGGAGTCCAACGTCTTTTATAGTAGGCATTAAGCAAGAATGCTTCTTGACTTGGAAGAAGATGCTGCCTTTGGGACAGCTTCCTGAAAATAGAACCTTGGTAAAGATCAGCCAGTGCTATGCTCCACTGTACAGCCAATAGGTGTGATATGGGGAACCCATGGTGCTCAACAGGAAGCAGAGATACCAATGGCAGAGAAACAAAAATAGACACACAAGCCCAGCAGCCAGTGCTCCAAGTTAGCTGATAGGATGAGAAAGGGGAATATACAATGCTGAAGCTGTTCCGTAACAGCCTCCATTGTCTCACTATGCCAAACTAATGAAACCTGAACCTGAAAATGGAAATGAAAGGTTGCTATCTAGAGAAGTGGAGATACCCATCTTGGAAACTAAAGACATTTAGGAGGATGGTTCCACTCTAAGTAAAAAGCCTATAGGCTATGTGCCTACGTGTAGGTTTTTCTCATATGTTAAAACTGATTCCCTTTGAACGTAATCTGCAGAAATCATGCTATTAATAGCAGCATCAAGAACTTGCAGGAAAGGGGCAGGAGAGCAGCAGAGCATGCTTGCATGCTACGGAGTCAAAGGTGCTCTAGGGGTTAAGAGCTGGATGTGGGAAAGTGGGGAGGGGTGTCACCAGCAAGTGGCTATGCTCATCTCTATGCCACCAAAGCCAGGTTGTGATTTGGACTGAAAAGTATGTCACATCAAATGAAGCCCCTCTGCAGCCTGCAAATACATCTCAGTAGTGGATGCAGATGCTTCAAAAGCAAAACACATTAAAAAGCTAGGCCTGGTGGGGCGAGATTGCAATCCCAGCTACTCAGGAGGCTTGAACAGGGGATTCAACGATTTCCTTCACCGTAGAAACTGGTGCACTCATGAACTCAGCTGCTATGGCTGCATGAGCGAGAGCAAATGAAGCAACATTCCATCACTCAGGTGGGAGGGCTCATCAGTCCACAGCTCTAGCTGAACAGCTATTGGCCACTGAAGGCTTCTGTGGGGAAGGAGAGTCTAATTCTTTAAGGACGCGACTGTTGCTATATCAGCCATGCTCCAGAGCAGGGATCCACTCAGGAGCAGGTGAGCAGTCAGAACTGAATCAATAGGATCCAAAATGAAAATGGAAAGGACACAGGTCATGGGGTTGGAAGGGGAAAGTTGGAAAGAGGTGGGTTCTATACATGCATCAAATCCCGAGAAAACTAATAAAAAGTTTATTATTAAATTAGTGCTTGATGCTTTTACAGTGGACCCAAGCTTGATTCCCAGTATCAGTGTCAGATAGCCCCCAAACACCACTAACTCCAGGTCCAGGGGATCTGATGCATCTGGCTTCTGCAGGTGCATCTGTGTGCACATACCCATAAGGAAAAGGAAAGATACCTGAACCTTAAAAAAGTAAACTGTAAGAGAAAACTAGACCACTCAACACCAAACTCACGAAATAGATTTTCGAAAGAGAGGCAAATTTTATACTCAGTCACCTGAGACTCCACTTCCTTGAAAATTATGAGACAATTAAAAAAATTAATTTAGCAAGTGTTTCTTGAGTGTTTATGTTCCAGGCTGTGTTCTTATGACAGGAATGCAAGATGAAGAGTTCCCCAGCGGAACTGCCGACTTGATAGGGAAAAGGCACACAAACCAATAATGATATCAGATCGTCACAGCTTCAAAATCTAATTTTCAACTTTTTTTGCTTTCTGATAATTATCCATTTATTCTTTCATTTAATCTTTTTATGATTTAAAAGTATGCCTTCTAATCACCTTTATTTCTTTACTCATGGACAAGGCTTAAGATTATTCTCTAAATTTAGTTTCATCAAGGTTATTAGAGAAGCAGTCGCAGTACTACCTAGGGAAAAAATGAAAAAAAATTTGCTCATTTGCATTTTATTTTCCCTACCTTTAATTGTACGCTTTCACTCTAAGTAAACAGAAAGATTGATTCCTAGAGGCCCCTAAGGCTTTGGGGAGCTGCATATCACATGAGGCTGACAGTTTTGTTCATTACTATGCCTTCTCTTCTAGCATGGGGTCTCCCCCACTTTTGCTTGTCTGGCATTTGTGCTCTTTGTCTTCTCAATTAGTCTGATAAACTTTCGTCGTGAATCACATTAAGAATAAATTTAAGATTTAAAAGTTGCACTTGCATAAAAATAGGTATGAATGCTATGAAATAAACACAGCCATATTTAATGAAATTTTCAACACCTAAAAATAAGGATGCTTATTAAGGGACAACAATTTGAGAAAATTATATTAGTATATGATTAGGGAACTGTTTATTTGGTTACACTTTTAAATGAAGTCAAAGTATTCTTCTATAACTGTTGGACATCACAAATTGCATTTTTATAATAAGTAGCTAGCAAGTAGTTTGGTGTTAAAATTATTTCCTGTTGCTTAATATTTTATGTTAGGTCTTTAATATGACCACAATAAGCTTTTCCATTATTATGAGATTTCTTCAGCTGGTATAATAAAACCTGGGAAACATCAAACAATACATTTAAAAGTAAGAACGTAAAATTACTGTGACCATATCTACAATGTATTTGTGCATGTGAGCAATAGTTTTGAGCTCATAAGAATGAACATGTTTATTGCACGTTTATTGTAACTTCTCTCAAACTTTTGTGAACTTTAATGTTATCTTTCTTTTCTAAATACAATTTAAGTTTTAAAACATGCAGTATATTTTTAGGGAAAATTTATATCTAGAATTAACTTACTAGTAAAGAGATTGAAATGACATTCATTGGGAGATAAATTCCTTCTTACCTTGAACCATTGTGTTTGCAGTAGAGTGTGGGGCAGTGGACCATGCCAGAAAAGTTGGTAAAGTTGAGTAGATTCAGAAAAATTCATACTCAGTATACCTGAGTATGGTAGGTGTTTCATCTACTCCAGACCAGGTCTCTGTCCTGGAAAATGTGACCATGACACCTCATGGAGAAGACCTGTGACAATCATTCCCATAGCTCCAGAAGCCCCTTCACATGGAGATGAGCATCCCTAGCATCTCAGACAAAGCCAATAGAAAGCATCTGATTTTAGACCCCAACACACCCCAAAATGTATATAAGACCCTGTCGAGAAGGAATGTAGCATGAGAGATATTTCATCTAATATTGTCTGAGAGCATGTCATAAAGAGCTGTTACACTTTGGGAAAAACAAATTCTCCACCAATCTTTCATTGCTGGAAGCTGCTCAAGCAACTGTGTTCACTTCCTGCCTGGTAGCCCTGACCTTGTTCACTTCCTGCTTGGTAGCCCTGACCTTGTTCACTTCCTGCTTGGTAGCCCTGACCTTGTTCACTTCCTGCCTGGTAGCCCTGACCTTGTTCACTTCCTGCCTGGTAGCCCTGACCTTGTTCACTTCCTGCCTGGTAGCCCTGACCTTGGCTCCTAGCCTCTGTGCCACACAACTCCAGAGCAGAAGAGACAAGGCACCTATATCCAACTGCCCCTCCCTATTCATGCTGCCTACTCCGGGACAGGAGCAAATTCAGAAAACAGAGTCCCCTACCCTTCTGAGAGTGCAGCTCTTTGACTGCTTGGGCTGGGCCAGAGCCCTGCAGACTGGCAGTAGAGATGTTTTGTTTTGTTGACGGTTCTTTCCTTTCTTGAGTTAAAATATAAATTTAAATTGTGAGCCATATGGAATGATTGCCATACTCAAACAGCCTCTGTTCTTTCTTTCAAAGAGTCTCTTTAAATACATGTAGTGCAATCTTTTTAACACACTGGATCATTGCTGACTGGGTGGTCAGTAGGACACAAAACACCCAAACAGCCAGCACCTCTGGTTGACAATGGTTCTGCCATTGTGGGAAAATCTCTGTGCTATCACTCATCAGTGTGGCCATTACAAGTCTCTACCCACAATCTCCCAGAATGCATTGAGACATTCTTTCCAGAGCAATGTCTGATCCCAAGAACTGAGGTAACTCATAATCACTGCTACTTTACCCAGTGCATTTTATGGAAGTTCGTTTTCCACCAAAACCCACCTACCACAGCATGGTGATCTTTCTGTGATACTGAGGTTGTGAACATTGCTGAGGTATCCCTAAGAAACCCATGAGCATTCTCTTCAAATGTGGCCAATAACTGCCTTTATGAACCAATAATAGTGTATTTCTTGGAACCTTTTTGTCCATTGTAGTAATGTCTCCATCACTGATCAACTCATTTTCTCTCTTGCTTATCCTCCAAGGAAGCAATCTGATATGTCCTAATGATAGATGGCGACACAATGATGCACATGTTGTGATTGATTTGAAATGTCTTATAAATAAATAAATGGATAAGTAACACACTTGCACACTTGTACAAATTCAAACCTTCTGAAGTATTCCCAGCATGGATTCTGAGCGACATATTCCATTCATTTAGCATTCTGCTGCTTCATAGCTAGAGAGCATTAGTATATCAGTGAATATTAATTCTCATTTCGACCACCCACAAATAAAATTCTTTGTTTACTGAAATCACAGAGAAAAAGGAAAAATGATTAAATTCTACCGTGTGAACATAATTTCAAAACTTCATCTTAAAAATAAATACTGATTTGATAATCAGTGAGAAAAAGAAACTTGGTAACTTGGTAGCTCATAAAAAGCATTAGATTCAAATGTTTTTTTAATATTGTTTTGTAAGATAGCTAGCTGAAAAGTTTGCTTGCAGGGCATGCTTTCAAAAACAGATTTCAACTAATGAGTATTACTCAAAATTTGTGAAAATAAAAAAAATATCTATAGGAATGGTGATTTAAACACAGTGACTTTAGCCCTATCAGCCAAAGAACTAAGAGTGAGAAAATAGATACATTTGTTCATGCTAAATGAAGGCTACTTGAGGAAGCAAGCAGTTCCTTGAACCCGCATCATGGATGCTATTTCTATGACATGAAAACCTTTTTATTACTTACAGCCTGTTTGTGAACTTTCCATGAAAGTTCAAACTGGTATTCATTACTTTAGGAATATTTTCTATGGAGACACAAGTTCTGTCAAAAATCACTGCTTCTTGTTAGAGTTATTTACTAAAATGTGCCTTTACAGTGTTCCTCAAAAATGTTTCTTATACCAAAATTGAAGGAAAAATGACACATATAGGACACTCACATGCATTTTTTTGGAGCCACAAAGGTAAGTTCAGCCTTTGCTAGATCATTCTATTTTAGAGATTTTTACTGCTTTTACTCAACTCCACCCTGAAGAGTTTGCACAGACTGGGTTGTCTACAGTTGCGGCATGTATTTCTGAAAAAGTGACTACTCTTGCAATGTTTGAATACTTTGTACCCAGTGAATATAGAACAATTTTTGTGCAAAGTTATCATTGGTCTGAGTCAACACCCATGATACAACATTCTACATACATACCACTCAATTTCCATATGTACAGCCAGAAGAACACTATAAACATTGACATAATATATTATTAGTTGATCAGTGAAAAGTCTCTCTCTCTCTCTCTCTCTCTCTCTCTCTCTCTCTCTCTCTCTATCTATCTATCTGTGTGTGTGTTCCATGCATACAGAAATATTTTTATTGGATATATTTCTTTATTTACATTTCAAATATTATTGCCTTTCCTGGTTTCCTGTCTATAAGCCACATATCCCTTCCCCTCCCCATCCACCCTACCTTACTACCCACCCTGATATTCCTCTGCACTGGGGATCCAACCGTGGCAGGACCAAAGGCTTTTCCTTCCACTGGTGCCCAACAAGGCTATCCTCTGCTACATATGTAGTTGGAGCCCAGGGTCAGTCCATGTATAGCCTTTGGGTAGTGGTTAAGTCCCTGGAAGTTCTGGTTGGTTGGCACTGTTGTTCTTAAGGGGTTGCAAGCCCCTTCAGCTCTTTCAATCCTTTCTCCAATTCCTCCAATGGGGAAGATTCACTAAGAATGAGATCTACAGAAACAAGCAATTTTGATATATATTTGAGTTAGAGAGAAAGCATTTTTAAAAATAGAAACTAGTTTTTGATTATAGCGATGTCTTCATTTCCCAAGAAGCCCTGCTTCCAAAATGATACTGATTTTTTAACTGTATATATTTAAAGTAAAGCACTTGATGATTTCATAAACATATTTATTGTAAACTAATCACCCAAATCGGGATGATTTACATATTCATCAGCTTGCACAGTTACTTTACTTTTGCTATAGTTGACCTGCTTAGCAAATTTAAATTTTGCAGTATGTTAAGCACTGGTGCCAAAGCCTGTGAGGAAAAGCAACCATCACTTACCAGGTGTACAAGAGGATGATAAATACCACAGCATTTTCTGCATAGAGTCCTAGATCTGCTATGATGGGTAGTGTTTCTCAACCTGTCTAATGCTGCAACACTCTAATACAGTTTCTCATGTTATGGTGATCCCAACACTAAAATTATTCTTGTTGCTACTTCCTAACTGTAATTTGGCTACTACTATGGATTGTAATGAAAATGTGTGATATGCAGGATATCTGATATGTGAGGCCTCCCAAAGGGATTATTGTCCATAAACTGAGAACCACTGTGTCAGTTGGTTTTACACAAACTCAGCTGCTATTGTAGGCATCCAACAAGATGAGCCACTCATAGAGTTGAAATAACTTTATTAATCATAGAAAGGCAGAAAGAACTGTGTTCTGATAAATCAAGTCCCTCACATTCAAAGAAGCTACAGAAGGTGGGTAAAGATGCTTCCCCACCATGCACCACACTGCGCTTAAAAGGAGGGACCACAATACACCGCTTCTCATCTTTACACTCTGAAGGGCCGCAGAGATGGCTAAGATGTCTAAGCCACTCTAGCTGAAATGAAGCTTGAATGTTTCTGTTGGTTCTTCACTATCGCACAACACTTCATTCTGAGTACACTCTGACTGGAACTGCAGGGAAGATGAGGGGCAAGTCAGCTGCTGAGACTCTTTGGAAACTTCCTTTCTTACATAGCTCAGTACACTCACCTATGGTTTTCATACTACATGTTGTCTCCAGAGCATATTAATCTCACATACTTCTTATGTTCAGAAAGAAATCAGTGGCAGTGACTTTGTGTGTCAAGTTGACAGGGTTAAATGGCACACAATACAAATCATCATTTTAGGATGTTTCTCTAAAGATGTCTACAAAGAAATGTATTCATTTGAATGTTAAGTAAGTGAAGAGCTCCCTTTCCGGAGTAGGTGTCCATCACCCATTCTAGAAGACAGAGAGACATAGGAAGGACAAGTTTATTCCTGGACTTCAGCTGGGTCATCTACCTATTCTTGTCCTTGGTTATCAACACTCTGGGTTTTTGGGTTTTTCATTCAGACCAATATTTCTACCTCTACCACCATCACCACCACCACCACCACCACCACCACCACCACCACCACAAATCCATTTCAGTCCTTTAGATCATGCCAACTTACAATGCTGGTTTCCTGGCTTTCTGATATGAAGTTAGCATATCTTATGAAGTGCAACAAAGGGCAGCCTACTGCCTGGAGTTGTTACTGGTATGGATTTGAACTCAAAAGACACTAGGTGAATTTCAAAGCCTTTGTTTTATTTTACAATGTGTTGTAAGGACACATGAGCAGTTACAGGAAAGGAGATGGGTTTATTAAAGGATAGAGACAGATGAGAATATAACTCTGCCAAACCTAGACCAAACCCTTACAGCAAAATAGGAAAGAAAGGGCTCCTCCTGCTCTTTTATGAGCTATTGCATAGTACTTACCTCTCCCAATATTGGACATCCTGAGCTTTCCTAGTGCAAATTTTGTTTATGAAGCCCAAGCGAGGAATGGCTTCTAGATCTCCACCACTTTTGCTCCTTGTATGTGAATTTCTTTGATCTATTCCTCTACCTTATTCCTTATTCTCCTACATCAGTATCTCAAAGATATAAAGGGGGGAGCTGAAAATATATTAAAAGAAAAAGATTAAAATTCTCCAAGTTGGACAAAATATATAAGCATAAAGAAGGCTGTATGAGCTAGGGACATAATGAATCCAGAGAAATTCAATCTGTGACACACTGTGGTAAAGCTCCTGCAAACTAATCAGGAAGAAAAAGTATCTCCTGAGCAGTAAGAGAGAAACAACACTCTCTCAGCCCAGGAGGAATGAAGCAACATTTATCAAGCACTGAATGCAGAGACCTCTCCACCAAGAACAAAATGCAGCAGGAAAATGTTACTTAGAAATACAGGGGGGATCAAAATCTTTCAGATGAGGTAAAACAGAATTGTTTACTGTTTAGCAGCAGATTTACTCTGGCAGAATGAGGGAGAACACTGCAAGCAAAGAGATGATGAAAAGTTCCAGCATACCAGAAAGTTCACCATAAGCAAAACAAGTTATGTGGCTGACTTTTCATCTCTCCATTTTTAAATGCATGACTCTGAAAGAGTTGTTTCCCTGCTACAGGTGCGTCTATTGTGTGTAGAGGGAATATTTAAAATAATTACCAATGAAAGAGCAAACAAGTGTGAACATATATACCATAGCATTTGGCTGACAAAAATACAAAGTTTAATGATGAATAATTATCTTTATATAGTAATTCACTCAACCAACCAGTTGAAGTTTACAAGTAGAGAAAAAGTAAAAAGTCTGAAAGCAGAATTTTACAAATGATCAAATGGCTTATAGGAAGGGAGAATAAGAAAGAACTAAGAACATGCCTGCTCAATGGCATCCTGTAATCCTATTATGTCAATAATTGCAGAAAGTACATATGTTTTGAATTCAATGATTATACTGCACGGAAAATTGAATTTAAAATACTACACAACACTGTGATATGTAAAAAATGAACTTGAAAGTATAATAAGAGAAATGAAAATGAAATAAAAGAAAGTGAAAGATATACTAGCAAAACTCAAAATAAGGGGCCGGTGAGATGGTTCAAAGCACTTGCTAATCTTCCAGAGGACCAGGGTTCAATTCAGAGCACCTGCATGGCAACTCACAGCTAACTGTCTGTTACTCCAGAGCCAGAGAATCTAACACGCACACAGATTAATAATGGCGAAACTGCCAAATAAAATTAAAATTAAATAAATTATTTAAAAAGTCAAAATAAATCAGGGAATGGTGTATACATCTCAGGTAAAGTAGTAAAGAATTTGATATAGGCAGAGAAAGACATTGCTACTTCATAAGATGGTCAATCAGTTATTAAAATAATGTACAACAAAAGGGGTTAGTCAATAAAAAAGACCTAGCAGAATATCAGACAAGAGACCTCCCCATATTTAAAACTGATTTATTTTACAATTTTAAATTGTATAAATATATTACAATATCTAGGTGTTTCCACTAATGACTACTAATATTTATGTAAAAAAATCAACACCAGCTTTATGTAATTTAGAGGAAAGAACAATACTTTCAAGATTGTTTTAGAAAACTAGTATTATTTAAAGTCAATGATAGAGATAGATAAACAAATAGAAAAAGAGGAAAAGCCAAAGAAGAAAGAGAAAGAAAAAAGAGAGAACTATAGAACCAATAAACTACTGAACCTAGACATATTGGTTATTAACAAATAAAATAGTAGTAAATGTAGTTTAAAATCTTATAATGTTTACACAATATTGCAAAGTGTGGTTTAAGATATATGTAGTTAGCCGAGGATGAGAGAAGTCAATGAAGTCATCTCTCTCACTAACCAGAGATGAAGATAATACGTGTTGATGTTGACAAATGTAGAGAAAAATCTACAAGAATGTTCCCAATGAGATAGAAAAGAAAGAAAATGTTTAATTCGATAATATTTGCTGAAGAAGTACAGAAAACATTGCTTGGAGTAATGAACTTGAGTTGGCTCCACCTGACCACTGGTACTCAATACTATGTTGGAATGGATACTTAGCCAGTAAACTAAGTAGTGCTTAATATTTAAATACATCTGTAACTGAAGTTATAAAGACTATGTGACATTGGCTGACAGGCTGATTTGGAAGAACAAACTCAGAAATAGATCATTGACAAATTTTCTTTTTTATTTGATGGAGAAATAATTATCTGTGCCAAAATAATGTTAAGGAACCTCAGTATTAGGAAGATACCCATAGTTTAAAAATAAACAGAAAGCCAACAAATATTGGTCAAAATAATACAACTTAAAGGAATGTTAACTCAAACACAACACATACTTGATAAACACAAAAACGGTAAGATATTTAGATTTAAAAGGAATAGAACTTAAAACTAGAAAAAAGGGCTTGAAACTTGAAAAGTTGAATTCATACAAAATATTTTCTTTAACCTTTTCCAGTCTTGTAACTTTCTGTTGTTATCTTTTAATAAACATGTGTTCTCAGTGCTTAAATATGAAGAGGGGAGGAAAACTCTCATACACGGAATCTCATTCAACATTAAAAATATAGCAATGCAATTAGAAAATATATTAAAAGCATAAAGATACTTTCTGTTGAAGAAAATCTGTGGATGGCTTCTAAGTTATGAAAGCGTGGTTTTTGACTGGCCAAAGAAATTATAAAATAAGAACACACTCAGCTGTAACTATATTTTATCATATTATCTAATTAAAGAAATGAAAACAGCAATGTTACTAAAAAATCTAAGGAAAGTAGAACACCCATGTGTTGCAGGTGGCACTGTCAGCTGCGCCAGCCATTTTGAAAACAGTTGGCTGTCATAAAAGAATACGAAAGTGCCAAATGTGCAACTCCAGCTTACCCTAGTAATTATATTTGCATAATGGAGCCCCACAATTGAGATCTTACCTTCCAAGTCTTCCCACCAGCGTTTATATCAGTATTGTCTGCACTGTTCCCATATAAACAACTCAGACGTCAATGGTAGAAGACCACATATTATAATTTATATATCGATGTAATTTATAGCAATTTCTAGAAACAAGATGACTGAAATAGCAGATCATAGGTTGTAACGTGGTAAGGGGTCTCTTAGTATCATCCCCAGTGATACATGGTGGCTGACAACTTGATCTTGAAACTGTAGTAGAGATTTGCACAATCTAACCAATAAGGAAAATCAGATGAGCTGCGTACAGGCTCTAACTGCATAGTTTCAGAACTGCATGTAAATCACAATTAGATTTACAACTTAATACAAACTCTCTTATGTGGTTTATACATAGTAATAACCCTATACACAAATGGCTAATGTTATATATGGATTTATTTATTTATGTAATTACTCATTAACTTCTTCATGCTCTTTGTAGAACAATAGATGTGAAGAATTTTATTAGAAAAAAACTATAAATTCCTGATTTAAGTCCCAATTCAATCCTGATGATATACTATCGTATTTTTCTGATAAGGGTTTCAAACATAGGCGAAGGCGCACATATGATTCTATCATATAGGGAAAGTTAAAAGTTCCAGCTATCTGGATGCTTTACATCCTCCAAGACCACTGAGTCCCATTGAATCACATTGTGTGGATATTTTAATTTCACAGGTTATAAGAGCCTCTCCATTTATTATCCCTTCAGCTTCAGGAGAATGGCAAGTAATTGCTAGGGTGTATATGATTATCATCGGGTTTTATTTCTTACCCCAAGAAATAAAACAGGACATCGGGGTGATTAAGTGAACTCACCTAACTGCCCATTGTTAACAATTATTACAAGTTCTGGAATTTCACCTTTCAAGGAAGTTCTTCTGATTCACGGTGCTTCAAAGTGCTAACTGTCTTTTGCTCTTATCGGCTCATACATAACGGTAACTTTGCTGGACTACAAGAAGTGTGAATCTGTTCTTTTGTGAAAGGTGCCACTTTTAATATAAGAGCTCCATCCCTTCTTGAAGTCACAAGAAGGTCAGCTGTGTCTGTAAGTTTTCTTCATCTTAGTTCATGAGACATAAAAATTGGTTAGTTCTATACGGTCAAGGGCATTCAAAGACATCCACTAATTTTCATTTGGAAAAATAAAATCAAGCTAGCCAAGTCATTTTAAAATCCCACTTAGCATAACATTTGGACAGCAATAAGTACTTGTAAAAAAATAAGAGTAGGTCTTACTTTGACCTGAAGCTTATTACATTAAAGGAAGCACAGGAGTGGGCCTTTATTAGCAAGATGATCAATTTGCTCAACATTTTGAACTGAAATTAGTTTTCCATCAGAGAAAGGCAATCTGGACCTGTCGTCTGTTTGTCTGCACTGGCCTTACCCTTTTGCCTCTAGAGTTAGACTCAAGGGACATTCTTAACCGTAGATTTTCCCCTGACAGTTCCTTAGATTCATTATTTTATCAATACAAAGACTCTGCATTCCAACTCCAGATTCTCAAGAATCTTTGAAATACTTTGTGTCTCTAATCTTTTGTTGTCATTTGCAAACCTACACAACACACGCACACACACACACAGACACACACACACACAAACACACACATACGCATATATACACATACACATGAGAGAGACAGAGACAGAGAAACATAGACAGAGACAGAGACAGACACAGAGACAGACACAGAGAGAAGACAGAAAGATATTGATTCAGTGTGATACATGACCTGAGAGTTAATATTAGTAATTAACATTGAAGTTAAAAAATGTGTGTACAAGGAAGTTTACTTAAGGAAAATGGAAAGATCTGACAACTTGATGCCATTAAAACTTTTGTACATTATGAACTTATTGTTATTTCTTATTATTTAATAGTTTATTCAATAACTCTGACTTTGTGGAGTGACACAGACATGTCAATTCTTATTTTACACAGTGAAAAGGAAAGCTCATACAAAATCCTGTATACAACCAACCCTTCAGAATAATCATAACAACATGTAGATGTGCAAAGAGGAATCTTAATATCTGCTGTCATGTTCTTTCAGCCATTCTTTCCCTCTTGTTCCAGTTTCCTCCTCCTCTCTAAAACTTTTCTCCTGCCCATCCTTTCTTCTTGTCAAATGACAGGCCTCATTCTATCTTGTACCTGCCCTCTTTTCATAATGACATCATCCTACCTGAAGCGGCTTCTGGTACCCCAAGTACAAAGCAGGGTATAGGAGAATAACTGCTCCCTGAAAACACAGGAATATTAATAGAGCAACTGTACAGTTTCTTTCTTATAACATCATATCATGTTATTCTTCTTCGGATTTTATTGAGTTGCTTTATAATCATTTCTAGTTGTAGGTAGAATGTCTCTAAATCTTTCAACTACCAACATAGAAATTTGTAAGCTGAGTTTGATTTGTGACATCTGCATTACTGTGACAAATTCCTGAGAAAAGCAAGAAAAAGTTATCATAGTATACAGGAAGCAAGCACACACACACACACACACACACACACACACACAGAGAGAGAGAGAGAGAGAGAGAGAGAGAGAGAGAGAGACAGAGAGAGACAGAGAGAGACAGAGAGACAGAGAGAGAGACAGAGACAGAGACAGACAGAGACAGAGACAGACAAGCGGTCTTCTTTCTTTTTTTTCATTTTTATTCCATTTACAATGTGCTGTCACCCACATTCAGGGAAGGCCTCCCCTTAGTCAATGATGTCTGGAAACTTTCTCTAGAAACACAAATGTGTGCTTTACACATCTCCCAGGAGCTTCTTAGTCTAATTTATTTGACAGTCAAAGAAAAATCACATCCTCTCACTGATATTCCATGCTCATTGAATGACCCTGCATGAGAAATCACTTGTTTCTTTTTGTAACATAAAAGGAAACTTGGATTTACTGAGTTGCTGAGTCAGTTTGAAATCATGTAAATGTGCCATCAATACTGAAAAGATGAAGATTCATCTTCAGGTCATGCTTAAAGGTGCATTTCTAACCAGATTAGTAGCTTTGATTATTATTATTTTGACTCCAAATACTACAAAGTTTTCGTAATTTTATAGCCCTTCTTAGTAATACTTGAAAACTTTAATATGCCATAATTAAAATGCTTATTATGAATATAAAAACAAATAATATTATTACATTCATTTATTTATTATGTCTTGATGAAGTAACTACCATGTTATAAGTATTGTCTTGAATATTGTTTGACATTTTGGATAAAATGTAACATGTTCAGTTACATTTGAATGTCAAGTAAACAATGACTTTCTTTGTCTTCCTTCCATCCTTTTTTTCATCTTTTCCTCTCTGTCTTGACTTTCGTTCTTTTTCTTTCTTTCCTTATTCCATTCCTAGCTTCCTTCTCTTTCCTTCTTGCCTAGACAGTATGTCCCTTGTAAGGATTTCAAAACTCTTTCATATGTCTTTATTTTAAAAAATGTGACAGTTTTTTTACTCTGTGCTGAGGAAAGAGTGTGTGACCTCTTTGATCTATAACCAGCGAAGGAATTCACATGGTCTGGGTGCCATGGTTTAAGTTCTTTTAGGTGTTAAATGAATTGATATAACCTAAGTACTATGAGGTCTATGAACTATGCCACTTAATTAAATGTTCGTTGGAGCTCATATTTATTCTCTGTGGTTTAACCAAGGAAACACGCATCACTTGTAATATGAAAGAATGATTAAAAGAAGAATCATGAAGGTGTAAAAACAGTTTATAAGAAACTGACATTAATTATCCCCACACTTTAAACACATTCTTTATCTTGTGAAGCATGTGGGAATTGGTAAAACACTGGGTTTTATTTACTTATTTAATTATTTATATTTTTTGTGATGGGTGATCACTGATGGCACCATGGGCATATTTGAAACTGTTTATATTTCTTTTTAAGAATATATAAGAAGATCCAGGCAAACTGATGTGAACTTTTTACTTCAAGCAATGGCCAAAAATAATGGAGGAGCCAAGCTTGTTCAGGTGAGCTGGGAATTTTGTTTATTTTGATTGAGGAGTTCATCCAACAGAAATAAAATCATGATATAAATGAAAATAAACTTATTTTGAATTAAAAGAAAATACTTGAACTATAAGAGAGGAGGTTCTTATAACTATTTCTTCTTAATCAAGTACCATGCCTATTTCTTAATGAGTCTTCAGAGTTTATTAGATGCCTTAACTCACTCAGACTAAGAATACATAAGAACTTTCAGTGTTGCTGGGAGTCAGGGTGTACACACTTTATCACTGCATTTAGGAGAAAGATTCAGGCAGATCTCCGTGAGTTCTAGGGCAGTCTGGTCTCCATAGTGAATAGTAGACATAGTAGACAGCCAGAGCTCTATAGAGAGACACTGATTCAAAAGCCAAAGTTACTGTTTAAAAATAACTTTCAGTGCTTAAAATAAAATTTGTGAAGGTGACTGAGAAACAATAGCGTTACCTGAATCTGACTGAAATAAAAGAAAAAATTCTAAATGAAATATGTCTAAGAAACATTTAAAGTACATCAAAATACTATGGCCAAATGGGTTTTATGCCAGAAATCCATTTAGCAAAAGTGCTAATATTATTTTCAATAAAAATATTAAAATGAAAATTACATACCCAGAAAAACATAAATTACAGGTATCTAAGAAAAGAAACCATTTGTCATAAATATATAAAAATTATATTTCCAAGCTAGAAAATATACTCTTAATTAAACTTCACTTCATAAATATCCCTTAAAAATTTAAAGTCAGATAGGTGACATAAACATCATTCTTAATTTTATTCAGCATTGCTGTTGATGCTAAAATACATATAGCTGAAGACAAGTTCAATTTACCTTTTCTCTGCTCCTCCCTTTCTTTTGCATCTTTCTTTCCTCCAACCCATTTGTCAAGTTATACCACATACATAGCCCCTATGGCTTAGTCATCATTATCTCACATTTTCAGAGGAATTAGACAAAGCAGAAGGGTGTCAAATCAATATGCAGGGCAAACGGTTTCACTATCAGTAATAATGACAGAGGAGGAATACCAACTTATATCTAATGACTATTATAAAATACTTGTGAATAACTTTATTTGCAGTATTCCAGGGTAGGTGCTATGCTCAGGATTAGTCAGCCAACATAAACTCAACTCCAGGAAGTTTTTAAGAGTGTGAGAAAGTAGGAAATTGGGTCAGTAGGAAGGAGGGGAGAGAGTCGTGGAGGAATGATGGGAAAAATGAATATAATCAAAATTTACTGCCTGAAATTTTCAAAGAATAATTTAAAACACTATTTTAAAAATATGTGATACAACTATTAAAAGGCTATTGTTCTTTAGGAAATAAAGTAATTAAATGAGTTCTTACACTGTGGTTATCAGGGGCCAGATTTACAATGAGTCCATCTTCCTCCTCAGCTATCATTGATGAGATAGAGAAAGTTATTGTTCCTAAACTTGAAAATATAAAACAGGGCTGGGACTGTAGCTCTGCTAGTACGGTGACTATCTGGCATGTGCGACAGTCTGTGTTCCATCCCCAACACTTCATACATAGTGAAGGTGATGCACGTTTACAATCCCTACACTGGGTAGAGGACAGAGAGGCTCAGAAGCTCAAGGTTATCCTTTGCTAAACAGCAAGTATGAGATACATAAGGGTCTGATTGAAAATAGAAAAAATTAGAATGTGGAAACAAAATGTAGAAATACAGCATGTCATTTCTAGGGTCATGTCTATCATACATTCAAAGCTGTGTATTAAATCTAGATGGTTTGATCTAAAGTTCATAACATTAATCATTAGCATACACTGTTTTTCTCTGACCTAACATGAGTTCATTTATCTCAAATAAAAAGAATTTTATGGTAATATTACTTTTTAGTATTTTTGCATTAATAAAATAAGTCTAAAATTGAATGATGTGATAAAAAGTTATTATTTTTAAGACTTTATATAGATTTTGCTCATGTATATATATGTATATATGTATATATATACTAATTACAGTTTTCCCTCCCTTTACTCCTCCCAGCTTCTCCCGCATCCCATCTTATCCAGATTCACTCCCATTGTGTTTCTTATTATTTTAAAGAGAGGTATCCACGGCATAATAATAAAATAAAAGAGACAACAGAACACATCAAATTAGGACAAAACCAACAGAGGGAAAAGAATCTAAAAGAAAGCTTGTGAAAGGAGGTCCACTAGTTTTGCATACTCAGGAATCCCATAAAAACATTAAGCTGAAAGCTGTAATATATGCAGAGGACCTGTAGGTTAAAAGCAAAAAGAGATAATAGCTAAATAAAATAAAATTCAAAGATTAAAAAAAAAAAAAGCCTGACACTGTGAGACAAGGGATCTGAAAAGACAGCACGGAGTCCACTTTCTGTTGGCCTTTTTAAGCTGCACCTGTAGCCTGCCCCTAAAGTTCCATTCCCCAGTGAGACCCCTTGGAGCAAACTAAGTTTTCATTTACAAGTGAGTGTCACTTGGAAATTGCTTCTGGGTTAAGGATTGGGGCACATGTCCACTTCTTTCAGCTCCAGTGGTCTATCAGATTTAGATCTGTGTAGGCCCTCAGCATGCTCAGTCTCTGGGAATTCATTTGTGCATCATTCTTGTTGATTTAAAGGGACTTGTCTTGGTGTTCTCCATTCCCACTATTTTTTTTTTTATTATCCACCTGCCCTTGCACAAGGTTCCTGGAGCCGCAAGGGGAAGAAATTGATGGCTGAGAAAGGCCCTGATCTATGAGTATAGCAGATTGATGATAGGTGTTATTTTGTTTGTTTTGTTTTGTTTAAAGAGTAGTGATATTTAATTTTACCCTATAACCCTAGTTTATCTACTCTCAGGTCCTGGTCCCTTAAACAGTGTTGGGTATGGAGTTTTGTCTCTTAGTGTGGTCGTTCATTCACGTCAGATAGTGCTTGGTTACTCCCTAAGCTTTGTGCCACCATAGCACTAGTCTATCTTGATACAGGACACTGCTGTAGAAAGAGGTTTTGTGGCTGTCTTGGGGTTTACTTTTCTCCTTTGGTTATGTACCCAAGATGTTCGCCTGTAGGGTAAAGGCTCCATGTACAAGCTTAACTTCTCCATGTTTTCTGTGATGTACGTGCTACCTTCAGCAATTGGGCTTTGCTCTCAGTTTGTGGAAAGCAACCTGTAATATTGCAAACAGTCTGAGTTGTTTGGGAAATCTCATGGGAACCATTTGAAAAACAAATAAAATAGATGTAACACAATCCCTGTAGTAGAAGACTCTGTGTCAAGTGACAACCAGTTCTCTGACTTTCCCATTATTTGACTATTTCATTTAGATCACTTTCATATATATATATATATATATATATATATATATGTATGTATATATGTATATATGTATGTTTTATGAAATTTCTACTATATTAGGTTCTTAATTTTAGCTGTCTCTTTTGTATCCTCTCTGTTATACCCACCTTCCCTCCCCCTCCCCACTTGATCCTTCCATTCCAGTCCTCTACACCCATCCATAACTCTCTTTTCTTACTCCCTTTCCTAGGGAGATCTATCTGTACCTACTCCCCAAGTCCCTTCTCTTTTCTGAATCTCTGCAGTTCTATGGATTGTAACTGGGTTATCATTGAGTTAACTGCTAGCATCCACATATAAACAAATGCATATATCATTTGTTTTTCTGAGTCTGGGTTCCCTCACATAAGACAATTTATTTTTCTAGTTCCATCCATTTAACTGTAATTTTCATGATTTCTTTCTTTTAAGGGCTTAGCCATGCTCCATTGTGTAATAATTTGGAATGTATGGAACACGTAAATATATGTGTATTTTCTATTCATAAATATGTGAAATAGCATCATAGGCATATTGGATACAGTTATTTTAATCTTCATAGGCAACAAAAGGCATGAAGGAGAATCAGATTGTTTAGAAAATAGGTAAATGAGTGAGTAGACACCAGAGCTGTGCCTGCAGCTACTCACAGGAGCTCTTGCAGACACAGGGATGCACCATCAGCTGTCACAACACAGACAGGATAGACATGTGGCCACATCCATTGGCACAATGTGGAGAGGATGGAACTGCCCCATTTGAGGTGTAAGGTTCTAGGGCCTCTCACAAATTTCTTCTGAGAATAGATGTGCTTTGTAGAAAATGGTTTGTTCTGAAAGCTATATGCCAAAGAGAAATATTTGAAATTTTAAATCATTCACTAAAAGCACTAGTACATACTATAATCAGCATATAAAATACTAATCATTATTAATGTACAAAATAATGGACTTACCTTTCTATTTCCACCCCCGCCCCCCACCCCACACACACATTGTCCTTTCCCTTCCTACTGCCCAGGCCTCTCATTGCTCCCCCTTCTCAGTGTACTACAAGATCTCCTCCACTTGCATGTTTTTCTCCTTCTTTTCTTAAGTTTCCACATAGGAGAGAATACCTGATAATTGTATAATATATCTAGCTTAATTTTATTAACATGAAAAGCTTGAGTGTTATAATAATATAAACATAGATATTTACTATAGAGGTAAGTGTTTATCCATTCACTCACAAATGGCCACCTACAGCTGTTCCTTATAAATACTACTGCATGCATATGAGTGTACTGGTATCTCTTTTATACTCTTTACATCATTTCCTTTGATATACACCAGGAATGGGAAAGTCAGCCTAAATGGTTCTACTTCTTGTATAGAAACAGAAATATGAACACTTTCTTAAATTGCCTCTTGCTTCTACTGCATGGGCTCATAATTAGAATATTTTAAAGCCTTTTTCATTTTCCTTGTCATGTAGATATGTAATTAAAACTTAAATATTAAGAGACCTCAGGGGAAAGATTTAATAAATACGTATTTCTAAAATCATACCAACTACTAAAGTATTGTAAAGTAAGTTCTGACAGTGAGAAGAGATGGCTAATGTAAGAAATTGTGTACAATTAAGGAAATTATCAGTAACTTGACTCTGTGTCTGATTTAAGTGGTTTTCCATTAAGCATACCTATTTATAATACATTCTTATATATACCTATAAAATCCTAATATAAGCTACTTTTCTAGTGTTATCCAGTGTTCTGAGATTTTTATTACTGTAATAATATATCTAAAGCAACAAATTAATAAAGAAAAGAGAATATTAGAAATTTCAGTCTATGGCCACTTGATCTTGTTCTTCTGAGGTTTTTTTAGATTGTAGCAAGAGCATGTGCCAAAGGAGACCTAATTCATGTCTGAATTGCTAAGGAACAAAGTATGAGCAAAAAGGCACAGGAATAAGGAACTCCGTTTTAAAAGTCCTTAAATCCAGTCCCAGTAATCCAAATCCTACAATTAGGCCCATCTCTAAAGTTCAACCAGTTCCAAACAGCACCACATGGTGGGATCACACCTTCAAGGTGGAAGATATGGTATACTCTAGATCCGAGCAATAGCAGGTATAAACTCCTGGACATAGCATCTAGAGTGTTTAAATTTTGTTTGTGCACTAGTGCTTTTGTTTAGCTCACCTGCCTCCACAATGTGTACTATTGTCCTGTTTTTCAAGCCACTCTGTCAGATAATGGATTTACATGGATACATACTCAGACAGAGGATAGCATTCGGGACATTTATTGAAGGACAATATCTGGATCTATACCTGGGGAAGAGCTAAGGCAACCAAATCTGTGGGAGAAAATAGGCTCCGATGTGGTTCAATCCCATAGAGAGAGCTGTGGAAATTGAGAACTGAATTGCCTTAAGCTGGTGCTAGGTGACTAGGACTGGCTAGGGAGTATTTCTGAGAATAGATGGGACTTTTACCTAAGCATTTTTCTTCAGCCGGATCAGTTCTTTGAGAGGGCTGACATCCATCCCCAACATGTAATGGAATCTGTACGGTTCAGAGGCCGCACACTTCTTTATAGGAGTGGCTAATACTGGGTGAGGTTCCAATTCCATTCTACTTAGTTCAACCTCGAGGACTATCTAGTTCGATTTGAAATTATATACTCAACGTGAAGCCTAACCCTGAAATCTCAAGAGATGAAAATGAGTTTCTGCCCTATGTGCCCTTCTATCATTTCTGATAATTCACGTAGAAGCCTTCACAAACTAGTCTAGGAATTCTTTCTTGGCAAATTCAGGTAACTTCTTTGATAAAGGACCCATTGCTCTTCCACTGTAACCTGACCTAGGTCTCTGGGGAATGCTATTCTCTCCTGACTCACTTCCTCAAGATAGTATCTCCAACCTACTTTACTTCTTGACATTTTTCCTCCTGCCTCCCTCCTTCGCCTTCCTTCTCTTTTACCTATCTCTCTCCCTCTCTCCCTCCCTCCCTCCCCCCATCTTCCTCCCTCTTCCCCTTCCTTTTTTTCTTTCAATTCACCCAAGAGAGTCAGATTGCTGGATGTAACATCTCTTTTGTCTGTGTCTGGAGCCTTAACCACTTTCTCCTACAAATTGACTTCAAGAGAGTGCTTGGAGGTTCTAGTGGGTTGGGCAACTCCTTCTGTACCCTCAACCAAAGAACAGTCTTTCTACATTGGGGAAGGTCATCTTCTTCCAAAGAATGTGCATATTTCAGAGGAAAACACAGGAGGCCCTAATATAATAAGAAGGGAAGGGAACATGTGCAGACCCAGCTAGATAATTTATTCAAGCCTGGTACTTATAAATGGCACTTGCTGCCCAGTGGACCTAACATCTGCTTTTCAATGTGTTTTCAGAAAGAATTGTTCCTCTTTTGCTATTTTCATAATGACCTTGCTGTTAAACAAGTTAAACATCACTAATCATAAAATCACTGACAATTAGAATATAAAATAGAATATGAATAATTTTTTTTATTTTGTTATATGTTGACCAATAGTAATGAAAGAAAAAATCTCTTTGTAGTTGACAAGATTTATGAGGTCTTTGGACAATTAATAATTTTATCAATTAACTTCCCTATCAAATTCTTATAAGACTTGCTATCAGGGGCGATTATTTAATCCAAAATTCATGAGTTGTACAGGGTAAGAATTAAAGAAGAATCATAATTGGGGAAACCAGACATAATACAGCCTTTCCAATTAAATCTGAACTGAAAATAATCCACTGTTTCCTAGTATAAGTATTGTCCACACAGTGGTAATAGTAATAATTACTTATCTAATATTCAAATTTTATTATGCTTCATATATTTCTAGTTTCAAACTCTGATGAGGAGATAGATATATCAAGTGACTTTGAAGTTGATTTTGTATATTATCTGCAATGCTTTCCAGATAATAAACAATAATTAGAAATTATTCTCTACTTACAAATCACAGTTGAAGTCTATCTTTAGTTGACTTGTAAGAGTTCTTAGAAAAGAACCTCAGTGTTGGGGATCCACCCTTGCCTTGATGTACTTATCCTTTCTTCTTCATGTCTGATTTTGACATTAGTTCTCATCCCTTTATCTGGTGTATTCTCTATATTTTAAATAAATACACCTAAAGTTTCACTTACTACTGAGTTTCAATTCCAAAATTTGTTTTGACATGAATTTTTCCCAAAGTAAAATGGAATATTCTAAATCCATACCAGGAGCCTGACCTTAAGTTTCCAACATAAATCTTCAATTCTGACAAATACATCTGTTCTATCTCTAGTACTTTTTCTGCTTCTGATTATAGATAAAGGCAAATATTCTTTGGCCACCTCGTTATTGAAGGTCAAATGTGCTTAAGAATCAACTGCTTTTCCTCGTAAGACAGGAATTCCAAGATCCCTGACTTGATAGTGAATCTAGAATCAGTCCAGGACTCCTATTTTCATTTTGTTCTATTTTAATTTACCAATTCATTGAGCAATTCTCATTTAGCAACAGGATGTTAGCTTATTGGGTTGGAGAGTTGGTTCAATGGTTAAAACAGTGACCACTCTACCAGAGGTCCTGAGTTTTATTCCCAGAACTCAAATCAGAGCTCACAACTTCCTGTAACTTACCTACGGGGCATCTGACACTATCTTCTGGCTCTCCCAGGCACACACACACACATGTGACATACATATGTGTACACATATACACACAAATAAAAATAAATCTTAAAAATATCGACTTCCACAATTTCTTATGTAGATCATGTATATTAAGAATTTAATGTAGTCGTTTTTGACACTCTATAACTGAAATCTATTCAATAAACCCTTCAGTTGCAAGACAGTTGGAAAATTGCCCAAAGTGTGACTTAGTCACCAAACCACAATAAAAAGTAGTGAGAAAATTTCTACCCTGTGAAAATATTCCTACACTGCAAGTTAATTGGAGTATAAAATAGAAGGGTGATGTTTGCAAATATTTTCAAATGAAATAGGCATTTGCAAATGCTAGCTTGATCAAAATATCTTGAATGTTTCCTAGACATTTTTCAAAATTATTAAATACAAAAGTGACATACTTTTATATATGTATGCATTTACTTTTAATTATAGATCTTTAGTTATATATTTAATATCTATCACTTAATCATTTGCTCATCTCATTTGTATATTAATTTTTTTGCTCTGGCTGCAGAGGAGTAGAAAGAAAAGCATGAAGTACTATTCTTCTGTAATTACAGGAAAATTTTATTTTCATCTCAGTGATGAGACAATTTTTAACTGTTTAAACTATGCCAATTTTATTTGTCTAATCACGAAGTAACAACCAACATTGATCTTGCCAGATTAAGAAAAAATTTAAACTGATTTTAGTAGAATTTTATACTTTGTGTCATATTTTTATGCTATTGTTAAATGTCATAAACATGTTAACCTAATAATTATTCTTCCACTCCAACATCCATTGAAGAGTTCTTGAGTCTTCCTTCTCCTCTTCTTTCTTCTTCTGGAGGGAGAGGTCACTAGGGTGGGGGTAGACATGGGAGGACTGGGCAAAGAGTGGGAATTGGGGCTAATGTAGTGAAATTCCCAAAATAATAACAATATTATGAAGAGCAAAATTAATTCTTGACTGTGAACTCATGGGAGGCAAGGTATTAAGCATGGTGATGGAAAGGTTACTAGGATGATTCCCACTACCAAATATTTTAAATCTAAAAGGAATATGCATGATAATGGTTAATAATGTTATCATTAAATACTACCAATGGAATGTCAACATTTGAGAGTAAATAGAACAATATAGAAGAGGGTCATTATATCCACATTAAGGAGTTCTGCCCTACCCATGAAGAAGAAAGACACATGAGGCCTTGTAGCTATTCCAAATCATCTTTTGGGACACTGGCAATGCAGAAAAAGAAGCCTTATTTCTTACCAGAGAAGAAAGTTTCTATAATTTATTATTACAAATAAAATGGTTAATATAATAACCTAATTTTTATATAGTTATGTATAATTTTTACATAGTTATTTCTAATTTTAGATAAAACCAAAATATTAAAGTATAAAGGTAAAGTTGATTTTTTGAACATTTTGTAGCTTTAGATAGAATTTAATAAGTTATAATTAACAGGGTTATACTGGTTAACATTTTCCTAGGGTGAATAAAAAGTATGAAATTCAAACAGAATAAAATAACAAGGTAAACTAAAAGAAATTACTAAGGTGGAAATTTGGAACGTGAGGAAACAATTTAAAAATTGTGAAAAGAGCAAACAAAAAAATCAATTCCCATTTCCAGCCAAAAATATGTGTAGTTTCCATGTAGATATATGAAAAGCTTGGCTCTCTGTAATAATTTGCTTCCTATACATTGTTGATGCATCTTACTCATAAGCCAATGTGAATCTATAATCCTGCCTTAAACCCCCAAATGCCGGGACTGCTATCTTCTATAAACCATCTTCTCAGACTGGCTTTGTGATTTTAAAATTCTTCAAAACCTAACTTTGGATGATGGGTGACTGGTGCCTAAAACGTACCTGTCTGTGGGATATTGTACAGATCTACATATTATATTCTTTTCGTTTTCATGTGTAGCTTTATGTTTATGAAATTCCATTTCTCATACTTGTTTTGACTTCCTAGCTTGGTTTTGTGTGCTCAGAGAAGAGAGCAGGAAACGAGCACTGATGGTGCACAGGGCCCTGTTTGAATCCAAGACAAGACAAAGTGTGTGGCTTTCAATAATGTAGCTAAACTCTCTGCTGAAATTGGATAGCATCTTGATACCCATCACTTTGGCTTTCTATGAGGAGTGTACTAGATAATATATAATCAGCCCTAGCATAGAGCTTTACAGGGTTTGCATGCTCAGGAAATGCTAGCAGCTACTTCTTCCTAGCTTTCCCCATTTACCAAGGAATCTCCACCTTAACTGTTACTGTATATCAGTTCTTGAGAGGGAACAGTTCCTGTTCCTCAAGGTGATAAATACATTTCCTCAGATCACTAATTTTCTTCATGACTTACAGCTAAGCTATGTAAATTTTCTTATTTATTCTGCTTTTCACATTAACAATATGTCAAGTGGGAGGGCTAAGCAAATACTCATTATCTTGTAATTCAATTTTATACATATATTTAGTTTTTATAAAGCAAATCCAGTACTTTTAAATGGTGCACTTTCATGAAGTAACAGCCAATCACAAAGAAAGATATCTAAAATTTAAGTTTTTTTTACCCAGCCCACAAAGTACAGTCAGGCTAATTCCACACTAAGTTTGGGAAAATAGTCTTTTATATTGTTGTATTATGTGAAGGAATAAAGCAGATGAGTTTCTATGTGAAGGAATAATGCAGATGAATTTGTATGTGAAGCAATAATGCAGATGAGTTTGCAGAAGATAACTTGAACTCTTATCAATCTTGGGGAGTGATTATATCTCAGTTTCTGGGGCAATGATGAGAAAGATTATGGTGAAGAGCTGCCCACTCATAATCAAGGGAAGGAAGGTTAGTGAATTAAAATCTTTTCTAGATGGAGTGGACCAATACAGCTGACAACAAAGTAAGATTTCAGGGTGAACAATATGAAACATTGATCCGCTGGGGAGAATTAGTAGCAGCTCAATCCTGTTGACATTCTGAGCTCTTTTGTTTGTCTATGGGGTATTTCTAATCAGATTTCCCAAGAAAGACTTCCTTTCAACCTTGCACCTTAATATATCTTAATCTCACATGCTTACATTAATTTTGTTTTTTTAATGTTGTATTTAAATAGACATTGGCAAAAACCATAATTATACTGAGTATGCATTATAAGAATTAGTTCAATGGCTTTATATATTGTTATTTCATTAATTTCTATAATCATTTCTAAGAATAAGTCAAAGCCTGGTGGTTTTAGACTCAGTAGCAACGTTTGATTGTGGGACTGATGGGCCACATGGAAGAGGATGGCGGTACCAACCTTTGTATCCGTTCCTGGCAACACCTGTTATATCATGACAAATACAGCATCGGGGCTGATCATTATCTTACTTTCTTTAGAACTTACTGGTTTTTATTTACTGACTTATTCCTGCAAAACTGTGGGCTTGTCTTTGTATTATGCTTTCCTACTGGTTTCTGGCATGTAAAAAAGCTCAATAATTCTTTATTGACTAACAGAATGAGGTGAAACAAAAAAGATTATTTTTCACTCTTCTCATTGCCAACCATTTTCCCACAATTGCCTAAATGTGTGAATGAGCTCAGTCACTGCCTACAGCCTTCTTCATTGTTCCATAATGTATCACTGTGAGTCCAGGAAACATCCACAGTGCCTGGGTGGGTTTTCAATTTCCACCCTCACTCGGGCTTCTCCCCTGGTGAGCTTTCCACACAGGTTTCTACCTCTTGCTTGTTTCTTCCTTGGTTCCTTCTATTTTTATTTAACAAATTCAAAGCAGATAATTTTATTCTGCATGTCAAAACAAGTGGATGCAAGGTGAGATGGCGGTGGCCACGGGAGCAGCTCCAAAGAGCCTGAGAGACCCCCATGGTGGACTCTGCACTGCCCACAGTACCACTGGAACAACTTTTTTTCTTTTTAAGCAAGTCTTATGCAAAGATGCTTTAAAAAAGTAGACTCGAGAAATTTGAAATTGGAAAGAAAGATAGCAGAGCTATGGGTGCAAATCTAGAGACACAGCAAGAATGGGAATGGGAGTGATATGGGTGCCCACCTCAAACCCTGCCATAGCAGACAAAGAACATGTCATAGCAGACAAAGAACATGTCATTATGGAACAGGGTGAGTCCTTCATCGTCTTGTGTTTGCCAACACTCCCCCAATCCCTGTGCTCTCTCCTGATGATGCCTGCACCGCCAGTGTGAATATCAGGCTTAGGTCTGTGGGATTGAAAGAAAACATGTGCATGGGTCACTCGTTTTCAGAGAGTGCCACCAAGGCTTTACTGAGATCTCCTTATATACCCGAGGCAAAGGCCATGGAAAACAAGGCAGGTGAAAATCCCCAACCAGGAAAACAGGAAAAGTCTGTGTGGTGGAAAGTCCAGGGCCCAATCAGGTACATAAACAACTTCTTAACAACAACAAGCTGGAAGGCTCGGTTGGGGGAAAGGGTGCCATGGAAAGTCCTGGCCCCAAATCAGGGGCCAAGAGCAGCTGCCAGGGGTGTAAACAAACTTCTTGCTATAACAGGCTAAAAGGCTCAGCAAGGGGGAAGGGAAACACCTCAAGGTAGGGCCCAACAATTCCCCCTCTTTTATTTTATTTTTTTAAGTAGTGCCTGTCTTATGATCAATCTAGGGTTCCAAAACTTTCCCGTCTCTGAAAACTCTACCAGTCTCAGGGTTTCTGTCTTAGGCAAGTATCGTCCCAGAAGGTTGCTTGTCTTTGGTTAACTACTTGTTGTACAAGCTGAGCCTAAATTGGGCTGATGGATTATTCCCAGCCAATGAAAACCAAACCTATTTGGTTTCAGCCTGAGACTGGATCTGTTGGTACTTCAAAACAGCCCAAGGGCAGCTGCTAAGAGCGAGCAATCAAGATAAGCATTTAAATCACCAACAGCCTTGCTGTTATTACGGACCTTAACAGGGGTTACACACATAGAATGATAAAAGGTAGAACAAAATATAACATGGGTTTCCCAGAGGAAGTCCAATTGAGAGCAGTTTGTTGGTTGAGATTAAGAATGACCAACTGAATCTGAATATTAACGCTATTCTGCACAATCAATGCCTAAGCGACTTCTAAAGACAATGTATCCACAGTCCCAATGACAGCTGCCGATTGAGATATGGCCACACTGGCCAGTGAAGCAGCAGTGGTGGCTGAAATGGTGATGGTAGCAATGACTGTTGAAGTAATACCAAAGTCTTTTATGACTGTAGAGTACTACTGGGAATCAGCCTTCATCCAGAGGAATGGGGATCACACCAGGAACTCAATGCAAAATCTTCCTGTTCCTGCAACTGATCAGGGGACAGGACCTGGAAGAAAAATTGAGAATCTCCTCCCTTGACACTGTCTTAGTCCCATTCCAAACCAAGAAAGAAAAAGGGTGCCAATACACATGGCACAAATTTCACAAAATGTTTTCTCTTCTTAATTGGGCAAAAATGTAGGGAGGTTTCAAAAATATCAGATACATTTCAAGAGGCAGTACTTAAAGATCCAGGACAACACCTATGTGCTGGTCTAGGAAGCAGATAACTATCATTTCTGAGAAGACTAATGGGATACAAAATATCTCTCAATCCTATAACACTAGCATTGGTAACAGTAACGCTTAAATCAGCTATGGAAACCTTACTAAAAGTAAACATGAATGAAAAAAGGAGCTATTTAATGAGGCTTTATAAAAATCTTAACAAAACATAGACTATCTTTTAAGATGAAAAAGGTTAAAAATCATTTGTTTTAACACCAGAGCACAACCATAACTTTGGAAAGCAAAACTCAACCTCCAACAAACCATCTATTCTCCAAAATCCAGTCTCTCCAAAACACCAAGTCCATTCCCATGCTCCAAAGTTTGACTGCCAATTCTTACATATGAACAAATGATTGTGCAGGCTCTAATTCCCCAACAAAGAGACATTGCCCTGAATTCTTTCATAAGTCTGGTTTCTATGATAAGAATTATATTAAAATATTATCCCAATTTAGACCCGTTTCCCTGGGTTGGGTCATGCCACGGGTTGTCTAGAATGACTCCAGTTTTAAGCCAACTGTCTGTCACCAATGTTACAAATTTTTAACCATACCCAATAACTTAAAAGCCAGTAAACTATAACCAAGATATGTAGAGCGTATTATACATTTAAAACTAATCAGAAACAAAAAATGAAGTGACTACACATATCTTTAATATTTAGATCGAACACCATTTTTACCTTTTCTAACTGTAATTTTAAGAGAAGCACCTTGTCACCTGTTGAGTCCAATATTCACAGTCAAAGATTTTTCTAAGAGAAACAGCCATCAGTTCCATTACCATAGAAGCTGCGAAGCTCCTGGCGCCTTTAGGATCAGCAAGTGTAAACATTTAGCCAGCCCCCTGGGAAGCTTCCCCAGTGGACCTAGGCTCCTATCTACAGATGCAGGGCTCCAAAAGCCAATTGAAACTGCTTTTTATTTATTTGTTCCTTTTTGAAAGGAGTTAAAAGTACATCAAGGGATGAATCAACCAGCATTTAAAGTTTTAACCATTTTTTTCTTTTAAACATGAAACACAAAACATTCAAGCAACGAGAAGCAAAACACAGACATAAATTGACAGACATGGACAGTTTGGTGCACCAAGGACAGACAACAGACATACAGGGAGAAAACTAAATGGCATCCCACCAAAGGGACCCAGATACCCTACCTAAAGGACCCAGAAGCAGAAATAAGTACTTCACCAATACCAGCAAGGAGGCAGGACCGTTTCCTGCCTTCCTTCTGTTCCTTGGAGAGCTCTTAAAAAGCTTAAGCTTATTTTCCTTCTCTCGACAAAGCATCTTTGGAGAGTCCAGGAGGACTGTTTTTCTCAACCCCATTCTCTCTCTTGTCTAGGGTGTAAACTGTCTCTAGTCAGGGTTCAAAGACTAAAAGCATCTATGAGAATTAACATTGCTTCTCTAAATTTTAGCATAACTCTAAAAGAACACATACACAAAAAAAATTTATCATTATTACCTTGTCCCTTTTTACAAGGTTTACTCACCACTATCCCAAATCTTTATTTTTCTTTGCACATGCTTTCAATTCCTGCGGTCCTTCTGAATTCTGCTTACTGGGGTCTTTCCTGGCCCATTTTCTCCAATTTGTCAATCTCCCTTTCCAATGTTATCTCCTCATCTGCATCAGACTCATAGGAAGTTGAATCAGAGTCACTGCTGTCCCTACAATTGACTCTTTAGTATGTTTATCCTGTGCAGTTCCAAATGTCCTTTCAATTTCCATCATCTGTTCTTTGACCCTCACATTTTCACTAAGTAAAGCGTCCTTCACTAACCTCCATAAGGAAAAGGTAGCAATTGGAATGCTCTGTGATCCCCCATCTTGGTGGGCCTTCTGTAAATCCCATTTAACCTGTTTCCAATCCGGAATATTCAAACCGCTATAAGTTATAAAACAAGGACTGACTTGTTCTACAGTTTTAACAAAATCTTGGGCTGTCTCTACCTTAATACCAGTACCTTGTTTGAGTAAACTTACAAGCTGATCTATGACCAATAATGAAGAACTTGTAGTTCCCATGGCTAAGACAAAATCTTTGTAGTGCTACTTACTTCTAGACTTGTCCCATGGTCGCCGCTTGTCCCCAATATGTTCCACTTCCTTGCCGGCCAGCCTTTTGGAATGATCCCATCAGGTTGTCTTCTCTTTCCCAATCTCGGTAGAACCTCCAAACGACGACACCTGTGCAGCCAGTGTGTGAATATAGGGCTTAGGTCTGCGGGATTGAAAGAAAACATGTACATGGGTCACTCGTTTTCAGAGAGTGCCACCAAGGCTTTACTGAGATCTCCTTATATACCTGAGGCAAAAGCCATGGAAAACAACAAGGCAGGTGAAAATCCCCAACCAGGAAAACAGGAAAAGTCTGTGTGGTGGAAAGTCCCAGGCCCAATCAGGGGCATAAATAACTTCTTAACAACAACAAGCTGGTAGGCTTGGTTGGGGGGAAGGGTGCATGGAAAGTCCAGCCCCCAAATCAGGGGCCAAGAGCAGTTGCCAAGGGTGTAAACAACTACTTGCTATAGCAGGCTAAAAGGCTCAGCGAGGGGGAAGGGAAACACCCCAAGGTAGGGCCCAACTCTCTCCTTCCCCGCATATAGGACCATATTCCAGCTAGAGCTGCTCAACTTTATGGAATGGGGAGAGCACAGGGCTGTGGTGCTGGCTACTGGATGCATGCAAATTTGCCTCAGAACAGCTGGCACCAAGATCAGGGATATATGTGTCAGCTAGGACCTGATGTGGGTTCTTCCTTTAGATGTCTGCCTAACTGCAGGATCACCCTGACTCTGAGTAAGAACAGGGTATCTGAGATGAATTTCAGTGATAAACCAGTATTTATTGTGCTTGAGAAACCATAGTCTTGAACCAGACTAATGGTTCATTGTAGTATTTGCATTTAAAGCTGTTTGAACAAACAAACAAATCAAAAATCAATCAACCAAACAACAGCAGCAGCAGCAACTAAAACAACAACGACAACAAAACAAAACAGAACCGAACAAAAAACCACCCAAAACAAAAACAAACAAACAAACAAACAAACAAACAGTGGGACACACTCTAGTTTGCCAGTTTGCAATACCATGTACACATATGCAATGGAGAGGGGGCAGAATGGAGTGGTGTTAGAGATGCGATTTTGGCGACAGGTGTGGGAATGCTGCTGCAGAGGTCAGGGAGAATGTTGCTATTGAACAGGGCCAGCAGGAGCTTGCACAGGTTCAGCTCCCAAACTTGGGGCCTAGCCATACAATTGCCCTGGCTCTGGGCATTGACAGGAGGTCTGAGATGGAAATTCATTTGTTTTCTGGGTTGGGCCCCCTGGAAAGACCTCCACAGTCTGTGCTGCTACCAGAGGCCATTTAAGTGTCAATTGTCCACACTGCTCTCCCAGGTCATATTGATGCCTGAGGTCCATTTGGATATCTATGGTTTGTGCCATGTCAGCATCTATGATCTGTTCCACCAACTGATGCCCTTTGATGTCTGTGGGCTTTGCTGCAGCTTATTTTAATAGGCAAGGAAACTTCTTTTGTAAGTGACTAGAGTCTCAGTTGAGAATTAGAGAGACTGAAGGATTTTGTGAAGACTTCCCCTACCCTTTCCCCCATTAAATTAAAATGTCTTTCTTGACAGGAAGCCACAGAAGAGAGCTCTAAGAATTGTGATAGGGATGCTGCCTTGTAGATTTTCAGTTGATGGCTTCTGGCAGGAATGGTAGGATGGGGAAGCATTTAGATTTCTTTCAGGGACTGACCACTGGAAATTTGACCATGCTACGAGTACATGGACAATACTAATTAACTTAGTGTATATTTTCTCCTCCTTCTATTTTATTCCTTCTTTTTGGAGGAAGGGCACAAGGGTGAGGGAATCTGGGAGGACTAGTAAGTGAATGTGATCAGAGTGCATTATATGAAATTCCCAAATAATTAATAAAATATTACGCTAAAAATAAACAAATGTTTGCTCTTCAGGTCCTCAAAATAATGTAAACACTGCAGAAGGAGTACCCTACAATTTCCACATTTGGTTTTATGTATTTTCTCACAAATGTATTCTTTCCTACAGTTAAACTGAGTCCTAGATTTTGTACAAGTTGTTAATCTATGAGCAGCACCTTAATCTTGGGTTTTTATGTGATTTTAAATTCTAGTTAAATTTATTATTTGGAGTCTACATTATGTTTATTTGAGAAAAAAAAAGCAAGTCATCTATCTTGAAAGTTACCATGGGTGATTAAGATTTCTACCATCAAAATTCAAAAGGAAAATAGGAGAGGGTAAAATAACAGTAAGAACATCTGACATAATCATAAGGATATTATCTACCTAAAATACTTATAATACATGTAAATCTGTGTATAAATATGCATATATAGTTTAAAGAAGTTTCCACTTGATAATGCTGCCTCTGAAACCCAAAGATCATTTAAAATTTCCCAACAGTAGACATAAGAAACCCTCTTTTGAGATTTAGGTCAGGGTTGTCTACGACACACTCAAAACATTACAGGATATTTCTCTTGGTGGTCCGCCAGATGGTAAGACCATACTGCATAAGAGACAAAGTTCAGAGGCCTCTGAGTTAGAACAGAGTTGGAAGCCGCCTCCTTGAGGGCTAGCTTTCCTGGTATCCAAAGTGCCATATGAACTTTTTATTTTTAAATTTTATTTTTATTAGATATATTTCTTTATTTACATTTCAAATGGTATACATTTTCCCAGTTTCCTGTCCATAAGACCCTCTATCCCCTCCCCCCACATACAGGTAGCCACGCCCCATCAATCCTCCTTAATGCCACCCCCATCCTGACATTTCACTGCACTGGAGGGTCCAACGTTGGCAGGAGCAAGGGCTTCCCCTTCCACTCATGCCCCAACAAGCTATTCTTTGCTATGTATGCAGTTGGAGCCCTGGGTCAGTCCATGTATAGTCTTTGGGTAGTGGTTTATTCCCTGGATGCTCTGGTTGGCTGGCATTGTTGTTCTCCTTTGGTTCTTTCAATCCTTCCTTTAATTCTCTCAAAGGGGATCCTATTCTCAGTTCAGTGGTTTGCTGCTAGAATTCACCTCTGTATTTGACATGCTCTGAATGTGTCTCTCAGGAGAGACCTATATCCAGTCCCTTTCAGCATGCACGTTTTAGCTTCATTAATCTTATCTAGTTTTGGTGGCTGTTTACATATGAGCCACATGTGGAGCAGGCTCTGAATGGCTGTTCCTTTAGCCTCTGCTCTAAACTTTGCCTTCATATCCCCTCCTATGGATATTTTTGTTGCTCCTTTTAAGAAGAAGTGGGAGCATCCACATTTTGGAAATCCTCCTTCTTGTACTTCCTGTGGTCTGTGGATTGCATATTGGATAATTGGAGCTTTTGGGCTAATGTCCACTTATCAATGCGTGCATACCAAGTGTGTTTTTCTTGGGTTACCTCACTCAGAATGATATTTTCTAGTTTATTCCATTTGTCTATGAATTCCATGAAGTCATTGTTTTTTATAGCTGTGTAGTACTCCATTGTGTAGATGTACCACATTTTTGGATTCATTCCTCTGTTGAAGGGCATCTGGGTTCTTTCCAGCTTCTGGCTATTATAAATAAGGCTGCTATGAACATAGTGGAGCACGTATCTTTGTTATAGGTTGGGGCATCTTTTGGGTATGTGGCCAAGAGAGGTATATCTGGGTCCTCAGGTAGTGCAATGTCCAATTTTCTGAGGAACCTCCAGATTGATTTTCAGAATGGTTGTACCAGTTTGCAGTCCCACCAACAATGGAGGAATGTTCCTCTTTCTCCACATCCTTGTCAGCATCTGTTGTCACTTGAGATTTTTTTATCTTAGACATTATGACTGGTATGAAGTAGAATCTTAAGTTTGTTTTGATTTGCATTTCCCTGATGACTAAGGATGTTGAACATTTCTTTAGGTGCTTTTTGGCCTTTTGATATTCCTCAGCTGAGAATGTTTTGTTTAGATATGTACCACATTTTTAATAGGGTTATTTGGCTCTCTGGAGTATAACTTCTTGAGATCTTTGTACATTTTGGATACTAGCCCTCTATCAGATATGGGATTGGTAAAGATATTTTCCTAATGCATTGGTTGGCATTTTGTCCTAATGACAGTGTCCTTTGCCTTACATAATCTTTGCAGCTTTATGAGGTTCCATTTGTTGATTCTTGATCTTAGAGCATAAGTCATTGGTGTTTTGTTCAGGAAAATTTCGCCAGTGCTCATGTGTTCGAGACCTGCTCTTTCTTCTATTAGTTTGAGTGTATCTGGTTTGATGTGGAGAACTTACTAGAGCTTTGCACCTCACAAAATAATAGTAGGAGATTTCAACACCCCACTCTCATCAATGGACAGATCATGGAAACCAAAACTAAATAGAGACATAGAGAGACAAACAGAAGGTATGAACCACATGGATTTAACAGATATTTATAGGACATTCTTGATCTATTTAAACTTAAGCTTTGTACAGGGTGATAAGAATGGATCAATTTGTACTCTTCTACATGCTGACCTCCAGTTGAACCAGCACCATTTGTTGAAAAGGTTATATTTCTCCCATTAGATGGTTTTGCCTTCTTTGCCAAATATCAAGTGACCATAGGTGTGTGGGTTCACTTCTGGGTCTTCAATTCTATTCCACTGGTCTATCTGCCTGTCTCTGTACCAATACCATACAGTTTTTATGACTATTGCTCTGTAATACTGCTTGAGGTCAGGGATGATGATTCCCCTAAAAGTTTGTTTATTGTTGAGTATAGTTTTCATTATCCTGGGTTTTTTGTTATTCCAAATGAATTTGCAAATTGCTCTTTCTATCTCTATAAATAATTGAGTAGGAATTTTGATGGGGATTGCATTGAATCTGTAGATTGCTTTTGGCAAAATGGCCACTTTTACTATACTAATCCTGCCAATCCACGAGCATGGGAGATCTTTCCATCTTCTGAGAGCTTCCTCAATTTGTTTCTTCAGAGATTTGATGTTCTTGTCATACAGATCTTTCATTTGCTTGGTTAAAGTCTCACCAAGGTATTTTATGTTATTTGTGACTATTGTGAAGGGTGTCATTTCCCTAATTTCTTTCTCAGCTTGTTTATCCTTTGAGTAGAGGAAGGCTACTGATTTGTTTGAGTTAATTTTATACACCGGCAATTTGCTGAAATTGTTTACTAGGCTTAGTAGTTCTCTGGTGAAACTTTCGGGGTCATTTAGGTATACTATCATATCATCTGCAAATAGTGATATTTTGACTTCTTCCCTTCCAATTTGTATCCCTTTGACCTCCTTTTCTTGTCTGACTGCACTCGCTAGGACTTTGAGTACTGTATTGAATATGTAGGGGGAGATTGGGCAGCCTTGTCTAGTCCCGGATTTTAATGGGATTGCTTCAAATTTCTCTCCATTTAGTTTGATATTAGCTACTGGTTTGCCACATATTGCTTTTACTATATTTATATATGGGCCTTGAATTTCTGTTCTTTTCAGGAATTTTATCATGAGGGGGTGTTGAATTTTATCAAAAGCTTTCTCGGCATCTAATGAAATGATCATGTGGTTCTTATCATTGAGGTTGTTTATATCGTGGATTATGTTGATGGATTGTCATATATTGAACCATCCCTGCATCCCTGGGAGGAAGCCTACTTGATCATGATGGATGATTGTTTTGATGTGTTCTTGGATTGGGTTTGCAAGAATTTTATTGAGTATTTTTGCATCAATATTCATAAGGGAAATTGGTCTGAAGTTTTCTATCTTTGTTGGGTCTTTGTGCGATTTAGGTATAAGAGTAATTGTGGCTTCTTAGAAGGAATTTGGTAGTGCTCCATCTGTTTCTATTTTGTGGAATAGTTTGAAGAATATTGGTATTAGGTCATCTTTAAAGGTCTGATTGAATTCTCCACTAAAACCATCTGGTCCTGGGCTTTTTATTTTGGTTGCGAGACTTTTAATGACTACTTCTATTTCTTAAGGAGTTATGGGGTTGTATAGATGATTTATTACTTCCTGATTTAACTTTAGAACCTGGTACCTGTCAAGAAAATTGTCCATTTCCTCCATATTTTCCAGTTTTGTTGAATATAGTATTTTGTAATAGATCTGATGATTTTTTTAATTTCTTTAGATTATCTTGTTATATCTCCCTTTTCATTTCTGATTTTTTTAATTTGGATATACTCTCTGTGACCTCTGGTTAGTCTGGCTAACGGTTTATATGTTTTGGTGATTTTCTCAAAGAACCAGCTCCTGGTTTTGTTGATTCTCTGTATAGTCCTTTTTGTTTCTACTTGGTTGTTTTCAGCCCTGAGTTTGATTATTTCTTGCCTTCCACTCTTCTTGGTTTTATTTCTTTCTTTCTGTTCTAAAGCCTTTATGTGTTGTCAAGCTGCAAAAATATGCTTTCTCCTATTTCTTTTTGCAGGTACTCAGAGCTATGAGTTTTCCTCTTAGCACAGCCTTCATTGTGTCCCATAAGTCTGGGTATGTTGTTTCTTCATTTTCATTAAATTCTAAGATGTCTTTAATTTCTTTCTTTCTTCATTCCTTGACCAAGTTGTCATTGAGTAGAGCATAGTTCAACTTCCATGTATATGTGGCTTTTCTGTTGTTATTGTAGTGATTAGAGACTAGCCTTAGTCCATGGTGATCTAATAGGATACATAGGATAATTCTATCTTCCTGTACCTGTTGAAGCCTGTTTTGTCACCAATTATATGGTCAATTTTGGTGACGGTACCATGAGGTACTGAGAAGAATGTACATCCTTTTGTTTTAGGATGAAATGTTCTATAAATATCCATTAAGTCCATTTGTTCATAACTTCTGTTGGTCTTTGTATGTATCTGTTTAGTTTCTGTTTCCATGATCTGTCCATTGATGAGAGTGGCATGTTGAAATCTACTAATATTTTTGTGTAAGATGCAATGTGTGACTTGAGTAAGGTTTCTTTTATGAATTTAGGTACCCTTGCATTTGGAGCATAGATATTTAGGATTGAGAGTTCATCTTGGTGTATTTTTCCTTTGATGAATATAAAGTGTCATTTCTTATCTTTTTTGATGACTTTTGGTTGAAAGTCAATTTTATTCGATGTTAGAATGGCAATTCCCGCTTGTTTCTTTGGGCCATTTGCTTAGAAAATTGTTTTCCAGTCATTTATTCTGGGTAGTGTCTGTCTTTGTCTCTAAGGTGTTTTCTGTGTGCAGCAAAATCCTGGGTCCTTTTTATGTTTTCTGTCTGTTAGTCTATGTCTTTTAATTGGGGAATTGAGTACGTTGATGTTGAGAGACATTAAGTAATAGTGATTATCCCTTCCTGTTATTTTTCATTATTAGAGGTGGAATTATCTTTGTGTTTCTCTCGTTTGGTTTCATTGCAAAAAGATTATATTATTCCTGACTCCAAGGCATATTTTTTCTCTCCTTGTGTTGGAGTTTTCCATATATTATCCTTTGTAGGGCTGGATTTGTAGAAAGGTATTGTGTAAATTTGGTTTTGTCATAGACTATCTTGGTTTCTCCATCTATGTTAATTGAGAGTTTTGCTGGATATAGGAGCTTGGGCTGACATTTGTGTTCTCTTAGGGTCTGTATGTCATCTGTCCAGGATCTTCTGACTTTCACAGTCTCTGGTAAGAAGTCTGGCATAATTCTTATAGGTCTGCCTTTATATGTCACTTGACCTTTTTCCTTTACTGCTTTTAATATTCCTTCTTTGTTTTGTGCATTTGGTGTTTTGACTATTATGTGATGGGAGGAATTTTTCTTCTGGTCCCATCTATTTGGAGTTCTGTAGGCTTCTTTTATGTTTATGTGTATCTATTTCTTTAGGTTAGGGAAGTTTTCTTCTATAATTTTGTTGAATATATTTACTGGCCCTTTAAGTTGGGAGTCTTCACTCTCTTTTATACCTACTATCCTTAGGTTTGCTCTTCTCATTGTGTCCTGGATTTCCTGTATGTTTTGGGCTAGGAACTTTTTGCGTTTTACATTATCTTTGATGGCTGTGTCGTTGATGTCTATGCTATCTTCTTCCCCTGAGATTCTCTCTTCTATGTCTTGTATGCTATTGTTGATTCTTGCATCTATGACTCCTGGTCTCTATCTTTGGTTTTCTATCTCCAGGGTTGTCTCCCTTTATGCTTTCTTTATTGTTTCTATTTCCATTTTTAAATCCTGGATGGTTTTATTCAATTCCTTCACCTGTTTGGTTGTGTTTTCCTGTAGTTCTTTCAGGGATTTTTGTGTTTCTTCTTTCAGGACTTTTACTTGTTTAGTTGTGTTGTCCTGTATTTCTTTAAGGTAGTTATTTATGTCCTTAAAATTCTCCATCATCATGATAAAATGTGATTTTAAATCTCAATCTTGCTTCTCCGGTGTTTTTGGATATCCAGTCTTCTCTGGGCTCTGATGATGGCAAGTAGTTTTCTTTCTGTTGCTTAAGTTCCTGTGCTTGCCTCTGGCCATTGGGTTGTCGCTGGTGTTTGTTTGTCTGACAGTGGCTTGCCCCTCCTGTAAGTCTCTGTGTCAGCACTCCTATAGAACTATTTTCCTGTTTTTTTTTAGTTGTTTCTGGGAATAGGTGCTCTGATCTCAGGTGTATTGGCATTTCTGGTGACTTTCTTTCAGCTCTTGTTGAGGGCAGGAATCAGATATGTTCTGCCCCTGACTGCTCTTATGTCCTTACACCTGGGAGGTACAGCTAGCAGTAAGCAATTCCCTCTCTGGTTGGGAATGTTGGCAGAGGGTAGTCTCCTCTGATTTCTGAGGAATATCTGCACTTCTGAGGGCCCACCTCTCTCCCCCACAGGATTTGTGTGCAGGGAGCTGTTTGACCAATTCGGTTCAGTTATGGGTGCAGACCAGAATTGCAGGTACTGGCGGCTGACTGTTCCTATATTCCTGTGTCCAGAGGCACTGTGCAGTTTCCTCTTGGACCAGGGATGTTGGCAGAGGTGTGCAGAAGTGGCAGTCTGTCCTGTGGTCTCAGGATGTTTGCACTTATGAGTGTTCAGTTCTCTTCCCCACGAGATTTGCATGTAAGGAGCTGTTGGATGGTATCAGTTCAGTTCTGGGCACAGCCAGAAACAGGAACTGCCCTGACTCAGAGGACTTCTGCCTCTGTGTGTCCTGAATCTACCAGGCAGGTTACTTGAAAGAGAAAAGTGGTTCTTACCTCTGCTTTCAGGTGTGTAGGTGCTCCTTGTGACTGTCTTTCAGCTCTACCACATGAACCTCTAAAGGGGAAAAGAAGACAAAGTCCTATGCAGATGTGATACCTATTAACTATGATGGTGAGCACATCAAGAAAATCCTTAGTGTACACTACTGGCACGCATACCTTGCCAGTAACCAACAATTCTCTAACTGAAATTAAGCCCATTTTATTAAGAGGGAAAATGGACCTGGTAATGGAAACCTAGTCAACCACCCAGGATGAGTAAAGCTGTATATCTTGTGAATTTACAACTGTAAGTTTAATAAGCCATGAACCTTCCTCATTTCCCCCATCCCATATCTATTTAGAGTTCTAGAGGTACCCCTTCTGTCCCCAACACATAATGATACTCTAGTACTCTTGCAGACAGAAGCCAGCATAATTGTCCTCTTATGTTCCACCCAGCAGCTGAGAGAAACATATGTAGAGACCCACAGTCAAATATGAGACAGGGCTCAGGGAGTCTTGTCTTGTAGAGTTAAGGGAAGGTTTGAGGGACTGGGAGGGATAAGAACTCCAAAGGAGATCAACAGAATCAGCTAACTTGGGCCTTTGGGAACTTCCAGAGACTGAACCACCAGCCAAAGGTCATACATGGGCTGGCGTCAGGCTCATTCTGCCCACACATATTTAGCAAAGTGCAGCTTGGTCTCCATGGTTATTTCTTAACAACTGGAGCAGGGGCTGTCCTTGACTCTGTTGTCTGCCTGTGGTTCCTGTTCCCCTAACTGGGCTTCATTGTCTGGCCTAAGTGAGAGAGGATATACCTAGTCCTGCAGTGACTTGATCTGCCAGAGTTGGCTGGTACCCAGGGTGGTGATAAGGTTCTCCCTTTCTTATTTGAGAAAGGGAGGGAGGATGCAAAGCAGCTATGTGAGGGGGTATTGGGAGGAGGTGTGCTGTGACTGTGATGTAAAGTGAATAAATGAATAAATTAATGGAAAAAAGCTAGCAGAATACTTAATTGTGTTCTAAATGTGTGTTCTTATACTTACCACTCCATACAGGAAACATTCTTTTTGACAACTGTAGAGTATTACAGAAAAATACAACCAAGTAGAATACATCCTTGTGGAATTTTGTCCCAATAACTATCTACAATACAACTTTTCTACCTAAGGCTCCAGGAAGTTTTCAGATGAGAGGCAGAAAAAGTGTAAGAGCCAGAGAAAGGATCAGGGAATTTGCTGTGAGAATTTTTTCTCCTAATTAATCTACAATCATAAATTCCTATCAACACAATTGCCTAAAAATTAGTGGAATTAGGACTTCAAAAATAGACATGAGAGAATAGAAGGGCCCAGGAGGCCTCAACCTTACATAAAGAATTACAGGCAGCAGAAGAATACTGAGAGTGAGAGAAATTGTCTTCCTCACTGAAAAGGGCACACCAATTGGTTTTCCTATACCAAATGGTCAGCCTTGATATCAATCTATATCCAACTAATACTATACAAACTGAGCAGATTGTATGCATTTATGTTTCTAGGATTATAAGTGTACATATGTGCACATGCACTCACACATGCATGTAATATGATAAATAAAAAAGAGATGATGGGCAAGGTAGGATATATTATAGAGTTTGAAGAGGGAGTAAGGAAGCAAGAAATGATGTAATTATATTTTACAAAAAAATAAATATTTATAAAAAAGATTTTCACCATCAAATCAGACTTTTAAGTATAAATGAAAGAATTTAAAGACTATGCAGTTTCACAGTTGAATTTCAAACATTAGTGCAAGGAACAATGTTTTCTTCATTTAAACATAATATTTTCTAATTTAATGGAAACATCAGAAGCAATAGCAACTTTGTAGTGAACAAGTTTCAACCATAGACACTAAGTCCTGGAGCCAACACATTGCTCTTGGCTGAGGTGGTCTACCTGTAATTGCAAACACACATGTTTCCAGGCTCCTTATCTGCATGAAGCCCTACTGAATTTCAGGAAAGGGTCTTACCTCTCTGCTCCATGGTAATACTTTCCTTCCTCCAAACTAATATAGTTTTCACTGGAATTAGTTTGACTTTGGCATACCTTCACTTTTGGATTTTCTCTTTGGCATGTCTTCTTTCATTGGTTGATTTTGATTAGCTGTGGAATCTTTGGAGATTGTGGTAAGGTAAACCTGAGAACAGATTGTTTGGAATAAACTCAAGTGCTTTACCATTGCCTGTAAGTATAGTTCCTCTCACTTAGAATATACTCCGCATAGTTAATCAATGATAGTAGAAGGTGCAAGACCAAGGTTGTAAAAATCCTTTCCTAATCATAACGTTATAAAAACAGTAAAAAGACATAAATTTTAATATATTTTAATATATATTTGTATGCATACATTGAAAAGGTAATATAAAATTACTCCAAATAGGAGTCTATTTTTGAAAGAAACTTGATGGTTTTCAACAAATTGATAACGTTCTTTAATGACAATAAGTACTTTACTGTATCCCTTACTGAGGAAAAATAAAATTACTTTTCCATAATCTATTTAGAAGATATCACAAATTTGTTACATAAAGAAAATTTAGATAAAATGTGAGGAAGACAACTACAAATGTGTTTATAATGCTAATTAACAGATATGTATTGCATCTTTCTAGATTTTATTTTAATTATAAAATGCTTACTTTAACAACATTGTAGTTGATTATAATTTATTTAGTCATTCCATATAAATATTCTAAATTAATACTCATTTTGCATCCTATTATAATATACACATTGTGTTGCATTTTAATTTATAACTTCTATTTTTATCTTAAAGAAAACATTATCTTTTATAAAATCCTTCCTCAAATTAAGGACCAATATGCTTCTGGGTGATTCATTGGAATTGCAATTTCTTGTTTTTGTTTTGTTTTGTTTGTTTTGCTTGTTCTGGTGCAGGTTGTATTGCAAACAAGCATTCCAATACAGCTTGTACTACAAAACCACAAAGAGACCTTCTCAAAGAAGCCGTCCCTGGTCTGCCCTGACACTAGAACATAGAAATGAGAAACTAATTAGAACATGCTACATCGATAAAATCATCAGGAAAAGAACACTAGAGAGAAATGCACAAAGGGAACATCCTCAAGGCAATTTGGAGAGTGGCGCATCAACTCGCTTTCTGAGAAACAAGAGAAGATGGAATCCTGCTTTTTCTTTCACAGTAAATTATAACCTCCATGAAAGAAGAAATCTCAGTAGAGAAGAACTCCAGTCAGATGCTGGGCTGGAATGAAGTTGACCAGTTTGTCATCAATATTAATTAAGTATCCAGCTACCCATCTCTTGAAAGCCAATCAAACAGGTGAAGGTAGATAAACAGCTGTTCCAGTTCAGAGACGTAAGGCTTTGGGCTGGGGGTTCCTGGCAGTGTCATGTTACCTTTGTGTTGCTTTTAGGAAGGCATGTTTAAATAGATCTCTCATAGTCACTCCGGCTAACCTCTGTATTTATCATATCTCATTTAAATCGACAAATACCTTCTTTAGTTCCCTGAGTCCATAAATGATTTCTTATTTTCAGAGTCTTTTGACTATTTTTGTTTTCAGAGATGGAATGGATGTAAAAGTTTTGGTCCATATTTAAATAAAAACAACCTTGCACAGAGATTAACTTCAACTGAAAATCTCCTTCAGTTTACAACCAAACCCACCATTGCTGAATGATAGTGAGAAGCTCCCTTCTACGCCACCTTTTAATTCTGAATCACAAATACCATCATAATGTCTTCTCTTATTTATATTTCAAAATAACTTTCTGTGAGTCAGTTATGATTCATAATATGTCATTTGGAATAAAAAACAGCATTATGCTTGATATCTTTTTATTTGAGAAATGAAACAAAAGTTCATAAGGAACTTGCCTATTTTCTTCCAGCTTGGATATAGTTCTAAATGTTGCTTCTTTATCATATGTATGCCCTCCAATGGTCAAACGCATCCTCAGCACATCCAGTTATGCTTTAGTAACTGGCTTGGCTCTGAAAAAAAATTCATTCAGAGTCCTTCTGAGAATAGAAACCTCTAGAGCATCATTTAAGAATAGACAATCTTATTTTTCTCCTGAGATCCTTCTTCTACATAGTCTAGCCACTGACTGTAGCAGGATCAACTTCCTTTCCTCCCCCAGGACAGTTAGTCACTCCACTAGTTTTGAATTCAGGCTTTAGAGATAATTACAGCCTTAAGCAAATGGAAGACTGTGACAAGTTTCTAAGGTATCTGGGTGATCTGATCCTTGACATAATAAACGAACCTTTTCTTAAGCAATAACTAAACACAGTCAAATGAGGTCAAACAAGATATGGGTTATGATTTGGAAATGTATTTTTTCCTCCACCTAAGTGACTAGGTCTAAAGTCCTCTGAATTTCTTTTTTATATAAAACTAGAGTCATGTTGATTTTTGACAGAAAAAGGAAGAAAGCAAGTAAACAAAATAACAACCTTGTATATACTTAAAATCTACCATTTAACTTCAAAATAAATAAATATCAACATATGCTGCTATGGCTGAGAGTGTACACTCAGGCAGCTGGCCAACTCAATTTCAAGACCTATTTCTACTACTAATTAATTTGAACAGTTGGGCAAGTCATATTTATGCCTGCAGCTCATGAATCCTCATTTTTTAGGTATGATGGTGACCCTTTATTCTATATGAAGTCTAGTTAAAAAGAATGTTCTAATCAACACAAAATAAATTGAAATGGTATCTTTATTTGTATATTTGTGAGAAAGCCCATAACAATTTTTTTCATAAAATTGTATCATTTTTATATTTTTTCATATGCCCACATACTGACTTCTTAGTTTTGACCATTTAAAGTATTTGGAGTGTTTGAAGTATATATTAAATGAACATCTGGAATGGTTCTGTTGGTCAAATGTTTTGGGAAACCTTGACAGTGTACATAAAGCCCTAAAATGAATCATATATGTGGTTATATAATTGCCACCTCATAGGCAGCCATGGCCACCATCTATTCATTCAAACATTTTTATTTTGCACATTTTGTATATATGTCTGTCATATGGACATGTGTTTGTGTGTTCACATGTGTGTGGGTGGGTATGTGGTTGTGCAAATTGTGTATGTATGCATGTATGGTCATAAAGGTAGTGTGGAATGTTGTTTTGGATTGCCTTTGACCTTATATATTAAGGCATAATCTGTCAGTTGAACCTAGGATTCACCTCTTCAGTATGTCCAGTAAAGAACTTGCTCTAGGATTCTCTGGTCTGAGCCTGTTATGGTTTGGGATTACAAATTGGTCCAGATGACCACTCAGCAATTATGTGTGTGCTAGGGATATGAGTTCTCACGCTAATTCTTGCTGGTAAGTAGCTTTCCTCTTGAGCCATGTACCAGTCTTGCTTTCTGTATTTTGGATATCTATTTCCTGGGAATTTTTATTTTTTAGTTTGAAACTGAGTATAATGGGAAAGGGAAGGAAAGAGAAGAGACGACCATCAAAAATCAGGGAACATAAACTTGGATTGGTAGGGACATATGAAGGATCTGGAAGGATTTGGGGGAGGTAAATGGTTATGAACAAAACTATTGTATAAAATGTTTAAATAAAAAATAAACTAATAGAGAGAAACCAGGAGCAAAGTATAAAGGGAAGTAATTGACGTTTATCACATAAAATGTGATAAGTTTCTTTTCTTGTCTAATTAAATTCTATTATATCTTTCACAAGTTAACTTTCCAGTGTGTTTAATTTGTCTTTATACTATGCATTTGCACAAAATGTACATTGTTTTATTTGCAATGTAGCTCAGTTTAAATAAACAGCATTGTGGTGCACCCTTTTAGCTCACATGAAACATTGTGTTCTTAAGACTCATCTGAATACCATATGTGTATCTATTTTTCTTATAATTACAGAAGAGAACAGACTACATTTTGCCCATCTACTTATAGTTTGGTACATCTAGGATATTGGAGATTCTCTACTAGCACAAATTCTGGGTAAACAGCTGAGAGCTTTGTGGTATAAATTTTGGCAGTGGCATACTCATGAATTCTGGGTCATGGGATCTGTGCATATATACTCAGACCACATGATAGAATATCCATTACAGTGCAAGAGTCCACACTCCCAAGGAGACAAGTTGCCTCCTGATACTACAAACTTCCATCTATAGCAAGATAGTTATTTCATCTTCCTAATATTCTTCAGCACCATTTTTTGTAGGGCAATCATGCCTTAATGTGCACTTTGTTGTGCATCATGTACTTGGAGTCCTCTTTCTATGACAATTAGTTGAAGAGCTCCCTTTCTGAAAATGAATTGGAAGAGTAGTGACCCTGGAGTTTGATAGCAAGCCCATGCTTTTCAGAGGAGCCACACTGGGCCTTTTTAAGGCTGTTTTCTCAACTTGCAGAGTTTCTTCTTTCTGTCAACATTTCCAGCCGAGATATTCTTATCTAACCTAGTTTGTGAGCGTTCTTTCTCAGAGAGAAAGTTGAAAGGCAAGGTTGTATGAGCACAGAAAGTGCTTCAGGCGTATCTCCTTCTGTAAAAAAATATCGAAGAATGAAAGAGAATGTGTAACGGAGGGTCCCATTAGAGGTGATGAAAGCTGGGAGAGAATGAAAGCACTTTAAACTATGTGGGGTCACCCCAAGGATGCCTAGCAGCACGAATCACGTGTGGTGTCACAGAAACAGACAGGATTAAGTATGAAAGCCCATGGAAAAAAAAACAGATTCTAGTTCCTCTCTACCTAATCATGCTGCCTTGGAAAGTTTATTTGAACTCTAACATTAAGTGAAAAATGATTTTAAAAATAGTTGAGAAGGGCTTCAAAATGCTCTGTGAGAATTATAAATAACTAACTTGATTCCAACTGCCTAGATGGAGGTTTAAAATAAAGGTGTCTTCCATGCCCATTGCATACTTTGCTGACCAAAAAAGAAATGTACTACTATTTTTTTCAAATTTCCCCACTCTACTTCTTTATGGTCTTACGTAAAGTATATCTGAATATCCATTAGCAAGAATTTCCAATTTTATTTATCTGGCTACTTGTGAATTTGACTTTTCATTTTTGTGTCCACTTCAGGATGTTGTATGCATGTTCTAACCTAGTTCTTCTCTTGTTTTCCAGAACTTTCTATTCTTTTTCCATAGAACACACCTTCTAATGTGGAAACTGAAAAGCATCTAACATACAAGCATGCTACTCTTTCTTAAGATTTTGCCAGTGGTTATTTGTGGCATGGCTTTTATTTGAGAGACATATGAAAACATCTGTCTACCCCAGTTAGTCTCTTTTCAAGGAAAGAATCCTGTCTGTATTAATTAGGATTCTCTAGAGTAACAAAACTTATGGAATGAACATATATATATATATATGTGTGTATATATATATATATATATATATATATATATGTAAACACTTTGAACCCAGAAGACCTCCAACAAGTTGCCTTGGGAAGTCAGTTACATACCAGTTACATGGGGAATATTGATGAGCTCAGCTTTCCAGGCTTGATCACAGCTGATTTGCTTCAAGAGAGCTGTGGTCACTTGCAGACAGATATTCTGCCATGCTCTTTCAATTGAAACTCACAAGATGACAAGGTAGCACTTCTATTACTACACCCCCTTTCTTTCTACCATACTTCTCTACTCTGTCATGACTCAACTCACTTTCTCTACTAGGCTGGACTATACTCTCAACTTTTTTGCCTCTAGATAATTTCCATTCCTTCCAGGTGTCTGAGATGGTCACCTACTGCTCTTTCCTCCTGATGAAGATAAATCATACGACTTTCCACAGTACATCTCTTCCGACACACACATGAAAACTTAGTTTTTGAGTTTATAGAGAATTATGTATAAACATATTTTTCTATACATTGGGTAATGTTAATAATCTACACTGAGGAAATCATGATAGATTTACCTTTGTATAGACTGTGAAAATATTATTTAAAACAAGCATAATTTCACTGCAGAAGAAAATGATGTGAGGTTAATTAGACAATATGAGGCTTGATGACATTTTAAGAAAAAGATCAGCTAGTCAAATTTTTATCTTTTCTGTATTGCCAAGAAGATAATGTTGCTTTGCTGTTATGACAACTTTAGTAAAGTGAATATGTACAGTCTCTGGGCTAAGAAACAGTAGAATAAATTTCTTAGAGGTTGTTCACATGAACATTGGAAAACTGATATACCCAACAATGATGACTTACTGAGATGACATAAAGAATTCAATGAAATCAGAGACTAACCCCTGGAAGAAGACATACTTTTAAGAATGTTACAGAAACAGAGTTCAGAAAGGTGGCATAGTGGGTAAGAATGCTTGTGCTGAAAGCACGAGGATCAGAATTAGACTGCCATGCTTACAAAGCTGGGGACAACCTTGCACAAGTTTATAATCTCCACTCTGTAATTGGGAGAGGACTATTTCATGGACTTGTCTGGCTGTTTGCAAAGCTCTAGGTTCAGTGAGAGACTCAAGGAGGATGAATAGAGAAAAATCAGGAACACAGTCCAGTTTTGTGTCTGCATAGATGCACAAGTGCCCACCTAAACACAATGCACATCCATGCCCGCGCGCGCACACACACATACACACACACACACACACAAATAAATAAATAATTTCATAAATATACAGAACATTCATAAAATTCCTACTATAAATGTTTTGATATCTGTGCCAATTTTAGACTGAAAGTGGAAAAGGAATTACAATCTGAGGACTTGGACAAATTTTGTTCAGCAATATAAGAAATAAATGTTAATGAACATTAACAAGAAAAAAGTATCATAAGTAGGAGTCATCTTTACTACCAAAAAGGAATGTAGCAAAATATAACACTGGTTGGGTTGTTTCTTTTTTCTTACATTTTGTGTTTTTCATTAGATGACATATTTAATGAAATGATTTCTGCTTAAATGTAGAAGAACCTTTAAGTAAAAATTTCAGAAAGCATGCTACTATTGATAGTTTGACATCAAATAGGTCACATATCAAAGATTTGCTGGTAATGTTTGCCTTCACCAGTGTTCCCATCACAGCAAGAAATATTTTTAGATAACCTGAATTTCATGTGGCAAAGTAGAGAGTTGTTTGTTAGCCTAAGTTGAAATCTGACTTGAGCTAAACTAGGAGAAGATATTCTGATTTCAGCTTTTGACCTCCCTCTCCCTCTCCCTCTCCCTCCTTCTCTGTCTCTCATCAAAATTTCCATAATTAGTATCTTACCTCTGTCAGGACTCATTCTAAGAACAAGGCAGTCTGGAGAGAAATTCATGCTAACTTGATGCTTTTCCTCCAGTCATTTAAGATAGATGCCCGCATCCCCTCTGTCCTCACACCAACCGCTGGGCTCTTCTCATTTTGACTGTGGCATCTTTCAAATCTATGGCCCTCCTTCTGCCAGTCCATCTAATCTTTGTTTCCTTTTACTTGTTCAAAAATTATCTCGCCTGTTTTCTTGTTCTAAAATGCCTCCTAGCTATTTACTTTACTCAAATAGGGCATGGAATTATCTTTATTTAGTATAGATAGGACTGTATCATCATTATGTAAAAAACTAAAATATTCCAAATCCCTCAGCCCACCTCATAAAAGTTAAGGCATTTGGTTCTACTGCAGTGCCTTAGTGTCATTTCTTGCCCCTCGCGCTTACATCTTGCCTCTTATTACTCATGGGTATTTGTCTTCCCCTAAACCTTTTTCAATAATCTCCATATTATATTCACCCTGCTGGAATCTCCCATCACTTTATCCACCTGAGTAGTTATTAGTCATTCTACAAATCTAATGCCGATTAGCGTTTTCTATGACAATTCTGTTTCAACCATAACTCTTTCTGCTATGTTGACCAAAATATCTCCCTGCACATGGAGTTCTGCAATACATCCATTTCTGGCATTTCAGAGGGTATATGCCCTTTCATTTCTGTAGTTACAGAACCAACATATAGCAGTTTCTAAATAAATGATCAGGAGATCATGTAATATGAAAGCTGAGTTTAATTAAAGAATTGTTTCAGAATGTCTTCAGAATAATGTAAATGTGACTATGATGTTATTTCTATGAATGCAGTTTTTTGGCACTAGAGAGAATTTGCCTGTAGGTATGTGAACCATTCTCTTGGGAGGCTTATAACATGCTGAGTTCTTCTCATTTTCTGGCACCTGATTTTTCTTGAGAGTTTATCTAGGACATTAATAAATAGTTTCTCTACGGTTCTAAATGATAATTACTTTAGGATTTACAAACAGATAAAAAGACTCTGCTGTGCATAAGCAGCCACAGACAACAGAGTACGTGTAACTTCCTCTCAGAATGCCACTCACAAAACAGGCCAAACTGGGACTTAGGCTGTCTTTTTTCCAGTCCTTGGTCTAGGCAAATGTATGTAGATTCCTAGTACAGATTGGAGGTTAAGAAAACTCCCAAAGGTGAGTGGTGTTTGGGCTTTGAAATTCGTGTCTCTTGTGATGAATCATGCATGGATGCCGCTTATCCACGATAGAGCCTCTAGGAGGACTTCCAGTACTTATTCTCACTGGGATCCAGCTAGTGCACATTCCAGGAAAGTTTCCGTGGTGCTCATGCGTCAGAAGTGGTTTGATGTAGACTCCCCCAGAAATATAATAGACCTTCAGTTCCCTTTTAAACAGCCATTGAAATGTGCCACAAGGAAAGACTTCCAAAGTGTGGGCTTGGCTTTTTCATAAACAAAAATACCATTTGCTTCCTCCTGAGCTGCTTCATTCCTCAGTAGAAATTACCTCTCAGGTACTGTAATTTCTAATTCCCATCCCCCAGTTGATCACTGGGCTGAGTATAGAGCACAGTCTTACACACTTTGCACATCATTGGTAGAAGGGGGAGGGTGTTGTTTGCTAGATGTCTTCCTTGATAGCATTTCCACAGCACCTGAGTTGTGTTTCTGACTCCTAACTCCAGGATTTGGAAATAGCAATTTTAGAAAGTATAAAGAGATTCTGAAGGAATATTTAAAGAATTATCTTGAAAAGATTACATTATGTAGTAAGTCTTTCAGAGACGTAAGTTCCTATTGCATTTTGGTTTGTTGCGTTGGTGTGGAGGGAAAGTAGTAGTTGTAAAACCCACTAAAGAATTGATTCAGTTACTCAAGTTCGAATTGTTATTATCGTTTTCTTCTCCTGCTTATCTGCATCCTGTTTTTGTCCATGTCTGAGGAAAGGAGTAACTGTTGCTGTGAGCTGTCCTTGGACATCACCTTCACTGTCACTGTGCTTCAGGTCCAGGCTGCTGCCATGGTGAGTGAGCACTTTCCAATGATTCACCTGCCAAGAAACAACTGTTTCTTGGGACCTCAACTTGACATCCTAGAAAACAGATGAGCTGAAGAAAGACTGTCATTATATCTGGGAGGACAAACTTGAGAAGGTCGTAACATTTTTTGAGAGACATAAGAAAAATAATGTAAAAACATAAGCAGAGACATGTGAATTAGGAATTCTTCAGGTTTGAATTCTCTTACGATATTGTCAGTCGTGGAGATTTTTTTTTTACATATAAGTTTTAAGTGAATTGTAACAAATATAGTAAAGCCATGTAATCCCCAACAGGTTAATAATTTACATAAGAATATGCCAGAGTGTTGCTAGAATTATCTTAACTTGACCAGTTCCTTTATTGTTTATGGTAATATTTTTAAAGAAATAATTGAAATTTAAGGAGGAACTAGTCTAAACACGAGTGAGGTAATTTGGTATAGGCATCTCCTATATTAGGCAAGTGATCATATGTAAATATATATATGACATATTACATATTATAATATATAATATGTGATATATACATATATAATTGTATATTATATAGAATATACTATAATAAATTTATATATGATATATATTTATATTTTAAATGTATTCTTTAATCTTTTTTAATATTTTATTCTTCTTGGACAGTTATGTATTTACATTTCAAATTTTATCCCCTTTTTCCCCCCTCCCATACCATCTTCCCCTCCCTCTGCTTTTATGAGGATGCTCCCATTCCCAACCGCCTATTCCTACCTCACCACCCTGGTCTTACCCTACTTCAGGGAAATGACCCTTCACAGGACCAAGGGCTTTTCTTCCCAATGATGCTGGACAATGCTATCCTCCGCCACATATGTAGCTGAAGTCATGGGTCCCTCCATGCGAGCTTTAGTCCCTGGGAACTCTGGTTTGTTGAGGTTGTTGTTCTTCCTGTGGTGTTGTAAAACCTTTCCACCCCTTCAGTCTTTTCTCTAACTCCTCCAGTGGGGTCCCCTTGTTCAGTCACGTGGTTAGCTGCAAGCATCCTATCTGTATCAGTAGGGCTCTCGCAGAGCATCCCAGGAGACACCCATATCTGGCTACTTCAGCAAGCACTTCTCGGCATCAGCAATAGTGACTGGGTCTGGTGGCTGCATATGGGATGCATCCCCAGGTGAGACAGTCTCTAGATGACCTTTTCTTCAGTCCCTGTTCCACTCTTTGTCCCTGTATTTCCTCACATGAGTATTTTGTTCTCCCTTCTAAGAAGAAATCAAGCATCCATATGTTGGTTTTCCTTCTTCCTGGGCTTCATATGCTGTGTGAATTTTTTCTTAGATATACAAAGATTTTGGGCTGACATCCACTAATCAGTGAGTGCATATCATTTGTACTCTTTTGTGACTGACTTACCTCACTGAAGATATTTCTAGTTCCATGCATTTGCCTAAGAATTTCATGAAGTCATTGTTTTTAATAGCTGAGTAGTACTCCATTGTGTAAATGTACCACATTTTCTGTATCCATTCCTCTGTTGAAGGACATCTAGGTCCTTTCCAGCTTCTGACTATTATGAATAAGGCTGCTATGAACATAGTGGGGCATATTTCCTTGTTATATGTTGGAGCATCGTTTGGGTGTATGTCTAGGAGAGAAATAGCCAGGTCCTCTGATAGTACTGTGTCAAATTTTCTGAGGAATCACCAGACGGATTTCCAGAATGGTTGTACCAGCTTGCAATCCCACCAGCAGTAGAGGAGTGTTTCTACTTTTTCACATCCTCGCCAGCATCTGCTGTCACCTTAGTTTCTTATCTTAGTCATTCTGACTGGTGTAAGGTGGTATCTCAGGGTTGTTTTGATTTGCATTTCCTGATGACTAAGGATGTTGAACATTTCTTTAGGTGATTCTCAGCCATTCAATATTCCTCAGCTGAGAATTCTTGTTTAGCTTTTGATTTTCTGGGAACTAACTTTCTGAATTCTTTTTTATGTTGGGTACTAGCTCTCTATCAGATGTAGGATTGGTGAAGATCTTTTCCCAATCTGGTTGCCGTTTTGTACTAATGATAGTGTCCTTTGCCTTACAGAAGCTTTGCAATTATATGAGGTCCCATTTGTTGATTCTTGATATTAGTGCATAAGCAATTGGTGTTTTGTTCATGAAATTTTTCCCTGTGCCTATGTGTTCAAGGATCTTCCAACACTTTCTCTTTTATTAGATTCAGTGTATCTGGTTTCATGTGGAGGTAATTTGATGTAGTTGGACTTAAGCTTTGTACAAGGAGATAATATGGGTCAATTTGCTATTTTTTACATGCTGAACTCCAGTTAAACTAGCACCATTTCTTGAAAATGCTGTCTTAGACCCATGGCACCAGCTGCATATGTATTAGAGTATGGCCCTGTTGGGCACCAAAGGGTGGAGAAGCCCTTCGTCCTGCCAAGTGTAGGGGAATGTAAAGGTGGGCAGGCAGGAAGGGGTGGGTGATTTGGTGGGGGAGAGGAGATAATATTTGAAATGTAAATAAATATATCCAATAAAAAGAAAATGCTTTCCTTTTTCCATTGGAGTGATAGGTGTGTGGGTTGATTTCTGGATCTTCGATTCTATTCCAGTGATCTACCTGCCTGTCTTTGTACCAGTACCATGCAGTTTTTTATCATGACCACTTTAAAATACCACTTGAGGTCAGGGATGGTGATACCCCCAGAAGTTCTTTTATTGTTGAAGATATTTTTTGATATCCTGGGCTTTTTGCTTTTTCATAGAATTAGAAAGAGCAATTTGCAGATTCATATGAATTTTGATGGGGATTGCATTGAATCTGTAGATTGCTTTCGGCAAGAGGGCCTATTTCACTATATTGATCCTACCAAACCATGAGCATGGGAGATCTTTCTATCTTCTGAGGTCTTCTTCAATTTCTTTCTTGTCATACAGATCTTTCACGTGCTTAGCTAGAGTCACACCAAGGTATTTTATATCATTTGTAGCTATTGTGAAGGGTGTCATTTCCCTAATTTCTTTATCAGCCTGCTTACCATTTGAGTAGAGGAAATTTATTGATTTGTTTGAATTTTTATATCCAACCACTTTGCTGAAGTTGTTTATCAGTTGTTGGAGTTCTTTGGTGAAATTTTTGGGGTCACTTAAGTATACTATCATATCATCTGCCAATAGTATATTTGACTTCTTCTGTTCCAATTTGCATCCCTTTGACCTCTTTTAGTTGTCTAATTGCTCTTGGTAGCACTTCAAGTCCTATATTGAACAGGTAGGGAGAGAGTGGGCAGCCTTGTCTAGTCCTTGTATTTAGTGGGCTTGCTTCAATTTTCTTTCCATTTAATTTAGGGTTGGCTACTGTTTTGCTGTATATGGCTTTTACTATGTTTAAGTATGGATCTTTATGATCTTTGCAAGACTTTTATCATGAAGTGGTGTTGAATTTTGTCAAATGCTTTCTCAGTATCTAATGCAATGATCATGTGGGTTTTTTTTAAGTTTGTTATATAGTAAATTAAGTTGATGGATTTCCATATACTGAACCTTCCTTGCATGCCTGCGATGAAGTCTATTTAATCATGGTGAACAATTGTTCTCATATGTTGTTGGATACGGTTTGCAAGAGTTTGAATATTTTTGCATTGTTATTCATGAGGGAAATTGATCTGAAGTTCTCTTTTTTTGTAGAGTTTTTGTGTGGTTTAGGTATAACTGTAATTGTGGCTTCAAGAACAGATTGAGTAGTGTCCCTTCTGTTTCTATTTTGTGGAATAGTTTGTAGAGTATTTGTATTAGTTCTTTAAATGTCTGATGGAATTATGCACTAAACCCATCTGGTCCTGGTTTTTTTATATTTTTTTTATTTTTTTGGTTGTGAGACTTTTAATGACTGCTTTGATTTCTTTAGGAATTATGAGACTGTTCAGATGGTTTATCTCATCCTGATTTAACGTTGGTACCTGGTATCTGTCTAGACAATTGTCCATTTTTTGGACACAACTAGGATCACAGAAGGGACAGGATCTGGTCAGAAAAAGCAAGGGCAGGTAGCACTAGAGAAAAACAGATGGCAAGTGGAGAGTACAAGATCATAAGCAAGAGAAACAAAGGCTACTTAGCATCATCAGACCCCACTTCCTCTACTAGAGCAAGTCTGGGATACCTCATCACAGTTGAAAAGCAAGATTCGGATTTAAAATCACAACTCATGATGATGTTAGAGGACTTTAAGAAGGACATAAATAATTCCCTTAAATAAATACAGGACAACACAGGTAAACAGATAGAAGCCCTTAAAGAGGAAACACAAAAATCCCTCAAAGAATTACAGGAACACACAAGCAAATAGGTGAAGAAACTGAACAACAACCAGGGTTTAGAAATCTCCAGATTTTCCAGTTTTGTTGAGTATAGGATTTTGTAGTAGGATCTGATTGCTTTTTAAATTTTATTAGATTATATTGTTATGTCTAACTATTCATTTCTCATTTTATTAATTTGAATACACTCTCTGTGCCCTCTTTTTAGTCTGGCTAAGGGTGCAATCTATCTTGTTGATTTTCTCAAAGAACCAGCTCCTGGTTTTGTTAATTCTTTGTACAGTTCTGTTCATTTCTACTTGGTTTATTTTACCCTGAGTTTGATTATTTCCTACTGTGAATTTCCTTCTTTTTGTTGTAGAGTTCTCAGGTGTGCTTCCAAGCTGTTAGTGTATGCTCTCCACCCACACTTTTTTTTTCTTTTGAGGCACTCAGAGCTATGAGTTTTCCTCTTAGCACTGCTTTCATTGTATCCCATAAGTTTGGGTATGTTTTGCCTTCATTGTCATTAAATTCTAAAATGTGTTTAATTTCTTTATTTCATCCTTGACCAAGTTGTCAATGAGTAGAGCCTTGTTCAGTTTCCACTCTTTGTTTGTTTGTTTGTTTTTATTGAATACCAGCCTTAGTGCATGTTGATGTGACAGGATGCATGGTATTATTTCAATCTTCTTATATCTGTTGAGACTTGTTTTAGGACCAACTATATGGTCTATTTTGGAGAAGGTATCATGAGGTACTGAGAAGGATGAAATTTTTTTTGGTAACTGTTAAGACCATTTGGTTCATAACTTCTCTAAGTTTAACTGTGTCTTTGTTTAGTTTCTGTTTCCTTGATCTGTCTATTGCTGAGAGTGGCCTGTTGAAGTCTCCCACTGTTATTATACAAGGTGCAAAGTGTACTTTGAGCTTTAGTAAGATTTCTTTTATGAATGTGGGTGCCCTTGCATTTGGACCATAGATTGAAAGTTTATCTCTGTAGATCTTTTCCTTAGATGAATATCCTTCCTTATAGTTTTTGATAACATTTGGTTGAAAGTAGATTTTATTTGATTTTGGAATGGTTACTCCAGCTTGTTTCTTGGGACCATTTGCTTAGAAATTTGTTTTCTGTTTTTTACTCTGAGTTAGTGTCTGTTTTTGTCACTAATGTATGTTTCCTATATGCAGCAAAATGCTGGATCCTGTTTACTTTTCCAATCAGCTAGTTTATGACTTGCTCTAGTAGAAGAGGGTTCTGATGATGGCAACTAGCCTTGGTTTCTCTTGTTTATGATTTTGTACTTTCCTCTTGCCATCTGTTTTCTCTAGTGCTACCTGCCCTTGCTTTTTCTGACCAGATCCTGTCCCTCCTGTAATCCTTGTTGTGTCAGAACTCCTCAGAGTTCAGGTGTCTCTGTGATCCTGTGATTATGAGATGCTGGGTGTGCCAGTGCTCCTGGGAGTCAAGCTTCCTCAATGTGTTGCAGGAGTGGGTTGAGAGACAGAGCCCTAGGCTTGCTCTGGGCCATCACACAAACTTGAAGAAATCCTTGCCTTCGTCTGGGGTCTGGCTTGTGTTTTCCTGGTTCCTGTGGAGGTCTCAGTTACACTGGGAGTTGGGAAAGATGTTCTGTCCTCAACTTTGATCTTGAGCGTGTTAGCGCTCCAATGCTTCTGATTGTGTCTGATTTCCTGGGAATCAAGCTTCCTCTGTGATTCTGTGACCCTGGGCACTTCAGAGTGCCTGGGGGCCGGGCTCCCTATGGGTGTCGTAGGTGTGGGTACAGATCCAGAGTCTCAGGTCTGCTCTAATGCATATTCAAACTGGAAGGAAACCATGCCACTGCCTAGGCAGTAATTCCTGTGTTCCTGGATCCTGAGAGTCCCAGTTACTCCAGCTTTTCGGGAAGATATTGTGGCCTCTTCTTGATCCTAGGTGTTTCAGAGCACCTGAGATCCTGGGCATATTAGAGGACCTGGGAGTTGACCTTCCTCTGGATGTTGTGGGACTGGGTGCAGAGCCAGAAGCCAATGTCTGTTCAGGGCACTGGTTCAGATCAGTAGGAACCTATGCCATTAGCTGGGTAAGGGTTCTTGTGTCATTGGATCCTGGGGGAACCAGTTACTCTGGGCGTTGGGGCAGATGTGGCCTCTGTGATCCTGGTCATTTCTTACTGAGTATTTATGCAACAATATTTACAAGGGAAATTGGTCTGAAGTTCTCTTCTCTTCTTGGGTCTTTGTGTGGTTTTGTTATCATTGTAAACTGTGGCTTCATAGAGCAAATTGGGTAGTGTTTCTTCTGTTTCTATTTTGTAGAGTAGTTTGAAGAGTATTGGTATTACATTTTCTTTGAAAGTCTGATAGAATTCTGCACTAAATCCTTCTGTTCCTGAGTTTTATTAGGTTAGAAGACTTTTAATGACTATTTTGATTTCTTTTGGGTTTATGGGACTATTTAGATGGTTTAATTTGATCCTGATTTAACTTTAGCACCATGTATATTTCTAGAAAATCATCCATTTCATCCAGATTTTCCAGTATTATTGAGTATAGGCTTTCGTAGTCGGACCTGGTAAATTCTTCTAATTTCCTCAGTTTCTATTGTTATGTCTCCCTTTTCATTTCTAATTTTGTTAATTTGGATACTGTTTCTGTGCCGTCTGGTTACTCTACCTAAGGGTTTATCTATCTTGTCTATTTTCTCAAAGAGCCAGCCCCTGATTTTGTTGATTCTCTGTATAGATCTCTTTGTTTCTATTTGGTTTATTTCTGTCCTGAGTTTGAATATTTCCTGCCATCTATTCCTCTTAGATGTATTTGATTATTTTTGTTCTAAAGCTTTCAAATGTGGGGTTAAGCTGCTAGTATATATTCTCTCCAATTTCATTATGGAGGTATTCAGAGTTATGAATTTTCTTCTTAGCACTGCTTTTATTTTGCCCTGTAAGTTTGGGAAGTTGTGTGCCTTCATTTTTTCATTAAGGTCTTTAATAAAAGGTCTTTAATTTATTTATTTCTTCCCTGACCAAGTTATGATTGAGTAGAACATCTTTTGGCTTGTGTATGTGGGCTTTTTCTTGTTTTTGCTGTTATTGAATACCAGCTCCAGTCCATGGTGGTTTGATAGGATGCATGGGATTATTTCAATCATCTTATATCTGTTGAGACCTGTTTTGTGACCAATTATATGGTCTATTTTGAAGAAGGTACCATGAGGTGCTGAGAAGGATAAAATATTCTATAGATATCTGTTAAAACCATTTAGTTCATAACTTCTGTTAATTTCACTTTGTCTTTGTTTAGTTTCTGTTGCTGTATTTCCATTAGTGAGAGTGGGGTGCTGAGGTCTCCCACTATTATTGTTTGAGGTTCAGTGTGCTTTGAGCTTTAGTAAAGTTTCTTTTATGAATGTGGATGCCCTTGTATTTGAGGCATAGATGTTCAGATTGAGAAATCATCTTGGTAGATTTTTCTTTTGATGATTACTGAGTGTCCTTCCTTACCTTTTTAATAACTTTTGGTTGAAAGTCAATTCTATTTGATATTAGAATGGCTACTGCAGCTTATTTCTTGGGACCATTTTCTTGGAAAATATTTTCCATTCTTTTACTCTGAGGTAGTATTTGTCTTTGTCAATGCGGTGCATTTCCTGTCTGCATCAAAATCCTTGGTCCTATTTACATATCGAGTCTGGCAGTCTATGTCTTTTTATAGGGGAATTGATTCCATTGATATTAAGAGATATTAAGGACCAGTGATTATTGCTTTTTCTTATTTTTGTTGTTCGAGGTAGAATTATTCATGTGTGGCTAGCTTCTCTTGGGTTAGTTGAAAGATTATTTCTTGGTTTTCTAGGGGTGTAGTTTCCCTCCTTATGTTGGAGTTTTCCATCTATTATCCTTTGTAGGACTGGATTTGTGGAAAGATATTGTTTAAATTTGGTTTTGTCAGGGAATATCTTGGTTTCTCCATCTATGGTAATTGTGAGTTTTGCTGGATATAGTAGCCTGGGCTGAAATTTGTGTTCTCTTAGGGTCTGTATGACATCTGCCCAGGATCTTCTTTTAGTGTCTCTGTTGAGAATTTGGTATAATTTTGATAGTTCTGCCTTTATATGTTACTTAAACTTTTCCCTTGCTGCTTTTAATATTCTTTCTTTGTTTTGTGCATTTAGTGTTTTGATTATTATGTGACAGGATCAATTTCTTTTCTGGTCCCATCTACCTGAGGTTCTGTAGGCTTCTTGTATGATTATAGACATCTCTACTTTTAGACCGTGGAATTTTTCTTCTATAAGTTTATTGAAGATATTTACTGGTCTTTAAATTGTGTATCTTTGCTCTCTTCTATACCTATTATTCTTAGGATTTTGTCTTTTAATTGTGCCCTGGATTTCTTGGATATTTTGAATTTTTGCATTTTGCATTTTCTTTGACTATTGTATCAATGTCTTGTATGGTATCTTCTATCTCTTGTATTCTATTGGTGATGCTTCCATCTATAATCCTGATCTCTTTTCTAGGTTTTCTATATTTAGGGCTGCCTTCTTTTGTGATTTCTTTATTGTTTCTATTTCCATTTTTAGATCCCGTATGGTTTGTTCAATTCCTTCAACTGTTTGATTGTGTTTTCCTGTATTTCCTTAAAGATTTTTTTTGTGTTTCCTCTCTAAGTGTTTCTATTTGTTTATCTTTGTTTTCCTGTACTTTTTAAGGGAGTTGTTTATGTCCTTCTTAAAATCTTCTATCATCAACACAAGATGTGTTTTTAAATTAGAATCTTGCTTTTCTGATATGCTGGGTATCCAGGGCTTGCTGTGGTAGGAGAACTTGGTTCAGATGATGCCAAATAGCCACGGTTTTTGTTGTTTATGTTCTTGGGCTTGCCTCTCACCATTTGGTTATCTTTCATGTTGCTTGGACTTTCTGTTTTTGACTTTTGTCTGTCTGTTCTGTGGTCCTGTAAGCCTGTGATCTTAGGTGTATTAGTACTCATGGGAGACCAGTTATCTCTGGGCTGAACTGAGGCTCAGATAGCTGTGGCACATGACCAGCTTCGGGTCATAGATGGAAACCAGAATAATCTTGTCCCTGGCTACACCATGGTTCCTGTGTGCTGTGTGCCATGGCCTGGTCTTACTTGTGCCAGGTACTGGAGGAGAATTGGTTGTCTCCTATGATCTTAGGTGTATCAGCACTCCTGGGAGATTAGCTTTCTCAGAGCAGGATTGATGTGCAGGGAGCTGTGACCCAGGGTTAGCTCTGGGGCTCAGATGGAAATTGGAAGGATCTTGTCCCTGACTGCTCTGTCGTTCATGGTTCCTTCAAAAAGTTCTTTGATGAGTTAGCTTGTGTGTGTTTGGGGTAGGTTGAGTAATTCCTTCAGCCCTGGAAGCTGCAGCAGAAGGGTAGATGACATTGTCTGAGCACTAGTTTGTCTTCTGAGTAGGAAAACATGAGGATCATTCAGGTTTGGTTTTAGTAGCCTATTCCTAGATGAAGGTATTAGATTCTAGGATGGATTCCACTGAAAGATAAAGCAGTCTTTGGTCCTGACAGCATGAGACCTCTAGTATTTAAATATTCCTTCTGAAGAATGCCCACTAACTGTCAGACTGATGTACTGTGTTTTTTTTTGCAAACAGGTTCACAGGCATTAACATATTTAAGAGAATTAATTTAAGGCTGTTATCCTGGTAAGGCTGAAAACTCAGTTTCTATCTGCTTTGTGTGTTTGAATTTTGCTGCATATTTTTATGAAGAACACAAATGTGTATCTGTGTTGGAAAGCCAAAGTACAATCTCAAGTGTTTGGTTATGTACTATTCAGCTTGGTTTTTGTTTGTTTGTTAGTCTCTCGCTGGCTTGGAGCTTGCCAGTAGTCTGGCTAGCCATTTCCAAAGATTTGCTTGTCTTCACCTTCTCAAAGCAGGACTTACAAATACAGTCCTTTATGCCTGATTTTTAAGTATGGATTCTGGAGATCAAACACAGGTCCTCCTGCCATAAAAGTGAGCCCTTTACTCACTGAACTGTCTCCCCATATTTTCCTGTGGCCAGTTACCCTGGAGAGTTGCTTTTATTTTCTTCCAAATAGCACAGTGACTTACCACTATAGAAAATAACTCGATAAAAATCAGACTCAAGTTATAAGCCAACCCACTTGCCTTTCCTGGATACCTGAGGATTAAGTGATTTTCTACACACACACACACACACACACACACACACACACACACACACACACACACACACACGCTACTGGAGCCAAGTCTCTTCCACTGAGACTGGGAAACTGACAGGACAGTGTATAAAGTGACTAGCTTTACTTGAAAAATTATTCATAGTTATTTATATTCATGCTTATGTTCATGGTTAGAGAGTAGTTCAGGGTTGAGACGCCAATCTTTTTACCTACTTTGTTGCTTAGGATGCACTGGGACAATTCCATTTCTGAGGTTTACAGGCCTTTGGGTCTATTACTGAAGAAAAGATTCTGTTCAAAGGGCTATGGATGCCCTTGGATCTACTTTAGATAAGCTGGAATTAAATTCAAAGAACTTTTTAAAGTTTGTTCATTAGGCCACTCAAAGCAAAAATAAAAAAGGCAATTTCAATATAAAATCAAGTTTCCCTTTACAAATATCTTACTCTGTAAGTCTTGAGTCTAGCAAATTTCCAACTGCCAATCTTTGTGAGTGACTGTAAAAGAAGAGCTTGATAAATGGATGGAACACGTAGACTTCACCCTGCATAATGAATGCCCACTGTATCAGTGCTTTTCAGCGTATAATTGAAAAGCCTTTAAAGTCCAGCACCTCCACTGCTAATCATTAGGCACAGTGTTACCACCAGAGGTCCAGTTTGCTGTTGAAAAGTTTTATAAATGACGGTGTGAGGAAATAAACTCTGTCAACCAAAGCTTTTAAAACGTTCTTCTACCATGCTCTACAAGCAACAGTCAAGACATTGCTCAGAACAAGACTGTGGATGGCTGGCCACAGAATACTGTAAGAGGAAGGAGGAAGGGACAGTATGAAAACACTGAAGAGAAAGGCAGCAATTGCAACCTGTGTAATGTTCATTAAAATGCAATACCTGGGCCTTGTACTATGTCTACGCTCCAGAGGCAGCTTCTTTATTGTCTCAAGAATTGAGAAACAAAGTGGTCCAAAGTGGTAATGATTCCTGAAGGAACTGCAAGAAAAATCTTCATTTAGCAAATGTCGAGAACTTGGAACTTGAAACCCCTTGTCATATACCTGAAACACTTACTTGAGATTATGACATTATAGAATTTATGCTTAGGTTTAACACTAAGTGTTCAAATAATGATAAACAATAGCACATTAATGTCACAGTAAGTTAAACCATGCAAACATTTTCATTTTTGTTATGCTTTTTCTCATTCAAAAATAAATTTGTCCATTTAAAAACTTTATTATAGGAAATATACTTTGCTTTGGTCTATCTATTCTTATCATATTTTACTCTTATTTAGTCCAGTCAAAAATGGTAACTTTTAGGTGATCTATCACAGGGAAAGATCTTGATAATGTTTTGAGTATGTCTTATTTTTTTCTCTTTCTTTCTGCAGATGGGGAAACTATATTATTGATTGGTCAATAGTGATTTCCTCCCTTCTTGTGCAGTTTTTCTTTTGTTATCTTCTAGAGAATTATGTATACTTTTTCTTTTCTTTTCTTTTTATTGGATATTTTCTATATTTACACTTCATATGTTAACCCCTTTCCCGGTTTCCCATCCAGACAAAGTATGGAGCAGAGACTGAAGGAAAGATCACCCAGAGACTGCCCCACCTGGGGATCCATCCCGTGTATAGACACCAAACCCAGACACTATTGCTGATGGCCAAAAGTGTTTGCTGACAGGAGCCTGATATAGCTGTCTTCTGAGAGGCCCTGTCAGAATATGACATATACAGAGGTGGAAGAGTTAGATAAGGAGCTGAAGGGGTTTGCAACCCCATAGAAGGAACAACAATATCCACCAACCAGAACCCTCAGAGCTCCCAGGGAATAAACCACCAACAAAGAGTACACATGGAGGGAGCCATGGCTCCAGCTGCATATGTAACAGAGGATGGTCTTGTCAGGCATCAGTGGGAAGAGGGGCTCTTGGTCCTATGAAGACTCTATGCCCCAGTGTAGGGGAATGCCAGGGAGGGGAGGAAGGAGTGCAAAGGTGGGTGGGGGAGCACCCTCAAACACTCAGAGATATGATATGAGGTTCAGCATGGCATAAATTATTTAATCTTCACTTAATGACAAGCAAGTTTTTCATATAGTGCCTAAATATTACTAAGAGCTTCTTTTTTCTTTTAGTGACCATAGCATATTAAGACATTTACTGTATGTATTGCTTACATGTTTCTAAACTATCTTTAAAGTCACATAATAGAAAAGATAATATCATGAAGCCAGGCACAGTGGCAAAATCTGAACACTTTGGAGATGAAGACAGGAAAAGGAAGATTCCTATGTCATCTTTAGAGCATTTAAACCAGACTTGACTCCATGACATGCTGTCAGAGCCAAACCCTAACAAATTCCAGTAAATTACAAAAAGAAATAAAATATAATAATATGATACAAATAGAAATTCTTGTAGCTCTAGAAGAAATAAAATATAATATAATGCAAATAGAACTTCTTATAGCTCCAGTTTTAGGAGACATACTGCTCTTCTCTGACTTCATGGGACCCCAGGCACAACGTATATAGGCAAAACCCAAACACGAAGTAACCAGAAATCATTTTCAAAAATAATTAGAGTACACATGACTTTATTTCAGCAATCCATGGCTACTAGAAACAAATGAAATATTCATTTCTAATTATTGGAAAGAACAACAAGAGGCTTTTCTTTAATACAAAGAGTCTCTCTGGGTACTTTATAATATGTGAATGGTAGTGTATCTGTAGTCTGCCTTAAGATTGTATAGCAGAATCAGATACGGAGAAGGCATTTTACTTTACATAGAAATTTTAGGGGAAACATGTGCTTTCCCTTAACATCTGGTCATTGACATATCACAGGTTTGGGGACCAGCTGACTTAGGAATTATGTTCTGGGTATGTAACATTTTAAGTTACTATTTTTAAACTACCAAAACCAACAACGTGGCTAATCAAAATGAAAGAAGCCAATCAAAAATAAGCAACCACCTATGTGTAGTGACTGCTGTACACTTTAGGAATAGCTGCAGATTTCAGTTTTATTTCCTTCTTAGTAAATATACCATTGATTAAAATAGATTTACTCAACATACAAATACAGGGAACTCTGACCTTACTAATTTTTCAAGAGCAAGATTTAGTCCGAAATCTAGTCCAGTTCTGTCTGGTTAGTACAAGTGATGGAATATTTATTATTAATTTAGAGAAATGCGGACTGTAGTTGAAGTGCATTTGCAATGGTATTAGTTACATTCATTGAATTAGTACAGAGCTCGCTCTGCAAAGTCCGTCACCCACTCCATAGAAAAGGGTGCATGCTCTTGAACAGTAAAACTCACACAGGTATTCAGTGGAGGTCAGAGGCAAACTGTGCCTATTTGGGGATTAGCTGAGAAATGAACGAGCATGTCTGCTTCAAGTTTTGTAAAAACCTTTTTTTTTTTTTAAATCAGAAGATTCAGTACCAACTTTTGTTGAAGTGAACCAATTGTTTTAAGACACAAAAGAGACTATACTGACCTGCTTGCTGATGTTCTTTAAAACACAAAAGACAGGTGAATCTGCTTCCATTACTGTTATAATCTGTCTGGTCTCACTGTCTGAGATCTCTAGTTCTAGGATTGAAGGAGAAAATCAGAGGCTAATATCACAAACAGTAAATATGTGTAGATTCAGGAACTTTTAATCAGCCTAGTTCAAGAAGTTTACATTTTATCATTGACCAAATCAGATACAATCTGATAAGTCGATTAAATTCCTTAGCCACCTCTGATCAAGTGAGAGATGCATGTACATTTTCTTCTGTCCATTGTAGATACAAAATGTAGCTAGCACTGACTTCTCCTATCTGCCTATATCTTATCTGTATTAGTTCCTTTATTTTGCTATGATAAATATCATGGCCAAAACTACTTATAAAAGAAAGTTTATTTGGATTATGGTTCTACTCAGACAGTCTATGATGGCAGGGGAGGCATGGTAGTATACAGCATGAGCAGGATGATGCCTCATCACATCTTCTAACCACATATAGGAGACAGAAAATGAACTGAAAATGGGGTAAGGCTATTAACACTCATCCCACATCCCAGTGATGTAGTTCCTTCGGCAAAGCTTCAAGTTTTAAACATTTCATAACATCCTTAAACAGCACTACTAACTAGAGACCAAGCATTCAAATACATGAGCCTGAGGCAGATATTTCTCAGTCAAACCACCACACTCTCTAATTGTACTTTACCATTTTACATTGAAGAAGAAGCTTTATTGAAACATAAGTCCCTTTGCATTGTATCCAGCATTGCATGTAAAACTCAGAAACCAGACTGTGAGGAAAAATCAAAATGAAATCGAGCACACAGCCAGTAAACCATATCTACATGTAGAACTATTGCCTGAGTGGAGTGAAAGATTCTTTATCATGTCATTCGTCCTTCACTGTGCTGCTGCTTTTTTCCTCCATTCATTGTCATGGCCTGCTGTATTTTTTTATTGGACAATTTTTTATTTACATTTCAAATGTTATTCCCTTTCCCGACTTCCCAGACATAATCCCCCTATCCAATCCCTCTCCCCTTCTTGTATGTATTACCATACTCAATCACCCCTTTCCTGTGCCGCCCCTGACATTCCCCTACACTGGGGGTCCAGCCTTAACATTCTCCTAACATTGGTGCCCAACAAGGCAATCCTCTGTTACATATATGTAGCTGGAGCCATGGGTCTGTCCAAGTAGAGTCTTTGAGTAGTGGTTTAGTCCCTGTGAGCTCTGGTTGATTGATATTGTTGTTCTTATAGGGTTGCAAACCCTTTCCTCAAATGGGGATCCTGTGCTCAGTTCAATGGTTTGCTGCTAGTATGCACCTCCCTATTTGACATGCCCTGTCTGTGTTTCTCAGGAGAGATTTATATCCGGTCCAGTCAGCATGCATTTATTAGATTCATCAAACTTACCTAGTTTTGGTGGCTGTATATATATATATATATATATATATATATATATATATATATATATATATATATATATGGGTTGAGTACCCATATGGGGCAGGCTCTGAACTGAATGGCCATTCCTTCAGTTTATGCTCCAAACTTTGCTGCCATATCCCCTCCTATGAATGTTTTTGTTCCCACTTTTAAGAAGGAGTGAAGCATCAGCACTTTGGTTGTCCTTCTTGAGCTTCACGTGGTCTGTGGATTGTACCTTAGGTGATTCAAGCTTTTTGGCTAATATCCACTTATCAGTGAATCTAAATCATGTGTGTTTTTCTGTGATTTGGTTACCTCACTCAGGATGATATTTTCTAGTTTCATCCATTTGCCTATGAATTTCATAAATTCATTGTTTTTGGTAGTTCCATTGTGTAGATATACCAAATTTTCTGTATTCATTTTTCTGTTGAAGAGCATCTAAGTTCTTTCCAGCTTCCGGCTATTATAAATAAGACTGCTATGAACATAGTGGAGCATGTGTTGTTGTTAAAGGTTGGAGCATCTTTTTGGTATATGCACAGAAGAGGTATAGCTGGGACATCAGGTAGTGCAATGGCCAATTTTCTGAGGAATCTCCAGACTGATTTCCAGAGTGGTTGTACCAGTTTGCAATCCCACCAAAAATGAAGGAGGGTTTCTCTTTTTCCACATCCTTGCCAGCATCTGTTGTCACCTGAGTTTTTGATCTTAGCCATTCTGACTGGTGTGAGGTGGAATCTCAGGGTTGTTTTGATTTGCATTTCCACGATGACAAAGGATGTTGAACATTTCTTTAGTTACTCAGCCATTCGATATTCCTCAGGTGAGAATTCTTTGTTTAGCTCTGTACCCTATTTTTTAATAGAATTATTTGAGTCTCTGGAGTCTAACTTCTTGAGTTCTTTTTATATTTTGGGTATTAGCCCTATATCAGAGGTACGATTGGTAAAGATCTTTACCCAATCTGTTGGTTGCCATTTTGTCCTAATGACAATGTCCTTTGCCTTACAGAAACTTAGCAATTTTATGAGGTACCATTTGTCGACTCTTAATCTTAGAGAATAAGTCATTGCTGTTTTTTTCAGGACAGTTTCTGCAGTTTCCATGTGATCAAGACTCTTCCCCACTTTTTCTTCTATTAGTTTGAGTGTATCTGGTTTTCTATGGATGTCCTTGAACAACAGGACTGATGTTTTGTACAGGGAGATAAAAATAGGTCTATTTGCATTCTTCTTCATGTTGCCCTCCAGATGAACTAGCACCATTGTTTGAGAATGCTATCTGTTTTCCATTGGATGGCTTTAGCTCTTTTGTGAAAGACCAGGTGACCATAGATGTGTGGGTTAATTTCTCAGTCTTCAGTTCTATTCCACTGATCTACCTGCCTGTCTCTGTACCAATACCATACAGTTTTTATCACTATTGCTCTGTGATACTGCATGAGGTCAGGGATGGTGATTCTCTCAGAAGTTCTTATACTGCTGAGGATAGTTTTTGCTCTCCTGGTTTTTTGTTATTACAAATGAATTTGCAAATTGCTCTTTTTAACACTATGAAGAATTGAGTTGGAATTTTGATGGGGATTACATTGAATCTGTAGATGGCATTTGGCAAAATGGCCATTTTTACTATATTGATTCTGCCAATATATGAGCATGGTAGGTTTTTCCATCTTCTTAGATCTTCTTCAACTTCTTTCTTCAGGGACTTGAAGTTCATGTCATACAGATCTCTCACTTGCTTGGTTAGAGTCACACCAGTGTATTTTATGTTATTTGTGACTATTGTGAAGGGTGTCATTTCCCGAATTTCCTTCTCAGCCTGTTTATCCTTTGAGTAGAGGAAGACTACTGATTTGTTTGAGTTAATTTTATACCCAGCCACTTTGCTGAAGTTGTTAATCATGTTAAGTAGTTCTGTGATAGAACTATTGGGGTCACTTTTTTATACTATCATATCATCTGCAAACAGTGATATTTTGAATTCTTCCTTTCAAATTTGCATACCTTTGATCTCCTTTTGATGTCTCATTCTTCTGGCTAGGAATTCATGTACTATATTTAATAAATATGGAGAGAGTGGACATGCTGGTTTTAGTGGGTTGCTTCAAGGTTTTCTCCATTTACTTTAATATTGGCTACTGGTTTGCTGTGTGTTGCTTTTACTATGTTTAGATATGGGCCTTGAATTCCTGATCTTTCCAGGAGGTTTATCATGAATGGGTGTTCAATTTTGTCAAATGCTTTCTCAGCATGTAATGAGATATCATGTAGTTTTTTTCCTTGAGTTTGTTTATATAGTGGATTTTGGTGATGAATTTCCGTATATTGAACCATCCCTTTATCTCTTGGCTGAAACCTATTTGATCATGGGGAATGATTGTTTTGCTGTGTTCTTAGATTCATTTTGCAACAACTTTATTGAGTTGTTTTGCATGGCTATTCATAAGGGAAATTGGTCTGAAATTCTCTTTATTTGTTGAGTTTTTGTGTGGCTTAGGTATAGGCATAATTGTAGCTTCATAGAAGGAATTGGATAGTGCTCATTCTGTTTCTATTTTGTGGAATACTTTGGACAGTATTGGTATGACATCTTCTCTGAAAGTCTTATAGAATTCTGCACTAAACATATCTGGTCCTGGACTTTTTTGATTCACAGATTTTTAATGACTATTCCTGTTTCTTTCAGAGTTGTGGGATTGTTGAATATAGGATTTTGTAGTGGGATCTGATCATTTTTTAATTTCCTCCAATTCCCAATTCCAATTTCCTCCAATTATGCCTCCTTTTCATTTCTGGTTTTTGGTTTTTTTTTTGTTTTTTTAATTTGGATACACTCTTTGTGCCCTCTCATTAGTCTGGCTAAGGGCTTATCTATTTTGTTAATTTTCTCAAAGAACCAGCTCCTGGCTTTGCTGCCAATTTTTATAGTCCTGTTTGTTTCTACTTAGTTGATTTCAGCTCTGAGTTTTATTATTTCCTTCCTTTTACTCCTCTTGGGTGTATTTGCTTCTTTTGTTCTAGATCTCTTTTATGTGCCATCAAGCTGCTAGTGTATGCTCTCTCTCCAGTTTCTTTTTGGAGGCACTCAGAGCTATGAGTTTTCCTCTTAGCAATGGTTTCATTGTGTCCTGTAAGTTTGGGTATGTTCTATCTTCATTTTTGTTAAATTCATAAAAAGTCTTTAATTTCTTTCTTTATTTCTTCCTTCACCAGGTTATCTTTAAGTACAGCATTGTTCAACTACCATCTATATGTGAGATTTCTGTCCTTATTGTTGTTAGTGAAGACCAGCCTTAGTCTGTGTTGATCTGATAGGACACAGGGATTATTTCTATGTTCCTGTATCTGTTGAGGCCTGTTTTGTGACCAATTATATGTTCAATTTTGGTGTAGGTACCATGAGGTACTGAGAATAAGGTATATCCTTTTGTTTTAGGATGGAATGTTCTTTAAATATCTGTTAAATCCCTTTGGTTCATAACTTCTGTTACTTTCTCTATGTATCTGTTTAATTTCTTTTTCCATTATCTGTCTACTGATGAGAGTGGGGTGTTGAAACCTCCAACTATAATTATGTGAGGTACAATGTGTGATTTGATCTTTATTAAGGTTTCTTTTATGAATGTAGGTGCCCCTCTATTTGGAGTATAGATATTTAGGATTGAGAGTTCATCTTGGTGGATTTTTCCTTTGATGAATATGAAGTGTCCTTCCTTATCTTTTTTTTTTTATTAGTTTTGGTTGAAAATCAATTTTATTCTATATTAGAATGGCTATTCCAGCTTGTTTCTTTACACTATTTGCTTGGAAAGTTGTTTTCCAGCCTCTTACTCTGAGGTAGTGTCTGTCTTTGTCTCTGAAGTGTGTTTCCTGTATGCAGCAAAATGCTGGGCTCTCTTTACATATCCAGTCTGTTAGTCTATGTCCTTTAATTGGGGAATTGAGTCCACTGATGTTAAGAGATAATAAGGAATAGTGATTTTTGTCTCCTGTTATTTTTGTTGTTCAAGGTGGAATTATGTTTGTGTGTCTCTCTTCTTTTGGTTTCATTGCAAGGAGATTACTTTCTTGCTAAAGTGTAATTTCCCTTCTTGTGTTGGAGTTTTCCATCTATTATCCTTTGTAGGGCTGGATTTATAGAAAGATATTGTATAAATTTGGTTTCGTCATGGAATATTTTGGTTTTCCCATCTATGTTAATTAAGAGTTTTGCTGGATATAGTAGCCTGGCCTGGGATTTGTGTTCTCTTAGAGTCTCTATGACATCTGTCCAGGATGTTCTGCCTTTTGTAGTCTCTAGTAAGAAGTCTGGTGTAATTCTGATAGGTCTGCCTTTATATGTTACTTGACCTTTTCCCTTACTGATTTTCATATTCTTTCTTTATTTTTTTTCATTTGGTGTTTTGTCTATTGTGTGACAGGAGGAATTCTGTAATCTTCATGTATGTTTATGGGCATCTCTTTCTTTAGGTTAGGGAAGTTTGCTTCCATAATGTTGTTAAAGATATTTACTGGCCCTTTAAGTTGGGAGTCTTTATCATTAGCTTTGACCTTCTCATTGTGTCCTGTTTTGGGCTAAGAGCTTTTCGTGTTTTACATTATCTTTGATGTTTGTGTCAATGTTTTCTATGGTATCTTCTACCCCTGAGATTCTCTCTTCTATCTTTTGTATTCTCTTGGTGATGCTTGTATCTATGACTCCTGGTCTCTTTCTTAGGTTTTCTATTGCCAGGGTTGTTTCCCTTTGTGCTTTCTTTATTGTTTCTATTTCCATTATTAAATCCTGGATTGTATTGTTCAATTCCTTCACCTGTTTGTTTGTATTTTCCTGTAATTCTTTAAGGGACTTTTGTGTTTCCTCTTTAAGGACTTCTATTTGTTTTCTTGTGTTGTCCTGTATTTCTTTAAGGGAGTTATTTATGTCCTTCTTAAAGTCCTCTATCATCATCATAAGATATGATTTTAAATCCAAATCTTGCTCTTCTGGTGTGGTTGGATATCTAGTATTTGCTTTCGTGGGAGAACTGGGCCACCAACCCAGTTGATGATGCCAAGTAGTCTTCGTTTCTGTTGCTTATGTCCCTGCCTTTGCCTCTCTTCATCAGGTTGTCTCTGGTGTTAGCTTGTTTTGCTGTTTCTGACAGTGGCTTGACCCTCCTGTAGGCCTGTGTGTCAGCACTCCTGTAGACCTGTTTTCTCTCAGCCAGATCTGGGCACAGACAGGTGCTCCTAGATTTGTGTGACCTGAAGCCTCCAGGTGGGTTGTTTGGCGCAGAAGAGTTGGTCTTACCTCTGGACTCAGGTGTGTAGGAGCTCCTGGTGACTGGCTTTCAGCTCTTGGTGCGGTAGGCAGAAACTGGAAGGGTCCTGCCCTGTCAGCTCCTATATTCCTGTATCCAGAGGCCACTAGGCAGGTTCCTCTTGTGCCAGAAATTTGAGCAGAAGTGGCGGTCTTCCCTAAGCTTTCAGGATTGTCTGTACTTCTGAGGGTGCAGCTCTCTCCATCACAGGATTTGGGTGCAGGGAACTGTAGGACTGGTCAGTTTCAGAAACAGCCAGAAACCAGAAAATTCCTGTCCTAGACCACTTTTGTCTTTGTGTGTCCTTAGGCCACCAGGTAGGTCTCTTGGCTCAGATAAGTTGTTCTTACCTCTGCTCTCAGATGTGTAGGTGCTCCTAGCAACTGGCTTTCAGCTCTCAGCGCAGGTAGAAACCCAAAGAGTCCTGCCCCTGACTGCTCCTAGGTCCCTGTGTGCAGAGGGCACAGATGGCACGAAGTAGTTTTCTCTGGGGTCAGGAATGTGGGCAGAAAGTAGGTGTCTCCTCTGAGTTATCAGGATGGTCTGCACTTCTGAGGGCCCAAATTTCTCCACCATGGAATTTGGGTGCAGGAAACTGGGGGACTGGGTGCAGGCAGAAACCAGCAGGTTCCTGTATCCACAGGCCACTATGTAGGTTCCTCTTGAGCCAGGAATGTTAGCGGAAGTGGAGATTTTCCCTGAGATCTCAGGATTGTTCCCACTTCTGGGAGTTCAGCTCTCTTCCCCATGGGATTTGGGTGTGGGGAGCTCTTCACTGTGCATCTTACCATGATAATAAATGACGCACTTCTACTAGAATGACCTTCAGATCACCCCAGGGCAGTTTAAGAAGCATAGGCTTTAGACAATACAGGTTCTGATACAATCCAGGTCATCTCCTTGATCACACACATCTAAACTACAAACTGCAATCTAAATGAATTTGCTGTGTTGAATAAAACTAATTATAACATTACCTTATAGACCTAGTAGCTCTTCAAAATGTAACTTGGTCCCTCTCTGCTTTTTCTTAGCTTTGCATAAAATTGATGCAAAGACATGATGCTACTAGAACCAATTCTTCTTCCACTATCAGTTTTTTTACTTCTTAAAGAAAAGAGTAGCATATTAAATATGGTGATTATTTTTTCGAAAACTGACAATCGATGATGCTTTTCTGAGTGACATTTGTATGTTAGCTTTGAGAGAAAATGCCAAACTTTTTGGCATCACAGTGTCTGTCACGCCAGGCTTCCAGCGGAGTCCTCTCCACAGTATCATCACACTTGTAATTTCTTGATATTTTGGTGTACATTATTCTTATAGTGTGGACTTTTATTTGCATACCTAGCAATCTCCAGCACCTTTCATAGGTTTAATGGCTATTTTCATAATTACTTTAAATAAATATATTATTTGGGCATTTGCTGATTGGGCATTTGCTGATTGTGAAGTGTGTTTTATCTTTTGCTGATAGTTACTAAGAGATGCTGGGCAATAGGTCCTTACATTATGTGATTTGCAGATACATTTTTCAATTCTGAAGGCTATCTTTTCACTTCCTCAATCACATCCTTTGACACAAAGAAATTCTAACTTTTAAAAATTAAGTAAAATATATTATCTATTTTGTCATTATTTTTTTTTAAAATCTTGAATGAATTAATTCATACAGTCTTTTAAATTTGATTTTACCTTACTATGCCCTCCTTTCTGAAGCAGTTTTGTCATTTCTTAAGCTTTCTGGTTGATAGTATTTTTTTCCAGCATTTATCAAGTGAATTGTGTCATCTCACTGTTTTCTGTCCTCCATGGAATCTAATGAAAAATGGGAAGTCTACTTGTTGACAAGCTATTTCTCTTTTTGTGCTTTTTCTTTGATTTTTGAAAATAATGTGCTTCAAGTGTGTGCCTTTTTTTGCTTTAACCTTCCTGAATCTGATTGAGATTATTGGATTAATTTCTTGGATGGGTTAATGCTGTGTGTGTGTGTGTGTGTGTGTGTGTGTGTGTGTGTTCATCAAAAGTAGAAAGTTTTCACCCTTAATTTTTCAAGTATTTCTTTCTTTTTCTTTTGTTTTCTCTTCTCCTCCTGGGATTCGACAGAGCATATGTAGGTACACCTGATGTCATGTTATTTGTTCTCCAGGAAATATTAATTGGGTTTCTTAATTTTCTTGCTGTAGATCAGACTCAAAGTGTTAAATTTCCTTCTAACTTTGCTGAATATAGAGCTATACTTATAACGTGATTCTAGATTTAAAAACATCCTCTATCCTCATCTTAAACCTATACCATTTTATTGTTTCATTTAGCTCTTGATTTTATTTTCTAGTTTGTTTCAAGAACTTCCTGTATAGCCAAGGCTGGCCACAAAGGTGCGGTGGTCAGTTTGTCTCAGCTTCCTAGGTCCTGGGACTACAGCCTGCATCACCACACCCAGACGCTGCTTCTTTGTTCTCGTACTGGGGCATATTTAATTCTCTGGTTTCAAAGTCTTTGCCTTGTGCTACTGAAGTCTAGACTTTCCCCTGAATAGTTCCTGCAAATTAATTTTGTTCCTTTAAAAACTGTACTTTTCCTATCTTTGTATGTCTTTTCATGATACTAAGAAAAATAAACTGCACAAAAAGGAGCCCATATCTTATTCCTTTTATTTAAATTTCTTCAGAAGCAAACTGGTTACATAAAGCAGATTAGCAGTTATCTAGAATTGGATAAAAATTGTTATAGACATACTTTGGAGGATAATGGAAATTTGTACTTCTTTTCTGGCAATGCTTTTATGATCTATCTGTATATCAATAGTGACAAAATTGCATATTTTAAAAATATTCAGCTTATTGCACATTGATCATATCTCAATGAAATTGCAAAATTAGGACTTGTAAGAATGTCCATGTATAGGAAATGAAAAAATATACATTTAAACCTGCCTAAAAACTGCTTATTATGTCAAAATTATATGTGTATGAGGATATGTATGTATATACATGGTTGTATACATGCATATGTATATTATATATCTGTGTTGTATATGTATGTATGTTTGCATGTATACATATTCCTGTTCTTTTCCAAAACAAGCATTATTGCCTGCAATAAAGTTTGATAAATATTGATTTATATAGTATTTTTGATAATATTTATGAGTGATTTTATTTTAAGGAAACTTGGTATTTATCCATTGACATTCATTAAAGATACAAGAAAATTTACATGTTAACAAGGTAGTGGTGCATTTAAAAAATTTATTGGTTATTTTATGATTTACATTTCAAATTTTATTCGCCTTCCCAGTTTCCCCTCCACAAACCTCCTATCCCATGCTCCCTCTCTCCTGCTTCTATGAGGGTGCTCCCCACCCCCCTTCCCCCACATCACTATACTAGGATTGCCTTACATTGTGACATCAAGGCTTCACAAGACCAAGGGCCTCCTGTCCCATTGATACCAGATATGGTCATCCTCTGCTACATATGCAGCAGGAGCCAAGAGTCCCTCTATGTGTTTCTTTGGTTAGTGGTTTAATCCCTGGGAGCTCTGGGGCGTCTGGTTGGTTGATATTGTTTTCTTCCTGTGAGGTTACAATCGGCTCCTTCAATCATTCCCCTAACTCCTCCATTGCAGTCCCTGTGCTCAGTCTGATGATTGGATGTAAGCATCAGCATCTGTATTGGTTGGGTTCTGGCAGAGCCTCTCAGGAGACAGCTATGTCAGGTACCTGTCAGCAAGTACTTCTTGGCATCCACAATAGTGATTGGGTTTGGTGTCTGCATATGGGATGAATCACCAGGTAGGGCAGTTTCTGGATGGCCTTTCCTTCATTCTGCTCCACTATTTGTCCCTGTATTTCCTTCAGACAGGAGCAATTCTGGGTTAATATTTTTGAGATGGGTGGGTGGCCAAACTTAACCTCTGCATATTGTCTCTACAGGTTCTCTCTCCCCTTTGTTGGGTATTTCAGCTAATGTCATCCCTGATTGGTCTTGGGAACCTCTTGTTTTCCCAGCATCTGCGACTTTGTGGTGGTTACTCTCAGTTCCCCATCTCCCATTGATACACAACTCTGTTCAACTTCCTGACCCACTGTATGTCTCCCCCTTCCCTCCCACACCTGATCATGCCCAACTCCTATCCTATCCTCCTCTTCTCTTTCTCCCAAGCCCCTCCCACTCTCTACCTCCCTTGATTATTTTGTTCCCCCTTCTAAGTAGTAGTATAGCACCTATACTTTGGTCCCCTTCTTCCTTAACTTCACATGACCTGTGAATTATATCATGGGTATTCTGAACTTTTTGCCCGATATCCACTTATCAGTGAGTACATATCATGTGTGTTCTTTTGTGTGGCTTACGTCCCACAGGATAATATTTTCTAGTTCCATTCATTTGTTTGCGAATTTCATGAAGTCATTGTTTTTGATAGCTGAGTAGTACTCCATTGTGTAAATATACCATATTTTTTTTAATCCATTCCTCTGTTGAAGGACATCTGGGTTCTTTCCAGCTTCTGGCTATTATAAATGAGGCTGCTATGAACATAGTGGAGCATGCATCTTTGTTGTATGTTGGAGCATCTTTTGGGTATATGCCCAGGAGAGGTATAGCTGGATCCTCAGGTAGTGGAATGTTGATTTTCTGAGGAACCTCCAGATTGATTTCCAGAGTGGTTGTACGTGGAGTGAACCCAGGGTTCCAACTGCATATGTAGGAGAGAATAGCTTTGTTGGGGCACCAGTGGAAGGGGAAGCCCTAGGTACTGCCCAGGTTGAACCCCCAATGCAGGGGAATATAGGGTAGGCAGTTAAGGGGATGGATGGGGGTAATACCTGTATGGGGGAGGGGGAGAGGAGGGGAGCCTATGGACAGGAAACCAGGAAAGGGAATAACATTTGAAATGTAAGTAAAGAAATATATCTAATAAAAAAATAAATAAAAAGAAAAAAAGAAGTGTATGCTGAATAATACCTTTCCTCCCCAACTAGTCATGGTGATTTATTGAAGCTTTAAAAGCCGACTAACAGACCATTTATGCACACATGAATCCATTCATTTATCTGAATGTGACTCAGGTGGTAGACCAGCAAGCACAGTTCAAATCTACAGTCCAGACAGAAACATTTAGAAGGCAGTCTGCCTGCATGACCGTTAACAAAGAAGAATTAGTAAGTCGTCCTATGTTCTACCGCCACCTCACCCTTTCTTGATAACGCTTGGTCAATAATATAGATACAGGCTCAAAATGTAGTGTCTGCCCTTTTCAGACCTAAGTTCAAGATTCGATCTTGGAAAAACAAGTTAAATAAGAGCACTTTGCAACTACAGTAGTGTGAGAGTCAAAGGCCAACACAGAAACACAGCACAAGCCTATCTATCAGAACGGACTGCTGGCCCTGACAGTGGAAGATGCTACCACCACTTGGAAATCTACGATATTAGTGTCTGGGAAGCCACAGCTCTTTGTATTTTCTCATTAGTTGTTTTATTTTTCAAACGGTATATTCTTTCACTAAGAAGCTTCTGTGTCATTTAAGAAAAATGTTTCCTTTGAATATCTGTCATGAATTCATAAATCACATTGATTAGAACTAACATGAGCATCTCTAGCAAAACTACAGTGGATTTTAAATAAAAACCATGTGTTTGGTTTGCGTCTTCTAATTAAGCAGAAAACTCTCATGTTTCATATCATTAAAGGAATACCACAGATTGTGTTAGCTTCCAAATCACTTCCTTAGCTTGAGCTGCTGTAACACATTACTGGAAGCAGGGAGGTTTTAAAACAGACAGACATACATTCCTCAGAGTTCATGAGGTTGGAAGTCTGAAATCAGGATATTAGCCTGGTCAGGATTTTGGGAACACCTTATTCTGGGTTCAGACTACTAACTTCTTACTCTTTCCTTACTGACGGAAAGGCTGCTCTGGTCTCTTACTCTCCAAGTGAATTAGTCAGGCTTTTCTAAAGTAACAGAACTTATGGAATTTTATATATTTATTTTAATTGTTTTCATGATGCAGTCCAACTGACCCAACACTGTCCATCTGTGAATGGGATGTCCAAGAATCTAGTTGCTCAGTCCGAGAGGGCTGGGTGTTTCAGGTTGTCTGTACAAGCTAGAATCCTGATGAAGTAGATCCCATAGATGTGCTGGCAAGTAAGTACAAGCAGGCAAAGCAGAACCTACCTTCTTCCCCCGTCCTTATGTATGAATCTGCAAGAAAGTACGGCCCAGATTAAAGGTGTGTCCAAAGATCTGGATTAAAGGCATGTGTTTTCCAGCCTCAATATCTGAGTCACGTGAGTGTTCTCCATTTCTAGATTGTAGTTTATCTCAGATATAGTCAAGGTTAAAACTGGGAACAGCCATCACACAATCTAAGGACATTCCTGCCCTCATGAGTACCCAACCCTCATGACTACATCGAAGCCTAATTACAGTGGCCATGCTTCTAAATTCTCATCAGGAATTCAGCTGTTAAAACATGTGTAGTCCTTAACCATGTCCTCCAAAAAGTGCTGTCTGAGTAATGCCTGAGTAGAGATAAAAATGTTTTTAACATTGTTTTACACATGGGGTAGGACATTCTCATTGTCTCATTTTGTATTTAGGTTAAATTCAGACAAATCAGTCTCTCAAACTGATTCACTTTGTTCATGGCTTAAGTGGCATATGTGAACATTAGGCCTCTTTAAAAATAATGGAGGATAGTAAATGTGTCCAGAATTTGCTTTGCTGAAGCGAACTAATGACAGAGGGCCATATGGCAAAATATATTTTTAATTACTTTTCAACAATGTTAAATGTTTTTTCCTCATTTTCATATTTAATATTCTTGATCACATGTAGCAAAAAAATCTGCAAGAGAACACAACATTCTACATAAAAATTCATGATTCACTTTGTAAGCAATATATATCATTGGGCATAAGCAATATGCTTGCTCCAAGTACTGTACAACCTTGCTTACAACATTGTACCTTCAAAAGGGTTAAAACGGCTACCATGGAAATCTTTCATTGCAGTGAGGGCTTTTGTTTTGATTTTCTGTTTTCTAGATTTTTATTCATATTTTAAGATATAAGATGTTTTTGTGATTATAAATTATCTCATTTCTTCCTCCCCTTTCTGTCTTCTGAACTCGTCCATGTTCCAGCTCTCCTTGCTCTGTTTAAAGTCCATACACTATTTTTCTTTGATTGCTGTTACATAAACTCTCACACGCTCCTAAATATTTAAGTACAAATTTCTCATTCTATGTGGTGTCACTTATATGTACGACTTCAAATTGTTTAAATAACATGAATTTGGAGGTATATCTTCTTTCAGGTTAATAATATCTTACATGGTAGACAGATTTTAAATTCATAATTTTAAACCTAACTTTTGAAACAAGATGGATTTGATTTGAGGATGGATAATATATATATATATTATATATATACATATATATGTATGTAATGTCTCTCTCTCTCTCTCTCTCTGTGTGTGTGTGTGTGTGTGTGTGTGTGTGTGTGTGTGTGTGAATGTGTATATATGACAGGGAACTGGCACTTTGATTGCAGTGAGTTGAAGTGAAATCTTTGTTCAGATCTTTGAGGCAAAATATTCCACAGGGAGGCAGAAACAACTTAAGTGAAGGTAAAATAATGCTTAGAGTTGCCTGATACTGCTTTACATATTTCTAGTCACATAGGGATTAAGATTTAGGGGCCATCTTTATCTTTTGGATACCAGCGTATACTGTGCATTCCGGTCTTTGTCCTAACCATTATGAAGCTAAGTAGTGTGGCCTCTGCTTTAGTCCTTTTCCTTTCTGTTACAGTGTACAGTTTTTCATCTGTGGGGTTCAAAATCATCTGTACAACAACCATATTATCTCAGAAAGTGTGCTATCCCTTTTTCTAATAGTGTGTGAGTGTACCGACACTTGTGTGTGTGAGTTCAGAGAACAGCTTCTGGTAATTCTCTAAGGAATGGTCCACACCTTCATTCACATAAAACCTGTTAATGGCTGTAGCTCATCAGTGAGGTTAGCCTGGCTGGTCAAAGAGCTGAATGCTCCTGCAGCTCCTTTCTACTTAGCACTAAGATATAAGCACAAGACACCAAGCCAGGCATTTTTGCGTGGGCATCTTGCAAGCACTTTACTGATTGTGTACTATCTCCTCCATCCCTTGACATCACTCTTAATGAAAAATAAGTCTGCACAAATAGGGAAAGTTCAAAGCAATATGTCTCTAGATTTCAAACCACAAAAGGCTGATATTTCTACATCTGAATGCCCCAAATATTTTGATTATAATCAGGATTTAATAAGAATTCTGACATGCAATTGAAGGACGGTCTAAGCCTCCAAATCAATTACAACATGGTCTATTACAAAAACAAAAGAATATCTATTTTTGCATTTCTGATTATATATAATATATATTCAGAAAAACACATGTGTAAATATGTTTTGTTCTGCCCTATGCTACACCAAAGCCTAGTCTTGGTTATCTTCTCTTGACTGAGGTAATATGTTGGTTTATTTCATTTATTTCAATAAATGATTAGTTTATTTCCTCTCCCCTTGTCTGCCCTACTCAGCCATTTTTAGAAACAAACTACATATAAGATCACTCACCAGTTTGTGAATATAACCTTATTTATAATAAAGTTTTTGCATCCCAATGAAGTTTAAATGAAAGCACTCAGTTAGGCAGGGCTTTTAATCTCTGCTATCTTTAAAACAAGAGGAAAATTTGGATGTGTGGCTTAGAGAGATAGCGGGAAGAAAGTCAGTTGAAAATGAACACAGTGATTGAAGTCATGCAGCCCAAGTTTAAGGTGCTCCCTGGTATCATCCAGGATTGGAAGAAGTGAGAATAGTCTGCCCCTCAAATATACACAGCAGGGACATGGGTCAGCTGACATCTTAACTTAGAACTCTGTTGCTTTCCACTGCAGAAAAACAAATGACAAAGACTGAGTCATGATGGGCCTTAGGCATACTTCCTCTAACAAGTACGGTATTGTAGTACAGGCTAGCTGTGTGTGAAAATTCATGCACCAATTGTCACACTCTTCCTTGAAGAAACATTATGCTTTTCCTTCATCTGACACGATCAGACAGAGAGAACTATCGAGAAGCTGACTGTTGAGCTTTTTCAAGCAGAACATTCAACCATCCAGTTCCATGAGTTCTCCAAGTAGGTTTCCTCTGGATTGGAAACCCCAAGCTATAGTTAACTCTGCTGCAAACACTAGAGTCCTTAATGTCCTTACTTTTGGCTGCAGTTGGTGTTCCAACAACTGAACTATTACTATGATTGCTGGCTCATTAAAGCACCTGCAAATGGCCACAGTCAGAGGGCAACAGATATCTAAAACTGCATTGTATACTTATAAAATGTCCTAGCAAGATTTTTAGAGAAAGAATAATAAATAAATATTAAAGACTCAGTCAGATTTCTATTAAAATAAATTGTCTCTGTGTGCAGAGTTGTGTCTGTGTACATTTATAACTTTGTGTTTGTCAGTCTGGATTTTCTGCCACATGCAAGCCACAGGCTGATGTCCATAGATCCATTGAGATTCTGAACTCACTCCCAGCTCTAGGTCTGTAAATCAGGATGATATGTCTCTACTTCCTGAATGTTTATGGCTCTGTGATGTATGTACCAACCTCTTATAAGGTTCTAGATTTCCTGATGCTTCTCTACTGCCTGGGCAGTCATCATTCCTGATGGAGGTAGACATCGAAGTTCTCCACAACAATCAGAATATGTTCAGTCCACAGGGATAGGATATTCTGGAAGCATAAGAGACCTTACCACTGAACATCTGTCACAGTGGTTTCTTGGAAGTTTTATAGTTGTCATAGCCTGTTATTCCTTTATTTCTCTTAAGGCTCAGAGCTCAGCTTTGCCTTTGATATTAAGAAACCTTATGAAAAGACTTCCAGCTCACACATCGGAACCTCTCCCATGTTTTCCAGCTGTTGTGTACCATTTCTCTTGGCACTTCCTTTCCTTAATCAGCTCTGGCAATGCCTGCCTCCTGTTTCATGCTGCTACCAGAAATAGCCCACTCAGCAGCTGGCCTCTGAGGAACAAGGTTGCTGCTGATCTTGCCATGTGACACCTCTCCTGAAGGTAGGAGGGATCATTTTTGGCAGCTTTTGGTGGCAAAGGAATGGGTTAGGTGATACAGCAAAATTGAACATGGCCCAAAGTCTATAAAGTTTTTCTTGCCCCTCACAACAACCCTCCAAAGAGTATTTTCTGAACATTTTTAGGTCCCAAAAAGTGCACAGGGGAAGAAACCATGGTTAAGCCATTAGAAAAAGTGCAAGAGAGAGCAGGTGAGGAATCTCATTCCATACAGTGTTTGCTAGTACAAGCATGAGGTTCTGAGTTTGATCCCTGGAAGCCAAGTAATAAAGCTGGTCAAGGGCACAATGCTTGTATTCATGATACTGGGAGGCAGGAGACACACATATCCTTGTAATTCACTGACAGCCAGCATGGCCTAATACGCACTTCAGGTCAGTGAAGAGGCCTTGTCTTCAAGACAAGATAGGTTGGGATTGACCTCTTGCTTCTACAAGCATAGGCACACATGAGCATTACCCAATATGAACACACACACATATACAACAGACAGACAGACACACACAGACAGACAGACAGACAGACAGACAGACAGACACACAGACACACACACACACACACACACACACACACACACACACACACACACACACACACACACCACAATTACACCAGGCTCAAGGAAAGATGAAATCAGGTTCACCAGTTGTACACTTTGCTTATTTATAATAGCAATGTACCTTCAAATTGGTTGTAGCTATTCACAGAGCAGAGGTATGATTTATTGTGTTTAAATCTTTGAGTGTTCTTTATTTTGTAATATTTGTCACATAGTGATCTGCATTTCAAGTAGGAGAATATTCAATAGAATTTCTTACCCAAAGTATTGAAAAGCTTTTGTCATCTTTTCAATATACTGTGTGCCCTTTGCTCTCAACTGTATTCAGATGTATTTTCTTTATGCCACCAGACCTAAAGTTACTTTGTACATTACTATACAACTACCATGTGAAGTAACTAACAGAAACATTTTAAAATGGATTTCTTACAAAGACAGAGCTGTGAAATATGTTGGTTCCAAGGTACACATGTATTCTGGCCACATGCTAAAGTATAGGAGCTCATCTTAGATCTCCACAGAAGAAAATGATTTCAGCTACCATCATCATTATCAGCTCCATGGTTACTACCCAATATCATCTCACACATTATGCAAGATTTGTGTGAGAAGTTGTCCTTGACTTGACCTCTGCATAGCACCTGCCAGAAGCTTGACTTTTCCTAAGGGCTTTGGCACCAATGAAATGAATTGCTAAAGAGTCTTGGGAGTGCCTTCTTCCGTAGTAATCTCTTTAGAAGTGGTGACCAAAGCTTCTTTCAGATTTCACTTCCAGTTGGAAGGAGAAGATTTGTCATTACTCTAGTTTGCTGCATTCTCTGGGATAAAAATTGTTTCCAGCAATGGCTAATGGGCAGGACAGAGTGTGAATTTTAAATATGTGATGCACAGGGATACCCAGAGGACTGTGCCAGGCCCCAGTAGGAGTCTGCTTGGCACTAAGAGTTAGAGAATAAAATAACACACAGTGGCTACTGAACCAAAGCCAGTTTCAAAGCCATTGCCATGGGCCCTGGTTCTTTTTTAAAGTTTATGATTTGCAGAAGAGGAAGTCTAGTCCTTTCTGGCTCAGTTTAGCTTCCAAATTGATGTGGGAAATACAGATGGGGAAATATAAGAGGACTGAATTACCTTTTCAGGGTGACACTGGCATTGGATTGAAGTCTGCTAGTTATTCCTGTAGCAATTGATATATGTCAGTCTCTGGACAGAGTGTGCCCAGAAGCACAAACACATGGAAATTCTATGAGGAATAAAGCCCCAAGCACAACAAATGAGGAAAGCATGTGCTCCAACTCTCCAAGGCTACCACAGTGGGAACTCTCCAGTCTCCGTGGGACATCAGGAAAGTGTGCATGAGGCAATATGGGAAGGTATTTGTTTATACTTTTTTATGATTCCATACAACTCCTTCCTGAATATGGTTGAACCATGAAAAACACTCTAAATTGTATGAAAAGTCCTAGCAATGGGGGAATAGAGCTTCAAAACACATATTAATTATGCACTCTATCTATACGATACCAAAGTAAATGATCATTTCACTGACAATCTGTGCGCAATCTGTTTCATGGCATATGTAGTAAAAGCATGAGAAAATATGAAAAGGATGGCTATTTTAATAACGTTTTTGACATAGTCCTGAGGGAAACTTAATATACCCTGGGACAGATTTCTAGCATCCTTCATTTTGATTTTGATGGAAATTTATGTTGCTGAAAAAAATTATTATCTTTTTCAAGAAAGTGGTTGCCAGGTGTTGAATTAATGAAATGGAAGATTCTAAGAGTGGGTGAAAATGGCCAAGGAGTGGTTTTAATAAGTGCGAGTACAGTTGATGAAAATTTTGCAGGCTGAACAAAATTTCTGAATGCTTAATAATTTTGGAAAGCTTTTTGCAAGGTTGACATAGAAAGCTGCAATTATCTGTCCCTTCCTACAAGCTTGCCTGAAAGTGAATGCTCTTTCTTAATTGGGTGAACAGTTTGTATTCAGAGATTTTAAAAGGACTGACTTCACTTTTCTTATTTAATTCACAAAACCAGAGTGTCTTCTGTTATCCATCATTACATGTGCTGCAAAATCAAGTGCTGTCTGTTTCTAAGACCCATACAGCCGTCTATGCTTCCTATTCTCCTGCTTTTGCTTGCTGTTACCCCAAGTAGATGTCTCAAGAGCCAAAGAAATAAAATAAAATGAACATCTTAAATAAGAACGAAGAAAGAATATGTCCTGGTGCCTTTTTATAATATAAAAATTGATTGTTAACAATCAACTTCATTTGTGTGTGCACGTGGAGGTCAAGGGTCAACGTTAGGTGTTCACTTCAATTGCTTTCTATAACATGAATACCATCTATATATCTGTCTCTATTATGATTTATCTTTGTCTCTATTTATGTAGCTCTCTATCTCTAAATCATATCATCTATCACCTAACACCTATCTATCTATCTATCTATCTATCTATCTATCTATCTATCTATCTATCTATGTATCTATCATCATTACTACCTTCATCTATCATCGATCTATAGATACTTGGTGTATGTTGTTTGTGTCTTTATGTATCATATATGTTTATATACAATCTCATGTGTAGATGTGTATGTATGTAAGTGAATGGGTATGCAGTTATACTAGTGTGTGTATGTGTGTGTGTGTGTGTGTGTGTGTGTGTGTGTGTGTTTGTACGCGTGTGCGCAAAGGCCAGAGCTTAAGTTGTGTACCTTTCTCATTCTCTTCTCCACTTTGCATTTGAGACAGCTTCTCTCCTATTACTTTTTATTTGCCTAAGTTGCCTGATGATCTGAACAGTGAATTCCATGAAGCTGCCTGTTTCTGCTACCTCAGTGCATATATGACAGGAACATGGCCCAGATTTTTTCGTGGATTCTGGAGTTTGACTTAGGTATGCGTACTTGCATAACTACAGTACTCACTGGGCCCTTTCCCCAGCTGACCTCCATCTTACAGAGTCTAACTTTTCATAAATTAGGCTACAAGGGCAGGCCAGACGCAATCCCAGGAATCATCCATCCTTCCTCCACTATTGGCACCTTCTCCTATACCCAGCATTAACGTAGGTGCTGAGGATTCAAATCCAGGTCCTTATTATTTGACTTATCACTTTAACTCACCAAGCTGTCTGCTGTGCGCCACTCAACCCCACTTTTAAAGTTAATAGCAATTCATACTGTCAATTGTGAACTTTTGTAGGTAGAGAAATGCCTTGTCAGAGTAAGAAGGACGATAAAGGTGCAAAGAAGAGATGTGTATTAATTAGATATATTCTGAAATATATCAGTTTTGAGTAGAATGGCCATTCTAATAAAAATACAGACCTATTAGAAATAATCTCTTGGGAAATCAAATAATATCTGTTTAAGGGCACGATTTTAGACTTTATTGAAATATGCATTGAATCCAGCTATTGAAACAACTTGATTAACCATAAAAGAACATTTCCTCTCCCGTGCTTTCCTTTTACAAAGCCTTTCTCAGAAGACTAATTTCACATCATTCTGTAATGTGCTGTCTTGAAGAACTATTTCCTGCTAGGATTCTTCAGCAATATATTTTTCTCTAAATGCCAAAGCACAGGTGGAAGAGGGAAGATGGCTTACTAAAATTTGAGATGAGCCAAGAATAGACGTTTTCTTGAAAAACATCTAATTTGAACACTTATAGGTATAAACATCAAAGCTATTCTAATAGTATTAAGAAATGGAAAAAAATAAAGAAAACAAGGAGAAAACATTATGGTAACCTTTAAAAATCTAATATTATTTTTGACCTGAAGCTGGTTTTCTAACAGATAATTACAATCATCGTAAAGTACACATGAATGTGCCTAACCTAAAATTGTTTCATTTTTTATGATCCTTTTGGATTTATAAATAATTTTATGTTCTTGGAAACATAGTATTTTTTTCTAAGCCCATATTTTGAACATAGAGCTACCGCTAACAATTCATAATTATGAATACTATTGTGGAAATTCTGCCAAGAACAGTGTCAGAACCCACAAGCCCTTAGCTCTATTTTTATGGACATATAACAATTGGTAACCTACTTAATCCTGCCAATTATTTGCTTGTCAAATAACAATGCCGATATCTTTAAAAATTATAGGAAATTTCAAATACACATTGCAAATGATTGTTCTAAAAATTAGCAATTGATGAAAACAAATATATCTGTCAAGAAAAGATTAAGAATTGGCCATGAAACCTAAGGTTTACATGTGAAAATAAATCTCATTGCCTACATACATTTAAGCTTAATAAGATTTATGGGTTTATATTTGGTAAAAATTGTAATAGATTAGTGCAATAATTGACTATTTCAACTTAGTGGAAGATTTTTATACCCTTACTGGTTATTATTTTATCATAGAACTCATAAGAAAATAACACCACATAGTTTCATATCTGTTGGCTGTTTTTATAATACATTTGCATTTCCATGACTGTATTTTATTTACCTCCTTCTACAGAAAGGTGTGAGTGCTATGTTTACTTCAAAGAAAATACAGCTGAAGGCTTATTTATAAGAATATGTTTAAAAACATGTTTATATTTGTAAGATTAATAAATGGTAAAGATGAAGGTTAAATCCAAGAATTTTTAATTGCCAGGTAGAGTTCTATGATGAGGAAAATCTTGAATTTCCTTTCCCTCCCTGCCTTCTTCCCTTCTCTCCTGTCCTCCTTCATTTCTCCTTCATGTTTCAGGAGCTTGTTCCATTACTCTATGCTCTCTGGTCCCACTAGATACCCCACTTCAGTGCACATATAACTCTTTTAGCATAGGTTAACTTCCACAGTAAATCATGCAAGTGTTTGTTGGAATTATTTCTACAAATGAGGTATTGTAATGGATCTTCAGGTTTATTGATGAAACCTAATTGATAACAAACGACAGAAGACAATTACAATCAAGGATTTTAAAGCTTTATTTGTTAAATGGTTAATTTGAATTTTTAGTGTTTATTTTTCACTTGGTCTGGAAATGAAGTAGTAAAGGAAAGAAAAGGTAAAGGAAAGATCAAGATTCTTTTCCTTATAAAAGTTTAATCGAGATGGCTCATTGACATTAACTGCTTTTTATTTATCTCCCAAACAGCTTTGTAAATATCTGAGTATTATAAAATGGAATGAGATCTTTTCTGAGAAAGGTTGTATTTTTTGAAATACAGCTATCTGAGCAATGCTGGGAATTATGTGTTATTAAAGAAGTAGAAAATGCTTGACTCAGATGGTGACAAAAGCAAGTACAGCAGTCTCTGGAGCAGAGGGAGAAGTCTTACACTTGTAATCCCACAATCCAAGAGGCTGACAGACAAGAATTGTGGATCCTAGGATAACCTAGGCTTGAGTGATACACTGTCTTAAAGCAACTTCTATGATCACATAAACCTTTTAAATGTAACACCTAATTTTTGAAGACTTGGCTAATTTTAGGAAAAACAGATACTGATTTTTTCCCTTTTTCAGTTCTTCCTTTTTATTCTTCTTGCTCTTCTTGTTCTTCTTGTTCTTGCTCTTTTTTTTATTGGTGTCTAACCAATTTAATATTTTTCTTTTCTTTATTGGAAATGTTTTTACTTAAATTTCTAATAGTATCCCATTTCCCGGTTTCCGGTCCATAAGCCACTTTTTCCATTTCCCTTCCCATTCTTCTATGAGGGTGTTCCCCTTACCCAACAGCTTACCCCTTCCCACCTCCTTGCCCTGACATTCCCGTACACTGAGGGGTCCAGCTGTGGCAGAACCAAGGGCTTCTCCCATTGGTGTCTAACAGGGCCATCCTCTGCAACATATGTAGCTGGAGCCATGCATCTTTGGATGTCATGTCTTTGGATGGCAGATTAGTCCTTGGGAGCTCTGGTTGGTTGGGATTGTTATACTTATGGGATTGCAATCCCATAATCCCTTCAATTTATTCGATCCTTTCTCTAACTCCTCAGGGGACAGTTACATCAGTCTCCTGTCAACATGCACTTCTTGGCATCAGCAATATTGTCTGGGTTTGGTGGCTGTATGTATATAGTCTGGATAGCCAGGTAGAATGGACTCTGAATGGCCATTCCTTCAGTCTCTGCTCCAAACTTAGTCTCCACATCTCCTCCTATGAATATTTTTGTCTCCCCATCTAAGAAGGACTGAAGCATCCACACTTCAATCATCCTTCTTCTTGAGCTTCATGTGCTCTGTGGATTGTATCTTGGGTTATTCCAGCATTTGGGCTAGTATCCACTTATCAGTGAGTGCATAATATGTGTATTTTTTGTGATTGGGCTACCTCACTCAGGATGATATTTTTGAGTTCAATCCATTTGCCTATACATTTCATGAAGTCATTGTTTTTGATAGCAGAGCAGCACCACATTTGATAGTGTAGATGTACCACATTTTCTTTATTCATTCCTCTGTTGAAGGGCTTCTGGGTTCTTTCCAAGTTGTGGCTATTATAAATAAGGCTGCTATGAACATAGTGGAGCATGTGTCCTTGTTATATTTTGGAACATCTTTTGGGTACATGTCCAGGAGTTATATAGCTGAGTCCTCAGGTAGTTCTATATCCAATGTTCTGAGGAATCTCCAGACTGATTTTGAGAGTGGTTGTACCAATGTGCAATCCCACCAACAATGGAGGAGTCCTTCTTTTTATCTACATGATCATCAGCATCTGTTGTCACCTGAGTTTTTGATCTTAGCCATTCTGACTGGTGTGAGGTAGAATCTCAGGGTTGTTTTGATTTGCATTTCCCTGATGACTAAGGATGTTGAACGTTTCTTTATTTCTCAGCTGAGAATTCTTTGTTTAATTCTGCACCCAATTTTTAATAGGGTTATTTGGCTCTCTGGAGTCTAATTTCTTGAGTTCTTTGTATGTTTGGATATCAGTCCTCTATCAGATATAAGATTAGTAAAGAACTTTCCCCATTATGTTGGTTGCCATTTTGTCCTAATGATAGTATCCTTGCATTACAGAAGGTTTGGAGTTTTATGAGGTCTCATTTGTCGACTCTTGATCTTAGAGCATAAGCCATTGGTGTTTTATTCAGGAAATTTCCCCCAGTGCCCATGTGTTTGCAGCTCTTCCCCAATTTTTCTTCTATTAGTCTGAGTATACCTGGTTTTATGTCGAGGTCCTTGATCCACTTTGATTTAAGCTATGTACAGGGTGATAAAAATGGGTCAATTTGGTTTCTTCTCTATGCTGACCTCTAGTCGAACAAGTACCATTTGTTGAAAATGCAATCTTTTTCCACTGGATGATTTTAGCTCTGTTGTCAAAGATCAGGTGACCATAGGTGTGTGGATTCATTTCTGGGTCTTCAATTTTATTCCATTGATCTACCTGCCTGTCTCTGTACCAATACCATACAGTTTTTTTATCATTATTGCTCTGTAATACAGCTTGAGGTGAGGGTTGGTGATTACCCCAGAAGTTCTTTAATTGTTGAGGATAATTTGTGCTATCCTGCATTTTATTGTTATTCCAAATGAATTTGCAAATTGCTCTTTCTTACTCTATGAAGAATTGAGTTGGAAATTTAATGGTAATTTCACTGAATCTGTAGATTACTTTTGGCAAAATGGCCATTTTTTGCTATATCAATCCTGTCAATCCATGAGCATGGGAGGTTTTTCAATCTTCTGAGGTCTTCTTCAATTTCTTTCTTCAGAGACTTGACATTCTCATCATACAAACCTTTTACTTGCTTGGTTAAAGTCACACCGAGGTATTTTATGTTATTTTTGACTATTGTGAAGGATGTCATTTTCCTAATTTCTTTCTCAGCCTGTTTCTCCTTTGAGTAGTGAAAGACTACTAATTTGTTTGAGTTAATTTTTATACACAACCAATTTGCTGAGATTGTTTATCAGACTTAGTAGTTCTGTGGTGGAACTTTAGGGGTCACTTAAGTATACTATCACATCATCGGCAAATAGTGATATTTTGACTTCTTCCTTTCCAATTTGTATCCCTTTGACTTCCTTTTGTTGTCTGATTGTTCTGGTTAGGACTTCAAGTAGTGTATTGAATAAGTAGGGAAAAAGTGGACTAGTCCCTGATTTTAGTGGAATTGCTTCAAGTTTCTCTCCCTTTAGGTTGATATTGGCTACTAGTTTGCCGTATACTGATTAAATCCATTGTTTTTAATATGTTTGGGAATGAGTCTTGAATTCCTGATCTTTACAAGACTTTTAACATGAAGGGATATTGAATTTTGTCAAATGCTTTCTCAGCATCTAATGAGATGATCATGTGTTTTTTTTATCTTTGAGCTTGTTTGTACAGTGGATTATGTTGATGAATTTCCGTATATTGAGCCATCCCTGCCTCGCTGGAATGAAGCCTACTTGATCATGATGGATGATCATTTTGATGTGTTCTTAGATTTGGTTTGTGAGAATTTTATTGAGTATATTAGCATCAGTATTCATAAGTGAAAATGGTCTAAAGTTTTCTTTCTATGTTGGGTCTTTGTGTGGTTTAGGTATAAGCATAACTGTCGCTTCAGAAATGAATTGTGTTGTGTTTCTTCTGTTTCTATTTTGTGGAATAATTTGGACAGTATTGGTATTGGATCTCCTTGAATGTCTGATAGAATTCTCCACTAAACCCTTGTGGTGCTGGGGATGTTTTGGTTGGAAGACTTTTAAGAACTGCTTCTATTTCTTTAAGAGTTTATCAATCTTGTTTATTTTCTCAAAGAACCAGCTCCTGGTTTTGATGCTTCTTTGTATATTCTTTTTTGTTTCTACTTGGTTGTTTTCAGCCCTGAGTTTGATTGTTTCCTGTCTTCTAATACTCTTGGGTGTATTTGCTTCTTTTTGTTCTAGAACTTTGAGGTATGCTGTCAAGCTGCTAATGTATGCTCTTTCCAGTTTCTTTTTTGAGGTATTCAGAGCTATGAATTTCCTCTTAGCATTGCTTACATCGTGTCCCATGTTTGCGTATGTTGTGCCTTTTTCATTTTCATTAAATTCTGAAAAGTCTTTAATTTCTTTATTTCTTCCTTGACCAAGATATCATTGAGTAGAGCATTGTTCAATTTCTATGTGTATGTGGGCTTTCTGTCAGTTTTGTTATTTAAGACCAGCCTTATTCAATATTGATCTGATATAATGCATGGGATTATTCCAGTCTTTTTGTAGCTGTTGTGGCCTGTTTGTGACCAATTATATGGTCAGTTTTGGAGAAGGTACCATGGGGCTGAGAGGAACATATATTCTTTTGTTTTAGGATGATATGATCTATCAATATCTGTTAAATCCATTTGGTTCATAACTTCTTTTTTTGGTATATCTCTGCTTATTTTCTGTTTCCATGATTTCTCCACTGATGAGAGTGGGGTGCTGAAGTCTCCCACTATGGGAGTTGAAATGTGAGCTTTGAGCTTTAGTAAGGTTTCTTTTATGAATGTAGGTGTCCTTACATTGGGAGCATAGATATTCACTATTGAGAGTTCATCTTGGTAGATTTTTCTTTGATGAATTTGAAGTCTCCTTCCTTATCTTTTCTGATAATATTTGGTTGGATGTCAATTTTATCCAATATTAGAGTGGCTACTCTAGCTTGTTTCTTGGGACCCTTTGTTTGGAAAATTGTTTTCTAGCCTTTTACTCTGAGGTAGTATCTGTCTTTGTCACTGAGATATGTTTCCTGTATGCAGCAAAATGCTGGGTCCTTTTTCCATATACAGTCTTTTAGTCTATGTCTTTTATTGTGGAATTGAGTCCATTGATATTAAGAGATATTAAGCAATAGCGATTGTTTTTTTCTTGTTATTTTTCTTGTTAGAAGTGGAATCATGTTTGTGTGGCTCTCTTCTTTTGGGTTTCATTCAAGAACACAACGTTTCTGTTTTAACTAGGGTGTAGTTTCCCTCCCTGTGTTGGAGTTTTCCATCTATTATCCTTTGTAGGCCTGGATTTTTAGAAAGACATTGTGTAAATATGGTTTTGTCGTGGAATATCTTGGTTTCTCCATCTATATAAATTGAGAGTTTTGCTGGATATATTAGCCTGGGCTGGCATTTGTGTTCTCTTAGGGTCTGTATGACATCTGCCAAGGATCTTCTGGTTTTCATAGTCTCTGGTGAAAAGTGTTGTGTAATTGTGATAGGTCTGCCTGTATATGTTACTTGACCTTTTTCCTTTACTGCTTTTAGTATTCTTTCTTGGTTTTGTGTGTTTGGTGTTTTTACCATTATGAGAAGGGAATAATTTTTTTTCTTGTCCAATCTATTTGGAGTTCTGTATGCTTCTTGTATGTTTTTAGGCATCTCTTTCTTTAGGTTAGGGAAGTTTACTTCTATTATTTACTGGCCCTTTAAGTTGGAAGTCTTCACTCCGTTTTATAGCTACTATCCTTAGGTTTGATCTTCTTATTGTGTCCTGGATTTCCTGAATGTTTTGGGTTCGTAGCTGTTTGCACCTTACATTTTCTTTGACAGTTGGGTCAATGTTTTCTATGGTACCTTCTGCCCCTGAGATTCTCTCTTCTCTCTGTTATCCTGTTGGTGATGCTTTCATCTATTACACCTGACCTCTTTCCTAGGTTTCCTATCTCCAGGATCGTCTTCCTTTGTGATTTCTTTATTCTTCCAATTCCATATTTTGATCCTGGATGGTTTGGCTCAATTCCTTCACTTGTTTTGTTGTGTTTTCCTGTATTTTTTTAAGTGATTTTTGTGTTTCCTCTTTAAGGGCTTCTACTCGTTTACCTATTTTGTCCTATTATTTCTTTAAGTAAGGTTTTTCAGTCCTTCTCATGAGTATCATCATCATGAGGTGTGATTTTAAATCCAAATCTTGCTTTTCCAGAGTATGTGGATATCTCTGGTTTGCTTTGGTGGGAGAACTGGATGCTGATGATGCCAAGTAGTCTTGGTTTCTGTTGCTTAGGTTGCCTCTTGCCTCTTGGTTGACTTTGTTGTTAGTTTCTTGTTGCTGTCTCTGACACTGGCTTGACCCTCTTGTAAGTGTGCGTGACAGCATTCCTTGAGTCTGGCTTTCTCCCAGTGGGATCAGGGTACAGATAGCTGTGTCATAGGGTCATCTTCAAGCACAGGCACAAACCATGAGTATCTTGTCCCAGACTCCTCCTCAGTTCCTGTGTCCTGAGGGCTCCAGGAGGGTCCTTTGGAGCAGAAGTAGTAGTTCTTTCCTCTGCTTTCAGTTGTGTCAGCACTCCTGGTGACTGGCTTTCAGGTCTGGGCACAGGCAGAGACTAAAAGGATCCTCTCCCTGACTCCTCCTAGTTTCCTGTGTCCTGAGGGCTCTTTGTGAGTTCCACTTGGGCCAGGAATGTGAGCAGAAGTGTTAGTCTCCCCTGAGTTCTCAGGATTGTCAACAGTTCTGAAAGTCTGACTCTCTCCCTCATGGTATTTGGGTACAAAGAGCTATTGGACAGGGTCAGCTCCAGGCACAGGCAGAAGCTGTAAGGGTCCTGTCCCAGACTGCTCAGTGGTTTGTGTATCCTTGTTCTTGTTCTTCTCCTTGTTCTTGTTCTTGTTGTTCTTCTTGTTCTTGTTGTTGTTATAGTTCTTCTTGTAATTCTTCTTGTAGTTCCTCCTCTTCCTCCTCCTCCTCCTCCTCCTCCTCCTCCTCCTCCTCCTCCTCTTCCTCCTCTTCTTCTTCTTCTTCTTCTTCCTCCTCTTCTTCTTCTTCTTCTTCTTCTTCTTCTTCTTCTTCTTCTTCTTCTTCTTCTTCTTCTTCTTCTTCTTCTTCTTCTTCTTCTTCTTCTTCTTCTTCTTCTTCTTCTTCTTCTTCTTCTTCTTCTTCTTCTTCTTCTTCTTCTTCTTCCTGTATGTAAAAAGTACAGCTCTCACCTCAAAGGTATTAAGAGTTTATTCTGAGTGAAATGAATGACCATGGTCCAGGGACATGGATTCAAATTGCGTTGAATAACATGTTCTAAAGTAGAAATGGTTTTTTAAAAGTTTTTACAGTAAAAGAGTAAAAAGAAGTTCATTTATACAGTTATTTCCCTAAATATATTAGTAGAAAAACAGGTGATGATGTTTTGTTGTAAGGCAGATAGAACTCTGTTAGAAGTTTAAGGATTGTCTGTTGGCATTTTTAACTATCTTTTGATTCGTGGATCCCAGTGAAGTCAAAAGCCTTTGTTTAATTCTTATTAGGATTTTAGGTCACAGAACTGTACAATAAATGACTATTAAGGAAACCAGAAATAGATAGAAATAATTTGACTATGGATCTTCAACATTCCAACTTTCTGAAATCATGAATCAGGCAGCATTATAGAACCTTCAACAGGTGAATATTTTCTTTTTTCCTCTCTTTATAAACTTTAGTTTATGGCTTCAGAACAACCCTATCCAGAGAGTAAGATTCAAAGCACATTAAACATGTAAGTTCAAAGTGTCACCTAAGGTTCAACCTAGAATATCCTAAGAAGGGGGTCTTATTTCTTTTTCTTGGGAAAGACAGGCAGTCAACATTGATCCCAGAGTTGGGAAAGGGAAAAGCTTCACACTTGTAATAGCACCATCCTGGAGACTGACACAGGATGATTATGAATTTTAGGCTAGCCTAGGCTAAAGAGTAATAATTATTAGAACATTAAAACAATATAACACCAAATGGACTCTACTACATAATATAAAAATAAAACACAAATTAGAATATGTTATTCAATCTCAATAAAGAACAGAAGTTTCATGTGATACTGTTTTGTCATACTGCATATGTCTTCATAGATGTACTGTAATTATTGATGTGGGGGCTATGAACATATTTTAGTGAGTAGGTGAATCTGGAACCATTGAATCCTAAGTAACAAGATTACTCTATACCTGTTATCTGTTAGAAAGGAGGATTGGAACTTCCATAGGAATAACAGATGCTTTTATGATAACATTGGCAAATAAACATATTTTAATTAACAAAATATTTTATATGGGCTATCAGGGAGTATAGAGGCTCCTGAGGCAAAAATTAGCAGTTACTACTTCTTGTTAGTGGTGGCTTTATTCAGCTTTACAACTATGAATAGTGAGAATCTGGTACAGTTATTAAAGCACAGTTATTAAAGTGATAACATTGCATTCTTATGATATGAAATTGGGAAGAAAGAAAACCATGAAAGGATTTAAAAAGGATGGGAGGAAAGGGTACAAACCTATGAAAATGTTCTATTGAAACTTACTATTTTGTAAGATAACTGGAACATATAATTTTTTAAAAAACTGAGTTTGAACAGAGATATTTTCATGGTAGGGTAATATTCTCTGTGTTAATTGAGAACCTGTAGGCTTTTAAAACAATGCAGACTATTAGCCCTACTTTTGGATTATCATTTGAACTAGAGATGGTAAGACTCCGTTGATGAAGATATCACATACTTTGGATAAAGGACACAGACAAATTAAGCTATAAATGAGTTAGAACTTTTTCCTTTTGTCTATTATTCATGATGAGTAAGGCCATCAGTGAACTCCAAGTCAATCTGTAGTGTAACTACATCAACCTGAAAGTCAAGATATGTCCACTGATGCAACAAAGATATGATACATAGTGCATAACTATCTACTTTCAAATTAAATTTGAAGCCCTCTTGATAGAGAAAAGACATTCCTGGAACTAGAAAAGTGGCTGAATGATGATGGCTATTGAGGTTATAGTTCATAGTGGGACATCTACTACTGATGCCTTGAGATATAGATATCTCCAGCTGCTTTCTAAGCATTTATTTTTACATAAAGACAAGGGCTGCCCTCAGCTTTGGTCAGAGAGGCTTTTTGCAGTGAAAAGCTATGGTGGATGGAATGGGAATGACCCCTAGAGGCTCATAGGTCTGAATGCCTTTTCCCTAATTAGAGGAGCTGTTTTGGAAGGAATATGAGGTGTGACCTTGTTGGGGTAGGTGTACAACTGGCTTTAAGGCTTCAGAAGCCCATGTGAGGCCCAGTGGCTTTCCATGTGTCAGATTGTAAAGTTCTCAGCTACTGCTCCAGTGTCATATCCGTCTGCTTTCCATCACAGTGATCATGAACTAACCCTCTCAAACTGTAAGCAAGCATCCTGTTTGAATCCTTTATTTTACAAGAGTTGCTTTGGCCATGGTTTCTCTTCACAGTAAGAGAACAATAATGAAAACAGTTGCTGTTAATGTAGAGACTGATAACTGGCCAAAGTGCTGAGGAACAATGATTTTTGTATTTTCCACCCTAAAGGGGACATTTATATTATCTGCTTCATGGCTCAGGAAACAATGAGGAAGAGAGGGTAGAAAGACTATAATAGAAGCAGAATGGTGAACAACTTTATGAAATCTTGTCCTTTAGATAAAACATGGCCATTGCAATCATGGATCCACATACAGCATGGCCATTGTAATCATAGATCCACATATATACAACATGACCATTGCAATCATGGAGGCACACACATACAGCATTGTCATTGCAATCATGGATACACACACATAAAACATGACCATTGCAATCATGGATACATATACATACACATGATCATTGCAATCATGGAGGCACACACATACAACATTACCATTGCAATCATGGATACACATACATACAACATGACCATTGCAATCATGGATGCACAGCTATGGATAACTGCATAAAAATCACCTAAAACATGTAAAAAATAGAATTATACAGGAGAAAATGGTCATCAGGAGGTGATGAGAGAATACCAGGCATGAACCTGAGCACAGTGCTTGAATGAATGCAAGAAACTGTCAAAATATTAAAATGGGGGAAATAAGACTTAACATTATACTTAAGATGAGATTCACACTGCACTACAAGATCATTTAAAAGAGCATTCTTTGTCTTTAGCACAGAGCTGAGCAGTTTATAAACACTTTTAAAGCAGTCACCTGTGGAATCAACATTGCTCATGTTTTTGTGGAGATGAAGTTTTGATTTACTAAATTTAATGATATAATCAGTGAATCATAGTTTGAGTAGAAAGTTGTCTGGCATTGGAGCCAGTGATCTTCTTTCTCCTGCACAGCTCAGTTTTTACAGTGAACAAGACTGAGGACATGTTCTATTGTAGACATAGCTGTAAAGTCAACAAAGTTACTGCACTCTGTCAAAATTACCAAACACAAATGTCAGAAAATATCTTTCCTGTTCACACCTTTAGTGATTGCTACCTTGATCCCACCTCTTCCTATCATCCTCCCACTCATTCCTTCCTTCATCCTCCTTTACCTCTCCTCCACTCTTATTCCCTCACTTTATCTGAGACTGAAACTCATGATCTTGTATAAAGGCTACATGTCCAGCTGCCTCATCCTTGTCTTCCTTTGGGTTCACCCTTATTCTCATGCAATTATTGTTTTATCTGTTATTTTGTGTCTACTGCTGTGATATATTTTGGAAGACTTAATTCATTTAGTCATGTAATGTGCTTAATTTAAATAGTCCTAGTTTTATGAGAAAATCAGTAGTACCATAATCATAGAACTAATTTGGAAATTATGGCATAAAAGATGGTAGATCTTAGTTACTTAGGTTTATTCTCTACTTTTGATTCCATTCCCATCCCTAGTGCTGCTAATACTATGTAATTTAAAATGTGTTTGTACGTGTATGTGCATACATGTGTATGAAGTGGGAATTTCTGGTTTCACTGGAGACTCAATTGCATCATGTGATGTTTTTCTGGAAGCTGTCTTATGAGAGGATGTTTTGCTGAAGCAGTCACGTGAGAGAATGTTTTTGTTGAGAACAGACATGTGGTGTTTTCGGGAAGCTGCTTGGTGAGATGGTGAGTGACGTTTTGCTGGAGCAGGTTCTAGAGAGGACACATGATGTTTGGAAGAGTAAGTATAACCCAGCGGACAGCGGCTGACACTGTGGCCTTGGTTCCTCTTGCTTTCTTTTTGGACCTTCACTTGTGACTTCATAGAAATGTACCAAAAAACTTCTGCTGGTGTTCCAGATGCTTCTAGATGCTTCACTGGACTTGAGCTGATTGACTGTGCCTTAAAGTTTCTTCTGGATTGAGCCACTGCTGCTGATTGGTATTCAGTGTGTTGCTAGTGGACTGGATTGCAGACAATAAAGATTGGAATTGCACCAAAGAAATACTTCTAAACAGGTCCATATCCCTCTTGCTCTATTAGCCATTTTTCTCTAGTACCTTTGATAGGTAGGCTATAAGGGAGGCTGAAATATTTACGAATCCTTATTAAAATGGGTTTTGAAAGATATAAGCCTGTGTGCATGGTGTGTGTGTGTGTGTGTGTGTGTGTGTGTGTGTGTGTGTGTGTGTGAGAGAGAGAGAGAGAGAGGCAAAGAATGAGACAGAAAGAGACAGAAACAAAGAGACACAGAGAGAGATAGAGAGGTAGACAGAGAGCGTGACTGGATTTGTATGGGAGGAGAGGTGGGTAGCATCTGGGAGAAGTTGGAGAAGGTAAACCTTAATATATTGTGTGAAACATCTACTTTTCATAGAAGAGTGAAAAAATAAAATATATGTATATGCTATGATTTTCTATATGTAAATATCATTTGGAATGAATGAAACAATAAGACTACTCCATATAGTCTTCTCTAAAAGAAAACCACTTTTTAATATCTTCTCAATTACTGCTGCAGCATTTGGAAGATGCAATCTTCAGGGCTGTATGTATTGACGAGATACCAAACTGAAAAGTTATAAATTATTTAAAAAGTACATAGTGTGAAAATTTTTAAAAAAATGTGTAAATGTTTAATGACAAACAAATGAAAAATTAGTAAACAGAAGAAATGCATAATTGGCATTAATTAAAAATTGTTCTTTCTGCTGGCCATGTAGTTCAGTGGTAATATGATTGCCTGGCAGGCAAATTTCCCTGGGTTTGATCTCCACAGTGCACACAATTTGTGTTTTCTCTCTGTATACTTATACCTACTCATATAGGAATGATAACTAAATATGGAATTTTGTTTATAATACCTAGTTTTGACAAAAAATCTTCTATCGTTAATTATATCCCTTCCCCTTCTCTATTTATATCCATTTCATCACGCATGCTTTGTTCAGAAAAATTTACTTACCAACTACAGGATCTTACGTCTCTTGAGTTCATTGACTTTGTTACAGATGGAGCACATTGTATGGCTCCTTTATGTTTTATGTTGTCTTTGCACTGTGAGAAATTACTCTGAATTTTAAAATGTAAAGCGATGAATATCTATCATCTCAAACACTGTCTCAGGAGTGCGACTGTATCTTAGCTGGAGGACTATGGCCCATGGTGGCTCATAAGAATACAGAGACATGTGTCAGCCAAGTCTGCAGTCATCGACTTCCATGCCTATTCACTCGACTGTTGCTGATTGTTCCACACAGGCTTCCTTATCATCATATAACAGGATAGCTGAGGATTCTAAACTAGTGATGTCTCCAGAGAAGAAAGGAAAACATTAGGGAGGGACAGAGGGATAAGGGGTAGAGATGTGGAGAAGATACCGGGAAGTTGATGGAGAAAGAGAGGGAGAGAAGACAGCATGCTATGGTCTAAAGTACAGACTTCTTTTCCTGGTCTTCTGGGCGTTCTGTGAATCCAAGTATGCACCATCTACAGCCAGCTGGTACTTTGAATAACTTCCTGTCGTGTGGAGTATAGCATTCATCTTCCACATTCTGTTTACCAAAGTCTAGGTAACTTAATGGGAAATGTTGGCAGAGGTGGCATGAATAACAAACACTAGAGATCACTGGCAGTTAAGTCCTACATGCATGTAATAGATTTTTCCTCACATGCTTACATTATAATTTTCTGTTGCTAATCTACAATTTTGTTTTGGGTACACTTACATTTCTGTTAGAGCAGACTTATGAGGCTTCTTTTGGTAACAAATATTAATTTAAAATTAATTTCTTGATTAGGGATTCCTTGTGTTATTTCCACATTGTCTATCCTTCTTTACCTTTCTTGCCTTTCTTCTGCTTCCATGTTACTTATGTTCTACTACATGAATATAACCTTTGCTAGTCCTTTTAGACATCTTGATGTCTGTCGTACTTACTGTTCTCTTTATCTCTTGTGTGCACTTAAAAGGACACATATGAATATAGAATGTTGGACTGATCTTATCTCATCCAAATATCTTAAAACCCCAATAAAGAGGGCAATGGTATTGTCAATATTAGGCTTTTGTAAGTATACTATCTTCTATTATTTTAAAGTCCTGACTTTAGAGGATTTCAACATATATGGTATTCAGCGAGGTCTCTAGCCACTACTTTAAAAGATTCTTCAGGCCTTTGAAGAATGCCAGATCATATATACATACTATACATACACGTATACTTCTTCTGCATAATGTGTGGGCTAATGTGATACTCCACTGTGTTTTATATATAGCACATGCCACTGTTGTAGGTGTTATAAATCTTAGCCCAATTCCTTTACATCGCACATTTAAAAAAAATACAGTTTATGTGAAAGCAAAGTTGGAATTCACATATCAGATGTTTTCTAAATGAGGTAATTATTTAAAATTTTAATTAAGAAGTAGAGGAATAAAGAACAATTTTAACAAATATTTAAGATGATGAAAACAATTTAGATATTAATCTTTTAGTTGTTACTTTTTTGTTGCAGTACAGAACGAACCAAGTTTCTATTCAAAGTCAGTGTCTTTGTGTTATGATGTACCATAGAATTTTGCATAAATTAACACAAATAGAAGACAGTCAATCTTGAGTGAACAAAAGAAAGTTTGTTTGAACTACTTTATTTTACAACTCTTCTTGAAGAATACTGTGTTTTATAAAGTTCTTTGCATCTCTTAGACACATTCTCATTTTGCCCACAGCACTAGGACAGTAAAGCACTTTCAAAAACAGAAAAATCACAAATTTTCACATAAACAGATTGTGGTGTCATCTCGTATCTTCAACCTTGTTTAAGGACTTTGACATTAATATTAAGATAATGAATCTTCTGATGTTCCACAATGTGTTGCTTCAGCATATTGTGAACAGGTAATGTTAGATTTTTATCTGATGTAGATGCAGGGCTCTATTTGGAAGTATGAAGGATAATTTAAAACCAAGTAGCACATTTCTCTCTAAATGCATATCCTTACATAACAGTTTTCATAAATGTGGCAGAGCAAAACAGAGAGTTCTGCATTATGGCAATTTTTATTTATTTAATTATTCTAAGACAAAGTTAACATTTGTGGTGCAAGGTTTATTATTCTAAACCCAGAGCCAAAGGAGTGTTGTGGAGAGTTCTGGGGATGTTAGATAAGCCTGTGGTGACAGGCAGCACAGCCCTGCTCTGCTCAAGCTATCTCCTATGATTCCTTGTTATTTTGCTTTGCTGCTAAAGGGACATTTATTAAGAGAGAAGAAATTTCAGACCAACGAATGAATTACTTCCTTTTGTATTCACCATGATAAGCTGCCCACTTTTTGGTTTAGCATGAGGATACAGGTTCCAGTATAAATCACTTGAGCATTCACAGATGCTTTGCTTAAACAAAAGTAGACATTGGTGACTATAGTTACTACTACAAGAAATAAAACACCACATAGGGGAATCTCTCTCTTTCACTAAACACATTCCTCTTCCCGATCCTGCTGGTCTAATCCTGAGCTAGGCAGAGACTGGCTCACCACCTGGGCTTCATTATACCAATTAGGAAGGTGACCTTTTTAAATAACCAGTGGATCTGCTTTTTAAAAAATGCAAAAGATTGTATGTCTGCATATGTGGTACATGGAGACTGAACAAGGGAGTCAGATAAAAGCCATTCTCGACTACAAAACTGCAGTTTTACAAGTGATTTGCACTTCTATGTATATAAACTGAGTTCCACAAAGACACACACAATAGCAGTTTACTATATGGTGAAGTCAGGACTGTTTTTTTTTTGAACTTACAATTATGTGAAAAATCTAAAAATTATCCGATCAATGATTTTTACAACAAATATCATCACCGATACCAAAGACAGTTATTCATCTCAAAGAATGGGTTGTCTCTAACACTGTGTATTTTTTTTTAATTATTTACATGGTTTGCAGGTGAATCAGTCAATATTCTTAAGTTTTGGATTTATAGAAAATTGGAAATCCTTTTAAAAAAATCCATCAAGGAGCTATTGGTGTAAAATTAATCAATAAACTTAAAAGTAAACAGAACAAAAAGTGATAATAAGAATAGTTGATTAGAAATAAATTCCTGAGATGGATTAAAAGATGTTTTGGCCCTTTTTCATATTGTTTAATTCCATTCATTCCTGCCTTACTCTTTGAAAGGAAAGCTAATAATTTCCGTCTCATAGAGCTATTATGAGGAGTGGCATAGAACAAGTTATGCAAAATACAGATTTACTAGCATATAAAGAGAGCTCACAAATACTTGCTGAATGGATGCATGGATAAATCTTTCTGTGAGGCTTCATAATGAAATCACTTCATTACAAGGATTAAAGAAATGACATTTTCCCTCTGTCAGTTACCTTTATTACTTTACCGTATTTCCTTCCAGACTGAAATAATTTTTAGTCAATCATCAGCTTGATTCAAAGTGCTTAGCATTCTAAATTATAGCTTTTTACCTACAAATTCCAAACTGTAAACTCAAACATAAAACATAAGAGATAGGACTGAATACATATTGGCATATTTCTGTAGCTGTTTGTATTTTAATGATAATTGGGTCCCCCAAAACTTTTTGCAGGAAGTCTCCATGTAGCTTCTGGGGACCTGCATTTGGTTAATTCTGATTGGTAAATAAAATTGCCAGCAGCCAATAGCTGAGAAAGTAAGGTGAGACGGAGGCAGGCTTTAGGGTTACTGGGCTTGGGACAGCTAAGGAGTAAGGATGGAGGAGAGATGATGCCTGAGGAATGTGCCAGAGAAAGAAGCAGAGCGGCCTTGTAAAGGTGCTAAGAGAACACAGCCCAGGGGACTACTAATTTAAGTGCAGCCAAGATGGAACACAGAAATTAGTAAGTAGTAATTCAGATTTATTGGTGGGAAGTACGTTCTAGCAACATAGAGGTTAGGCAGTCGCCCAACTCTTGTGCTGCTTAAGACACATTAGACTGTAAAGGCTGTATGTATGTTTTGTGAGTCTTTCTTTTGGGTAGATAGAGGCAGGTAATAAGGCCATGATGGGATTTAATAAAGATCAATACTACATATTTCTGAGACCAATTTTCATATTGTTCAAAATATTTATCACTGGAAGAGGACTCATGAATCTATTCCTAATTATTTATTTATCTGTCTGTTTCTTTATCTATCATTTATCTCTCAACTCACACATCTATCATCTATCCATACATCTATGTATCCATTATCTAGCTATATACTTATTATTTTTCTAATTATCTACCCATTTGTCTACCATGTGTGCCATTTACACCTGTCAATCTATTATCTATCTATCTATCTATCTATCTATCTATCTATCTATCACCTATCTATCATCTATCACCCATTTATTTATCTGTCATCCTACTATAATCCATTCTCTATTTACTATCTAATGATCATATAAAATTAGCATGAAAATATCTGTATTGAGAGTTAAACTCTAATAGATGAAAATGAAAGAAATTTTATAAAGAATGAGTTTAGACTTCAAAGAATTGAATTTTCATTCCAATGTAATTTCCTTAGTCTGTGATATTGTGACTTGGATATGATTAAAGTGTGTCTTTCAAGGGTCAATTTATTGAAATTTATTATCAATTGCAAAGTATAAAAATAGTACAAATTTAACCTGTGGAATTTAGATATGGCTCCTTTAATAAGTAATATGATCACATGAGATTATTCAGGCAGAGTTTCCATGATCAAATGCCAGTGGTATTATACCATGAAGTAGATAAACTGGAGGGAGATATATGTGTATGTAAAACTCTTGTTCCTCACCATGAGATAACCTCTGATATGTCAGACCTTCACATCAAGAAAGCTGTCATTAAGCAAATGGATGGAATTAGAAAAATTATTTTCAGTGTGGTAACACAAACACAGAAAGATAAATAAGATATGTGTTAACTCATATATTAATATTAGTTGTTATATATATATATGATATCCAAGCTATAATCTAAAGATTCAAGGGAATAAGTGGGGTAGATCTCTCCAGGAAGGAAGAAAGAATAGATTGTATGAGTGTACTGGAGGCAAGGAGACCAGAACTGGAGTGATGGGTAGGAAGGGGAGAGGGTTTTGCTTGAAGGTGACAAAGTAAGGAGGAATAGCTAGAATTGAGCTCATTTGAGAGATAGTATCAAAGCCTAGTGCAATAGAAACTTCTCAAAATATGTGAAGGTATTCTAATGGAATCCTGAAATAATAGGGGAGATAGAGTCCCACTAGATTATCTTTCACCAGATAAAGCTTCTAGTACTGGAACTGCATTACATCTAATTGAGGTGGTGGCTAACAGGGTGCCATAGAGATCTCAAAAAACCCAGGCTGTTGCTAAGAGAATACATTGCTCTCCACAAACTGATTTTGGCAAGACAATTTATGAAGCCAATACCCACACAATGCATTGAATACAGAGAGGTTGAGCTGGTATCCTTAATACGAGAAGGGACTTTGCAGGCTACCGGAAGAGAAATGTAAACAAACAAACAAAAAACCAGTCACAAGAACTTTGATTTTCCATTGGTCCTACCTACAAAATATGCTCGGGCAATAGTGGCACGAAACTTGTGGCAGTGGTCAACCAGTGTCTGATTTGACTTAAGGTCCACTCCACAGGATGGAAGCCATACCTAAGACTGCTTTGGTGACTGGGAACCAGAGATTAGAGAGCCTATATAGCCCAGTCAGAATGTCACTATTTGCAGATGATATGGTAGTATATTTAAGTGACACCAAAGTCCACCAGAGCCTAACCTGATAAACAACTTCAGCAAAGTATATGTTTTTCCTTGTAAAGTTTCCCTAAATTCATGCATTTTGCTGTGGCAAGTACAAAAGCAGTGCTATGGAGATGATTTCAAAGATCTCAAATATTTTGATACCCCATTTCCTTTGTTAACTGAAACTATGGGCAATGCATAAAAAGGGAGATTAGAGTGTTTGCAGAATGACAAAACAGCCTCATTTATTTTCTTAGGATGGAACTGTGAGCTTTCATGGCTATGGTTTTTGGAGGTATTTCTCATGGCTTTGGAAGTATGCAGGCAACTCCATGCTCATTTCCACATCAGAAAAAATGGGACTATCACTTCACCTTCTTTGACTCTATCCTACTTAACACATAGCCCCACAGCTGAGCCCTGGGATTTGGCATGGTAGACATTTTTGGCATCAATAACATTCTAATTCAACATGTTTATAAGATTTTTTTTCCGACCTTGTTTCTTAGTAGAAATCATGGTAAAATTTCCTTATGGACAGTCTGCCATTTTTTCCACATTTTTATTTTTGTGAGCTTGTTTTCCACACCTCTAAAGGTTTTCAGGAAAGACCTCCATGCGAACCAGCTGCTTCGTCTCCACCCTCATGTGATTTCATTTTTGTAACTGCCAATCAATCATTTGATTTTTCTGGACATATTGTTTTATTTTTAATTGTAAATTCTCTGATGGCAAAGATTATATTTCTTTTTAACAATTCAATTGATCATAGTATTTATAGCTACTAATCCAAGATTAAAACAAGTACTACTGAAGTGAAATGAATGGGTAAAAAGAAAAACATGTATCAAGTTACTCAACTTTTCTAAATAAATGCATTTTTTTATTTAAGGAATACTAGAAGGATATATAAAAGTAGAGATAAAAGACAAATCATAATACTAACATCAAGACTAAAGTCAGTGGTCACTATAAAATATCTGAGATCCATCCAGCCTAATAGCATTGACATTTTCTAAAGATGACAAAATAGCCATGGAGATAAAAATTTAAAAATAATCTATTACAATAGCAAGAAAAGAATATATATGCTCTCAGTTTTACTGCAGGATGTATAACCTAGAAATCTCTAGCATGATATATTCAAAAAGGCAGCTGACAGGATGTTTACACGCGCAATTGTTTGCCAGAGAACAAAATAAAGCACCACCATATGTTCAGTTAGGAAGACAGGAAAATGAAGACAGCACTTGGGTAGGGAAATGAATTACAAATATAAAGTATAGATGCGAATTACATTTCTATAGATGAGGAGGTCGTTTAAAGAGAAAGAATAAGTCACAGAAGCTTTACCATGTCATGTTGTGTGTGTCTGTGTGTGTGTGTCTGTGCTTGTGGACGCACACACATGTGCTAATTTATGTCTTAAAGGCTAGATACATAGTAAAAGTTTACACATATACTTTATAAGGAAAACTATAAAATCTATGATGTGTCCTTTGGGAATGAAGAAATGAGTATGTAGAGAAGGAAAGAAAATTGGATCAGGGAGGGAAAGGAATGGCACTTCAAAATTACTTATAAAATTATAATAAAAATAAATTAGCATTCTGATAGATTCTCCACGTTGCCTCTCCAAGTGGTCCTCGGTCTCCGACTCATGAGTTGAGAAGCATGAAATCCCGACTGATATTTATTCAGACCTCAGTGTGTGCCACTTTATTTTACCCGGGCTGCATAAAACTGGACAAGTTTCCTGATGACAATTGATGACTATGACATCTAGAATGTATTAGAAACCTTTGTTTGACACCTACTTCGTAATACACAACCTTTGAGATTTTGCAGCAGCATGAGAAATAGCCTCTACCTTTCAAAGGTCTAACAGAATGGGGATCAATACATTGAACGTTGAAATCTGCCTATAAAATTTCCCAAAGTGCTTGTCAACAAATTGTGTTCTCCGAACAATTTCCCCACAGGCTTTTTCACAGGCATATATTTGAAAAGTCTGCATAGCCCACAAAAGGAATAAAGTAAGAGTAAATACACAGATGATGTAACTTAGAAAATAATGCACATATAATCATTACATACTACACTCTTGAGTCGAGGACCCAGGATGGCTATTAATGATATATATATATATATATACACTTTTCTGCTTTTCTGTTTTTTATAAATTTTTTTGTTTTACTTGACTTTGCTATTTTGGTCTTTCCCAATATAAATGAAACAAATGCATTCACAGGAGATGATCCATTTAAGAAATGAATTCATAGGAGATGATCCATTTAACTTCTCCTTATTCACAAAATAGTGAATCTGTCTCTGCCAGGTCTCTGCTGTTTACTGCGGTTTCTGGAGTTCAATGAGACTGAGGCATGTTTCCTAGGGTGCATTTTCTTCCTGGAAAATTACAGTTCATGTAATGTGGTTTCTGATTATAATATTCACTGGAGGAAAGCTATAGATTATGACTGGAAGTATTCAGGTAGATTTCACAACCAAGAGCTGTAGAAAAAGAAGAAAAAGAAAAACAATTTGACTACTTTTTATGATAGCCAAGGGATGTTGGAGGAAGCAAATTCACATTACTATTTTTAGAAAGTATGGTTTATAAAAAGCCCACAAAATGGCAATTCCTTAAACTGAAAATGGTCAGTTGGTTGATCTCTCATTTAGCTAAAAATATGTCAGAAGGCGTATGCATGTATACTGGAGGTGGTGAAGGCCCATTGTTCATGCTAGTATTTTAATTGTAAATGCAGACATAGAATTTTCGTACTGAGACATGATTGATCTGGTAATAAGAGCCTTGAGACACATGTTTCTTAAAATTGAACTCATGTTTAAAGCTTTTTTAGATGCTTAAACTGAAGAATGACATGAGCAAGAGGCAGGTCCTGAAAGGAATCATTAGGGGTAAGAGTGAGGCCAGACATGCTCCATGCTTTTGCTGGGTATTGAAGGGATGGAGCTGGATGGAAGGAAATTCAGACAACTGCTCGGTTCCGCCTGCTCCTTTTAAGGGATAAGCGATCGTGAAACACTTGGTACTCAGCAGTACTTGGTACTCTGCAGGACACTATGCTATTAGTCTCAGGAATTCTTGCCAAACTAGAGAGCATCTTTCTTGTTCTTCCCCGAGACAGAAGACAGCATGCCAAAAGCTATGATTACTACTGTTATAAGTTGATTGTCGGTACTGAACTTCTGTTACAGTTTGTGTGTCTACAGTTAGATATCTAACATATACTGTTTTAAAATACTTATGGTTAGAGTATGTAGTCACACATACAGAATTTAGCTATTTTAGTAAGAACCAAACCTGCATTAAGGCAGACATCTGGGGCTAGTTTTGCACTTAGTGTTTTCATATCATCAATTAAGGTTTAGAGGGAGACCATCTCACTATACTTCTAAAAAAATAAAGAGTATAGAAATGGCTAGGAAGAGCAATAATAATTTCTCTAAAACAGGTGTTTGCAGATGTTCAGATGTACAACATTGGATATAAAATAGTTATTGATTTCCTGAGCATTTTTGAACAAGCATTCCACACTGTACCCAAGAAAACCTTATAGGACTCCCTTTTGGGTTGTTGAAATATAGCTGGTCTTTGCTATTTGTGGGTCCCCCCTCCAGTTATGACTAGATAGGAGAAAAAAGATAGAGGATAAAGTGAGATTCTTAAATCTAATTTCTTTCCTTCTTGTTTTCTTTTGCTTGTAGCTGGTCTTTGCTACTTTTTGGGTTCTTCTTTTTCCCACCCTTTATCCCTCTGATTTTATCCCCTATCACTAGACAGGAAAGAAAGGATTTGGGGAGAGAGAAAAATAGAGGTATTTGAATATAATTTATTTCTTCTGTGTCTTCTTTGAGAAGGACTACTAACAAACCACTACCATTCCTCCTGAATGATTGTCAATCATTAACCACAGCTACTAAGGCCCTGACATTTAAGTATCCTCTGAAAAGTTCTTTGAAGTCCAAACATCACAGAATTGCAGAAATTATCTACAGCTGACAAAACCATGCCTAGACTGGAGCATGAGGCAAATCACAGTCAGTTGCTATAGACAGTCTGAAGCAGCCCCCATGTCCTAGGATTAACAAGAAAATATGTTCTTATAATTTTTTTTAGAAACAAAAATTTCAGAATTCTCACTACAGTGAAAAATCTCTTTTAGCTCAGATTTGACTTGAGAAGTGGCATTCCATATAAACAGTTGGTTACCATTTCTCTTGAACACTATAGATACCTTCCATGCTTCCGTTCATTGGATAGAGGATACACCATCACTGGGACTGAGAAAAAGTCTTGGTGAACTCTAAGGTGATTTTTAGATTAAATAAAGTTAGTCAGGGAGCATGTGGTGAAGTATATCAGTGTGGGGCAAAAGCTCACACTGGAATGTGCAAATAGCCTGCAGTCATTGCCAGTAGAAATTCCCTACAGCAGGGTAAAGTGGTTACTGAAACATTCAAGTGAGACATATATTCCTGATAACGTTGGTTTAACATCGCCATGAAGTTCTTAGTGAAAAGAAAAATACGGATTAGTATTAGAATTTATCAACATATCGATATAATATCACATTATTAATTTATTAAATTGTAGTGTACCAATACATACATATATTTGCAGTCATAGACTGAGTTTAAATTTCAACATATTCTCCTTTAATTGAAAAAACTTTATACAATATATTCTAATCGTTGTTCCATTCCTCCAAGTCTTCCAAGATGCTCCGCTCCCAACCAGCTCCATACACTCTCTTGAAAGCAAATAAACAAGAACTCCAAATCAGAATTTGTTTTTAAAGGGCATAGATACACTCAGAAATACCGAAGAGTGGTGTTTCAGTCCTGCTTAGAAGGGGAAGCAAAATAACTAAGGGAAATAGAGGGTGGGAGGGACAACGGAAGAAGAGAGGAGGGTGAGGGGAAAAGAGGGACAGGATCAGGTATGGGAGGAGATGGAGAAGATGTAGTGAGGGTCAGGAAATTGAATATTGATGTGTAATAGTGGGGGATGGGGAACTGGGGGTAGCAACCAGAAAGTCCCAGATGCCAGGAAAGCAAGAGCCTTCTAGTACCCCACAAGGATGACATTAACTGAAATACCCCACAGAGAGTTGAACCTGTCCAGAACGTATCCAGAGGTTAGGTATGCTCCCAGCCCCCATCCCAGTTAAGAAATGGGGCCACCCACTCATCTCCAAAATTTTAACCCAGAATTGCCCCTGTCTAAAGGAAATACAGGGATAAAGAGTAATAAAGAGACTGAAGGAAAGGCCATCCAGAGACTGCCCCACCTGTGAATTAATCCTATATAAAGTCAGCAAACCCAGACACTATTGATGATGCCACCAAGTGCTTGCTGACAGGAGCCTGATACAGCTGTCTACTGAGAGGCTTTGCCAGACCCTGACAAGTACAGATACAGATGCTCAAAGCCAACCATCAGACTGATCACAGGGACCCCAATGAAGACGTTAGGAGAAGGACTGAAGGAGCTGAAGGGAGGGGAGGCCCTTGGTCCTGTGAAGGCTTGATGTCCCAGTGTAGAGGAATACTAGGGGGGTGAGGCAGGAGTGTGTGTGTGTGTGGGGGGAGTACCCTCATAGAAACAGACTGGGCAGGGATGGAATAGGAGGGTTGCAGAGGAAAAGCTTGGAAAGGGGATAACATTAGAAATGTAAATAAATAAAAATATTCAATTAAAAAACCAGAAAATCAAAAAAATAATATGTAAGTAAAAATCCAGTGAGACTAAAAAATCAAAAGCCCAAACAAAGCAATACTAGACAAAAAGAGTCTAGAAAAATACCATTTCATTTTGATTCGGCTCTCTACTGCTGAGCATGGGCCTATCGTTAAGTGTAGCTAAAATGTTCAGTATATCCTATAGAATAAATGGTGGAAGTCCATGTTTGCTCATAAGTGATGGGACTCTCTTTGGCTTGAGCCTATGCAGGCTGTTATAGACTCGGTGAGTTTATATGCACATCGCTCTTGTTTCTTGAGGACAGTTTCCTTGGGGCCATACATCTCCTTGGTTTTTTACAATTTTTCTAGTTTCTCTTCTGCATAAATCCCCCGAGACATGAGCCAGGAGATGTTTGATGGAGACATGCAATTCAGAACTGAGTGTTCCCAGATTTCTTAGTCTTTTTTACACCAAATCTTGATTTCAAGAATTACTTATAACCCCAGTTGACCTTTACATTTAAGGTGTTTGTCTCATTCTGCCTTTGTGGCTCTAAACTATTCTAAAGCACTAGGGTACTTTTTCTACTAATAATAATAAAAGTTAAACATGTGAAGATTTTACACATAATTAACTAAATGAGGTAGGTAACTATTAGGAAAATGGTAAATAAGAATTACCTTATTCTATTAGTGATGCCCTTAGCCCATTGGACAGTATCCCCAAACCTGCTCAGGTAGTCCTCTCTGGAATATCTTTTATAGGCATACCTACTGGGGTGCCTCACCAGTTGGTTTGAAATCAAGTTAACTGAACATAACATAAGCTTCAAAGTGTGGTATCTCCGGTTTCACTCAGATTATTACTTCCTCTTCCCAAGTTGCCACCGTTTTCAGTCACTTGGAGTACTCAATACATACTTTCCTTCTCATACCAATGTCGACTTTTGCAAGCCCTTAATAGTGAACACATTTGTTAGATGAAAATCATGGCTCAGTCAATCATAGACTTTTGCTAACAGACCAAGATGGAACACAAATCTCACCCAGAACTATATTATCCTAGGCCCCTAAAGAACTGCCTAATCAATAGTGTACACGAGAAGCACAATTTACATGTGTAATTTCGTGCCTTATAATAGCAATAATTTTGAAAAAAATTCATGAATTTTCACAACTGTAGCTTAAATTAATTCTTTGAGTTATCACTGCAGTTTGCAATTAATATAAAACATCATCCATGATCTATTTTTTTTCCTTTTCTGCACTGAAGCTTTTAGCTTCATTGTGTATTAACTGCAGAATCAACTTATGCTAAGCCCATTTTTAGTGTAAAGAAGCACACTGGCTGGTAGCTATTGTACTGGCATTATGTATGGCATATTTAAATAGTTCCAAATTAAATTTGTGGTACAACATACATGCACAAAGTGGAAAGTTTGATTTGTTCTCTGACTCTCACACTATCAATATGAAACTTATAAAGCAACTCACAATGCTCACAAATATAAACATGGATTTAAAATGGTTGACTCATGAAGTCAAAAGGGAAAGGTTAGCAAACAGCTTATTAAATTTATTTATTAAGTCATTTACTTAAGTGGCTGATTTCCTGAGTATGTCGTGCTCTCATTCCGATTTTATGGAGTATGATCCTCTAATGATGTCCTCTGTATTGCTAAAGTCTACTCACCAGTACTTCTCCAAGGAATCCTTGGGACGAAATGAATGCGATTAGCCTCATACATTTTCTATTTCACTTTCAGTTTAGAGCATGTTTTTGTTACCACACTTGGCAAAGGTACAGTAAAAATGTCCTCAGGAACATGTAAAAATTAAGTTAATAGCTAGAAAGAATTCCTTGAAAGGTGGAGGTAAGTATATATCAGTGATATACTGACAACCGAAAATTAATATTTGAATATTTCTAATTATCATTTTGTCATGAGCTTGCAGGGACAATTCGGAGTCTGAGAACAGGTCATATAGCTTAGATTTTAATTTCAATTGAATGACTCCTAAAGTTCCTGTGGACTTTAAAGACAGTTTCATAGACATTTCAAAGTACAGATCCCAGTAATAGAAAAATCTGACCCTTGTGTCCTAAGCTCTAATATTGTGCCGTTGAAATGACACACATGATTGAGAGTCTGAATTTAAGTTTAGAAGACATTTATTCCCAGCACTAGTATATTTTAATTTTTTTATATATTCTGATTGTGTTTTTTCCGTCTGCAAGTCCTTCCTGAGTTGGTAGACCAACTTCATCATTCATTCTCTCTCTCTCTCTCTCTCTCTCTCTCTCTCTCTCTCTCTCTAAAACAACAAAACAAAAACTAAAAATCAAATAAAAAATAAAATGCCAATAAGACAAATGATGCCAAAACAAAACACCCCTCAAAACACAAACAAACAAAACAAAGCAAAAAAAAACCTCCAGCAACCTGCGGAGTTGTTTTGTTTTAGTTGTTTGATTTTGTTTGGTTTTGTTTTCACTGGACAACTACTCCTGGTCTTGGGGCATGCCTTGGACTATATCTATGTAGGTCTATGTGTGATTTAATTCTTTTTGATGTTATCTATGCATCAATTCTGTTGTATTTTGAAGACACTGTTACTCCAAGTCATCTATTTCCTCTGGTTCTTAAAATCTTTCCAATGTCTAGGTTACCCCACTGCAAGCTTCACCCCGACTATTAACATTTGTGGTAATATGGTAATACAAGGAACTCTATTTGTGACTAGAGGACAAAGGTAATCATCAGCCTCACTCAGCTACACAGCCTGTGGCTTACAAAGACCTGGCTGCAAGATGTACTTGTGCAATAGCTGCACAAAGGTTAGGTGAGGAACCAACTACTCTTTAAGGCAGTGTATTTAAGACCCACCTAAAAATAGATCTATTCCTGACTAAAGCAAGCTAAAGTGACCACGCACCAGAGACTAGATAGGTCATGGGCCCACGGGAAATCTACTGCTATTACTCAGCTAGAGGAACGTTGAAATAAAATTACTCCTAATGACACAGCGCTGCTCCCATTTATTAGTTTTTATAATCCTTCATAAGAGAAGCTTCTTGAAGTAGATGGGAACGAACACATAAACCCATAGGAAGGTATTGCGCAGAGTGTGAAAGATTTTGAACTGCTAAGTCCTAAATGGGGCAACTTCTGCAAATCCTTCCCTTCAAGAAAGTGTCTCCCATGTGAGAGAGGAGACAAAGGTTTTAAAACCTTTGATCCTTGGGTCACAGTCCTGGGATTTTAGTACTCCTTTATATAAATAATAGAATGAAGAATAGAGTTGATATTTATAAAATTCTTTCTGTTCTGTATGGTACATAACATCTGTTCAGTGAATGACTTTATAATTTTGCTATGGAAAATCTACTTGAAAATTGATTACAGTATAAAGTCAAACTAACATAAGGAATTCATTTGGATTTGGAATCTGGAATTTTTCACCATTCACCTATAGTCAATTTATTTATTTATGGTTGATTTAAAATATATGTGTTTGTTAAGCTGATAGTGTTGGTAATTCTTCAGAAATATTTATGTGTTTCATTCTGAACCCAGAGTCTGAAATTACTTCACATACCATTTTCCTGCTTTTATTTTTATTTAAACACTTATGTTTTTCCATAGTGCATACTTTACTGTTCATTTTATAGTTTACATAGCTGGAAGCCTTCTGTATGCATTCTGTTACTTTAGTCAATAGTCCTTGAGATGCTAAGGCTTTGGTTGGCTCATTTTTAGCATACTGTATACCCTACAAATGTTTTAAGACTGGTTTTCTGTTGTGAAACTTGGCGTTGTCTGCAGTATCTTTTAACAACAGATAGTGCTCCTAGAATCATTGCTATTCACTTCTCTGTTGATATGCATGTATATTAGTGTATTCAATACAAATATCACACACAGAATTTCCTAGGATATATTTTTGTAAATGGAATTGTTGGATTTTACAATATGCCTGCCTAGATTTACTTCACAATACCTGATTAGGGTGCAATAGGACTGTATTCCTATAGAGGGATGGTACTTAAAATACTTTCATGTTGCAATACTCTATACAAATTCACCAATTGAATACAATTCAGAAACTAACTTTTGATAATGTGGGAACTTGAGTATGAACTAATATAAAGCAGAACAGAAAAAGGTGCCAGTCTGAGCCTCAGATTCCACTTCATAGAAGACCATACGTCACTTCCAGGGGTAATGAGGACTGGCATATAAAAAAATAGCACAAAAAGTTGGAAAATTATATAGCAAAATAATTTTATTAATTCAGGAAAAAATGTACTTTTTAGTGAACCCAAGTACTAAGTGCATAGAGAGTTGAGCTTATGTAGTTTAATATGAACTCTGCATTAAGGAACACAGAAAGAGATATAAAGGGGAAATAGGGTGTTCCACATATGATTTATCATATGTATGTATATATGTATGTATGTATGTATGTATGTATGTATGTGAGTATGCTAACCATGTTAGTATATACAAAAGAATATATTCCCCCCAAAAAACTCTTATGTATGTGGATACATAATTATAATTTAGAAATTCATTCTAGCCCAGAAATCAAGCTCCTTTTCTCAATTTTTTAAAATTTCTTTTGTGTCCAGGGATTTTACTTGTGGTATATCTCTGTAGCACATACATTTCTGGTGCCAGAGGAGGCCAGAGGTATCTGATCTCCTGGAAATGAAGTTACCAACAGTTGAGAGCCAATACCAAGACGCTGAGAACTGGACTATCTCGTCTAAAAGAGCAACAGTTGCTCATAACCTCCCAACCATCTTTCTAGCCTTTTATTTCCTCTTTAAAACAGTGTAGGGGAAAGTTGGGGGGTAAGTGGGGGTGAATGCGGAGGGGAACACCCTTATAGAAGAAGGGGAGAAGGATGGGATAGAGGGTTTATGTCTGGGAAACTGGGAAAGGGATAACATTAGAAATGTAAATTTTTTAAACATCCAAAAAATTTTGAAAAAAAATAAAAAATAGAAAATAATTACCAGCTTACTATTAAAAAAACAGCTTTTCTGTTTTTAGTCCTCACATAATATTTTACATTAGATGGAATAGGAGCTCCTGAGTGTGAGAACCCTGCACAACTTCTCAAGCATACAAAAAGATGGGATACAGAGAAAGGATTTCATTTTTTTTATTCTTTTAAACTCCATTGGCCTATTCAGGTGTTAATTTCCCTGTGAGGCCCCTGGGAAGCTTTGAGGTTGTAGGACTGAGGGTCAAGCCCCTCACAATACTTAAAACATTTTTTGATCTATTTGATCTATCTTGTCACCCCTCCATGCTTTTCCCCTTGAAATTTCTCTTAGTCTATAAGCCACAAATCAATGGGGACAAGAAGAGAACACTAGGGACCAGTGGAGTCAAGTTTTCTTCTGACTAGGTTTCTCAATGCAAGGCCACCTATGTTAGCAACATCCACCTTGAACGTTCCTTGGCAGTTATGATAGGAAATGCTACACCTTCTGAGTAGGCTCCACCGACTCACTGTCAGCCTGGTTCCCTAGCCCTGGGAAGGAACCAAGGCAGGAAGAGAAGAGCACCCACTGCTGTCTGATCTAACTTGGCTGCCAGGTTGGGAACACTGAATATAGTATCCACATTTAAATATGTATTTTAGGTTAAAATAAAAATTATCAGATGATAGACCTTATAGGGGGAAAGCCTACTTGGTGGGAAAGGGCAGTTTTTGGAGTCAAGTAGCATGCACCAGGCTCCTGTGTTTTGTAGTCAGTTCTTCCAAACGCAATAACTTGAGTACATATAATAGCCAATCTGTTGGCTACATTCAACCACTTGAGTTTTAGTTGGCTCAAGATGTATCACCCAAATTAAGCGACAGAAAAAAGTTGCTGCACTTCTTAGTTCCCATATAAGTGCCAAGGATGCTCTATTATTTTCCTGGAAGCAATATACCTATCTGACTAGAACAGTGACGGTTTATGTTCACTATACTGGAGGGTGTCCATACTGGAGGTTGTCATACGGGAGTCCTGGGTCATGTGCCTATAGACACTCTTCCTTGTGCTCTAGGCTATAATGTCTGATCTGCAGACACATGTGATGGTGGTCATTGAGAGCCACATATTTCAGAATGGGTTACTGAAGTAATGGTTCTGTCTTTCTGCTGGATACCAGGGCCCATGTTACTCTGAAGCACAGCTGAATTTGCTTTCTCTGACCAGAGGACAGGAAACATCTGTTTCTGTCACATCTCTTCTTTCTCAGATAAATGCCAAGGCCTGAATATGCTTACGGAAGTTCTGCTACACCTGGCCATATCCATACTGAGGTGGTAGAAATTCTCTGAATACAAGTACTGCCCAACTATTTGATCTTTGGAACTGAGCCAAGTAGCAACTTGTGATGCAGCTGAATGTAGACAATCCTGTCCTTTGGATCCTTCTATAAGACAGAGCTTGTGAGTTTCTTTATCCAGATGTGGAGGTCAGAATTTTTCTGATGTTATATTTTGACAGGCACTGGATCTTGACCTATAGTAGATCACCATGTTGACCTGTCTGTAACTTATGACTAAAGGAAAGAGCTATGAGAGCTGATGGAGCTACGGGGGTTAGATGGATCAAAACTGTATGCTATTGTTGAAATTAAAGCTCCTAAATAGTTAGAAATAATGATTAATTAAAAATAAGACAGAGTCTCCAATCATCTTATCAGTCAGCATAAATCCCTTTGATATTATCAAGGGCCTTTCTGTGGTGCAGCATGGTGGTGGTGGTGGCTTTTCATGATTAATAACACAAGTTGTTACATCTTTATGTAGACGACCCCTCCTTTTGTTTGTTTTATGGAATGGAGAGGGTATCTCATTACAAGTACAATAAAGTTCTTTTTATTAAACCTATCTTTCAAAAACCCTTAAAAATTTTTGTCAAGAGCCAGTCCCTAAGCAGCCCACTTTAGAAGACAACAGGAACCAGTTTGGCAGCTTGGTTATTCTGGAAATTTCTTTGGGATGGAAAAGCCCTATCAGCACCTTCTTTCTAAATTAAAGACAGAGACAGTGTGGGGGAAACTGCTGGTTCCCCATATGTTCTTGTTCTCCTTATATAAAAGCCTCCTGGGAATTTGATACCAAGTTCCTAGACTCTCCAAAAACTTTTAGTTAGAGAGAAACTAAGCATTGGAGAACTTTTATTTATTTCTGATAGATTTGGGGAAGGTTAGTTGGTATTGCTAACCTGAGTGCAATAACATCCCTCAAGTCTAACCTTTAAATCTTTATGTGCTCAGTAATTCAAGCTATGCAGAGCATCTTGCTCTTTCTTTAGAAATATTATAATGTTCCATAAAGCTATAATAAAAAGAGTGGCAGGAAAGGTCAAAGGGAAATTACCTTCGTTTCTCTAACAGCTCTGTAGGGCATTCGCATGCTCACTTTACTCAAATAACACCTTTGGTCAGTCTGCAGAGACTTTCCTAAAAGAAATATTGCAGAACAGTATTAACTTGAAATGTGGAATCTTTTTATCAATCCAAGCATTCACATTCCCCCTTTCATTAATAAAATATAAATCATTATCTCAGCTTGACTGAGGTTAGCACTCCTATACTGCCAAAATTGTTTATAAGAGCCTAAAGGGTGACTCTGGAAAAAGCAGCCTCCCAGTGTGGTCTTTTCCTTAGCTTTTTATGAACTCAATTGTATTCTAGGCTACTTATATAATGAAGTATAGTTATTAGATCTTGTTTTTTTCACCTTTATTCTAACTTTTTTGGTTGTTGAGATGTATAAAATCTTGACATAGGAAATTGGATCTTAAGCTACTTTTATTTGAACACTTTAACCTAGACAGGTTTTCTGGAAACAAAATATATCACAAATGGCTGTGGCACTATTGAAAACAACACAAATCAGTAATGCTAAGAACTGTACCTTCTTACCTCTGTTTATTAAACATTGAGGTCAGTTAGCAGCTCATCATCCTTGTGACAAATATGGAGAAACTAAAATTTGATCAGGCTGAAGCCAGTAGGACTCAGTGGAAAAAGGATCGTGACTGTATCTAAGCCAGATATTCTGAGTTCATTTCCGAAGGCCCACATGGTGGAATGGGAGAACCAACTCCAACAGTCTGTCCTCTCTCTTCCTCACTTGTGCCCATGCACACAAAGTAAATAAATGAATGAATGAGCGAATGAATGAATGAATGAATGAATGAAATGAACTACATCTTTTATGTATGCATGCTTATATGTGAGCATAATTTTAATTATACCTAGGTTACCATCCTCACGAGATACAGAAGAATTCAGACAATGTCACAGCTCACTTAATATTATAGATTGTTTAGTATGCATAGATACAGCAGAACTTTCAAAAAGTCAATCATTCTTAGAAAATTGGAAAAATAGTCTTTCATACTCTGAGAAAGACTATGTGTATTTTCACAAATATTGGACACGAGCAAACTGATTGAATAATGTAAGAGGTTTCAAATTCAGTAAAAAGGCAGGATGATATCTGATAAAACCTCAGTTCTGCATAATTCTAATGATTTTAACTAGTAACCAAAGCTAGAAAAAAACAAATGGATCAAACCTTATGATGCAAGAAGGAAAAAGATCAAATTATGTTTGTGTAGAGATGATGAGTGGCAGTTTAGAATTAATAAAATAACTAGTACATATATTGCAAGAGTTATAAAAACAATCCAAACCCTCTAGATTATACCCAGGAGTAACTTTAGTAATAAATGTGCAAACCTCTCATAATAAGATTTCAGAATATTTCTCTAAGATATTAAGAAGGAACAAATTAAAACGTGATTTTTAAAAAATGTTCACAGGAAAGACAATAATATTGTAAAATTATCTCATTTTCAAGTAAATATAAATCTCAAATATTATACAATTGGACTGAGATTGTGTTTCATCGATAAAGTACATTCAAGACCCTAGATTTAATCCTCAGTACCATTTTTTAAGAAGAGATAAAGTAACTCTAATTAAGATTATGTAGTTTTATGTTAAGACACAAATAGACTAACCAAAGTCAAGAGGTCAGAAACAGCGAAGTATACACCCACTTCTAAGGAAAGTTGACATGTAAGAGGAACCAATACAATCATGGCAGACGACGAAGTAATTATATATCACAGTGGGTCACAAAAGCAAATCCAGGACAATGATCCATCAGCAAAGCTCCAAATGTTAGTTATTTAAAACGCTCTTCTAGAAATCCCCAAGTAAGGGGAATACATATTTAGCAACTCATAAAAATGAAACAGAATTGTTTTGCTAGATTGATTAAAATAAATACTAAATTTGCTCTTCAACAGGAAGCACTATCAACAAAATTAATAGGTAACTAATCATGTTAAGTTAGAAGAATATATTCCTCATATATGCTACAACATGGAATCATATAAAACTTCTAATTTAATCAGTATTTATACAGTTAGATAATCAATAAGTATAAACAGAGATTAAAATTTTGTAATATAGCTCGGGAATATGGCGAAGTAGTCATGAAGGCTCCTGATAGAGCTGGAAAGGGAATCATGCACTTTATGTATAACCTATGCTCAGGTTTTCTAGCATTGGGAGCGATGAAAGGAAAAATAATAAACAGCATTTCATACTCCTCAGCTACTTTCTTCCTAGTCCCACAAAATTTACTATGGAATGCTTAGAGGATGTCTTTGTAGTATAAATTGTTGCACTTACTACAAGGAACATATTTGCAGTGCTTATTAGATTTCAGATTCTGGTGCCAGGTATATATCTGTATCCCGTGCGTGCAGGGAGAAAAGCAAAAGGATGCTATTTTGACATTGACTAGAGTACATTTTTGCAAATGTCATGATCATAAATAGAGTATGTATTTCTGAATATTCAAAGAACCATATAATACAGCCACTAAGTCGAATGAACAGTTAGTATTATTGGCATACATGGATCTCAGATATACCATACTACATAACAAGGAAAGCATGAAATATGTGTCCAATATATGAATATCAAAAGCACCAACACACTATATTTTCACATGTAATTAAGTTTATATTGCTTGGCATACAAAGCAAAATTCTGTTAGTAAATCATAAACAATTTTAACTAATATTCTAAACAGTGAACGTGAAATAAACACAAGGGATTACTTCCTTAAAATATTAATAGAATTTTTGTCCTGGGCAGGAGGAAATAGAATGCAGTTGGGGGCAGCTATCTAGAAACTCTTATCAAAAATATAATATTCAATTACTTAAAATATTAAGAAAATTTAATAAAATATTGACACATAGATGCTCACAGCTCAATCCAAATGTATTTGTTTTTCATTCTCTCCACTTTCTTGAATATCTTAAAAATTAAAATAGTAAGCAAATGCCTGAAAGTAGTGAGAAAATATGTTTCAACTATGTAAATGTCTTAGATATACATTGTTTCATGTTTGAGTCCCTTTGAGTTAGAAATTTAATGATTGCCTTATTTTATTTTGATTTACATTTTAATTATACACAAGACTACAAAATTTGAAAATCAGAAGATATTCTAAATAGTACAAAATATCTACTCAGAATTTTATAATAAATTTGGAAAATTGGAGAGGAAGCTTAAAATATGTTGTAGACTTTTCTGTACCCAAACTATCTTCTTGATTTAAGTTTACAACACTTTTCATGCCATAAATTTGTTATTTCACATTGGCCAATACGAAATTATTTGGAGGAAGAGAGACTAAATGTGACAGCCCACAGCCCAGAAGTAATACATGATTACAAATATCTGAAAAAAGAGCTTACCTCTATCCGTGGGATAAGATTTAAGGAGTTTCTGTTCAGTGCATAGTAACTTTATGATTAATTACACTTTGAAGAAGGTCATTTTAGGGTTCAAAGGCTCACTGTTCATCAGAAAGTCTCTATATCCAGATCATTTATTGTAAAAAAGTAAGTAAATAAAGAAGAGGAAGAGGTAGAAGAGGAAGGATAGGAGGGGGAGGGGGAGGAAAAAGAAGAGTAGAAATTTCCTAGAAAACGATTGTCCCAGCATGCACAGAGTTTAAACATATGAACACTGTTAATGAAACCTATGCTTTTTATCAAGAGTATATAGGCATGCTATATGATTTTTCCAAAGCACAGCTTTGGAATTTGAGGGGTAAAATATATGTGAAAGTGGCCTAGATTTTTTTTCTCTGTTGCCGTGGTAAAATGCTTTGACAAAAGCAACTTATGGGAGACAGGGTTTGTTTAATTTCAAAGTACTTCACCATGGCACGCAAGGCAGGGCAGCCTGAGCTTTAAGCAGCTGCATACAATACTTCTGCAGTCAGAAAAGAGTAAGGGACGTGTGCGTGCCAGTTCTCAGTGGGCTTTCCCCATCTTAAACAGGCCAGGACATCCTGCCCAGGTAAAGATCCCACCACAATTATGATGACTTTTCCCTCAAAAAATACTCCGGCCATGTGCACAGGCATGGTAAGAAATTCATTCTCAAGAGATTCCAGATTCTGTTAAATTGTCCTGGTAACCATGATGGGATGTGAGAGATGCAAAGATGTACAAACAATGTCTGTTTTGTGGACTTTAATTATGCCTTATGCTTAGCAAATCATTCTAAGCAGTGAGTTGCTGAACCTCTTCAAAAGTATAAGGGTTTCAAAAATATAAGAAAAACTTGTTGAGTACGGCTTATTCTTAAGTCCTACAATTCCTTTAGGAGAGTCACTTTATCTTAAACTACTAGGGCACTGATAATTTAAACAATGTAGTCAAACCTACTTGTATTCCAGATGTAGACGTACAAAGTATTGTTCCGACCTAGTCCTTCATCAGCCATAACGAGAAACTTGGAAATTCTCCCACTATAATGCTATCTCTGTAGCTGAAGAAAAGAGGACCAACATTTGGCTAGGATAACTAGAAATTCAGACTTTTGGAGATTTCGTTTCATGGGATTCTTTATGTATTGTACTTTATCTATTTAGAAAGACCACTTTTAAGAAATAAATAACTTTTTACAAAGTGATTCCTATCAACCCAACTCAAGAATTCTTCCCAAAATGGTTAGAATAAGATTCCTGTCTCCCGGCTTAGGACTTGTACATCTTTTTCTCTGCTTTATCTCATCACTTTCTTTTTTTTTATATATATAATAGTTTTTTTTTTATTAACTTGAATATTTCTTATATACATTTCGAGTATTATTCCCTTTCCCGGTTTCCGGGCAAACATCCCCCTCCCCCTCCCCTTCCTTATGGGTGTTCCCCTCCCCACCCTCCCCCCATTGCCGCCCTCCCCCCAACAGTCTAGTTCACTGGGGGCTCAGTCTTAGCAGGACCCAGGGCTTCCCCTTCCACTGGTGCTCTTACTAGGATATTCATTGCTACCTATGAGGTCAGAGTCCAGGGTCAGTCCATGTATAGTCTTTAGGTAGTGGCTTAGTCCCTGGAAGCTCTGGTTGCTTGGCATTGTTGTACATATAGGGGTCTCGAGCCTTCAAGCTCTTCAGTTCTTTCTCTGATTCCTTCAACGGGGGTCCTATTCTCAGTTCGGTGGTTTGCTGCTGGCATTCGCCTCTGTATTTGCTGTATTCTGGCTGTGTCTCTCAGGAGCAATCTACATCCGGCTCCTGTCGGTCTGCACTTCTTTGCTTCATCCATCTTGTCTAATTGGGTGGCTGTATATGTATGGGCCACATGTGGGGCAGGCTCTGAATGGGTGTCCCTTCATCTCTGTTTTAATCTTTGCCTCTCTCTTCCCTGCCAAGGGTATTCTTTAAACACAAACTATCATTGAATTATTCTCTTTTGTGTTTATCTACATAGGCTACATAAGATTAGTTTATGTATCAGGTTAATACATTTCTCAGAAATTTTGTATGTTTTTCATGTGTTGGGCATTTCTGGTGAAATCATCCATAAGTGGAACACATTCCACAGTCCTGAACCTGTCCCATGGAAGACCAACACTGATGCTATTTCTGCATTCCTAGTTTATTCATACATAGTTTCTCTCTCTCTCTCTCTCTCTCTCTCTCTCTCTCTCTCTCTCTCTCTCTCTCTCCCTCCCTCCCTCCCTCTCTCTCTCTTAGAAGTAACAAGATGTTCTAAAGTATACCTTTAATTTTCTTAAAGTTGCACAGACAGAATTTAGAGAAATGACTGAAGCACTAAATTATAAATACCCTGGGAGTATATTATTTCCAATTTCTCAAACCTTCTAGGCATGTTTTCATATGCATTTGTTCTATATGATGCTTCCCCCAAACATCGTGAAGTAGAGAATCTGGGGTAATAAAAGAAACCTCCAGCCATTTTTCTTGACAGGAAGGTTAGCGAAGTGGGTCTTTGAGTTATTTTTACTGGGTTTTCTTCCAATTCTGAGTAAGTTCATTCTTTGTACCCAAAGCACTTTTAGTTATATGCATTGATTCCTTTCAAATTCCTGATTTGGAGAGGGATCAAGAGACCATATGTAAAAAGAACCCTGGGTTTTCAGCTGGGAATCCTAGAAGGAAATTCTTTCTAATCTAGATATAGTTATGGGTTATTGTCTCATAAGCCAGAAAATCTGACTCTGCGTTACTAACCATAAAAAATTTGTTAGCTATCTGTGACGGCACACACCCATGTTCCTAGCTACTCAGGTAGTCAGGGACAATGATTGGAAAATTTAGGTCTTTTTTTTGTTAATATGCGATCTTCAAGGTCAGCCCAGGGAACAGCTTCAAGGCAGGAATATAGTTAGTCCATAGAACTATTGTGTAGAGTTTTTGAGCTCTGTATTCCAGCCTCATTAGTATTTTCTACGTTGTTGGAGGGAATATAAAAAACAGCATGTTTTAGACTAGCAGAAAATGTGCCAAAACTTAGAGACATAACATAGCCCTAAGATGCTGGATGCTGGCAATGCTGAGAGTCTGGGAATGTCCCTTGTTTGGTTGAGTGCAGAGTAGCATGCAGGAATTCCTGGGTTTGCAAACTTAACAAAGGCAAAGGGAACGACTGGATTAAAAAGATGCAATCGGTTCCTGGTGGATCTGGTTTTATTCAAACTGCACTTCGCCTGGTACCTAGTTGCAGTGATTGTATTGAAAATCAGCATCTAAAGTCAAAGCCGTGGACTATGAGTGCAAATAAAATGGCCTTCTAGAATGCCGTTCAGAGCTTGCATAGTTTTCAGATCTTCCCAGGAAACAAAGACGTGCTGTACAGGCAGCCTGTTTTCTTCTATGTTCCGTGGTGACCTGGATGTCAGAGAAGCAAAAAGACTGAATACAAAGGAGCAGTTTAGAAAAGCTTTTTCCGATTGTCTTTATGGATCTGGGGACACAGCGAGGTGATCAGATGGAATAAAAGACAGACACAAAAAAGGCGGTGTTTAAAAATATAAACGGGTCTGCCCCTAGGGAAGAGAAATTGAGTATAACTGTGCAAGTGACATGATAGAATTATGCTGGTAATTTCCCACTGCTGCACATATAAATTATGCAGAGAATATTGGATTGGTGGCTTCACTGTATTGAAAACTGCATTTTTTGCTTCCAGGCCTGACAGACATGGGATGAGTACAGAGACGCAGAGAACAAGAAACAAGGGTCTTAACAATGTGACTAGCACAGGACCTAGAGGACTGAAGCCTGAGAGCTAGAAGTAAGAAAGACACACATTTCTTGTAACCTGGTAATTGAGCCATGATATTGTGGGTATAATAACTTAGTTAACAATCCCAGCTAATGACTTGTTCCACAGCTTAGTTCTATGTGGACTTTCCTCCTATAGAAATTAAAGTCCTCGCTTAGAGATGTGTTAGCGGTGCAACAGAAAGACGATACTGTATAGCATAGCAAATAAATGTCTTTTTGACTTATGTGATCTCTTGATATATCTTTGACATAATAATTTTCATGTTATAGAACAATAAAGTGCAGCCTCTTCTTGGGGCATCGTTTGAGAAAACATGACAGATGGGGAATGCAAAATGTCCAAGAAATATGCCTGTTTGAGGTCACTTCTAAATTCTCTACTTTTTTAGAAGACATGTTTTGTTCATTGAGTCTAGTAACTTTCCCTTAGCGGAAGTAAGGATGAGCTCTAATGACTGAGGTCACCGGTTCTGTTGCAGACATTTCTCAGAAAACAACCGCATCTTCTTAAGAGGTTAATTCTTTGAAAATATTTATTAAAGCAGCATAAACAATATTGTGTTAGTTCTATTTAATGGACACTTAATTTAATCCCATGTGGGACATTTTCTCAGGAATTAGACCTGTGATACTGACAGGATTTTCTTCTTTCTGACAACTGGGAAAACCTGTGTCTCCTTTATTTCTAACGTTCAGAGGTTACATGCCATATTGCACAGCTCATGGTGATGTCCTCGAAAGCAGTTAATATTGGTCGAATGCATCCCATAACACATCTCCCTAATCTTCCCTTTTCATCTCCCTTCCCGCATTTATAAATTCTTGTACTAATGAGTCACCCAACAATTTTGCGATCAGCTGACCCTCAAACTTAATTGTATCAACTTCTTTAATTACTTCTTGCTTTTTAGTTTGAAAATTCAAATGATTTCCTCTTTATTAAGCCTGGTGGAACAGGCTGTGTGTGTTAGACTAGAAGACATACACAATGTACCTGACCTGATGATCCTCTCCACCCTTTTCACTGGAAGATGTCAAGTCATGCTGTAAATTCAACACCAAACCCAAAGGGCATCTAAAGCTCCTTCCTGGGAACTGCTATATGATCACTGTAGGTGGCAAGGATAGATTTTAATTTCAATTTTTTAAAAAATGAATTATGTTTTTATTAAAAAAGAAATGATAAATTTGGGGGGGGGCTGGTGAGATGACTCAGTTAATAAAAGTACTTGCTAGGCAAGCACAGTGACCCGAGTCCAGTACTTGGAAACATGTAAAGATAGAAGGAAAGAACCAATTCCACAAAGTTGTACTTTTAACTCCCCATAACCCTGCGGCAGCAAGTGTGCTCTCCCCAACCTATGTACACTGGAATAAGCACAATAAATAGTAAAATAAAACATTTGAATTTTAAGAGAATGATACATTTTAAGAGATGAAATGTATTCAAACCATAATGAAATTATAATAATATATATAACAATATACTATTATAAACATTGAATATTACATGTACCCCAGAACATATATATTTTTACACATCTGTAAGAAGCTTTACCCAGCAACTGATGGAAACAATGCACAGACCCACAGCCAAACATTAGGCAAAGCTTAAGGAATTTTGTACAAGAGGGAGAAGAAAAATTGTAGGCGCCGAAAGGGTCAAGGATACCACAAGAAAGCATAGACTTAGCTAACCTGGGCCAATAGAAGCTCACAAAGACTGAACTGCCAACCAGAGAGCAGACCCAGGCCCTCTGCAGATGTAACAATTGTGTGGTTTGGTATAACTCCTAACAGCAGGAGCAGGATCGTCTCTGACTCATTGTAGAACTCTCAACTTCTGCATGCTGTACCTGCCTGGATGCTGTCATGCTTTCCACCACGATAACAATGGACTAAATCTCAGAACAGGTAAGCTAATTCTGACTACATGTTGTCCCTTATAAGAGTTGTCTTGGTCATGGTGTCTACTCCCAGCTGTAAAACCCTAACGAAGACAGTTGGTTTTAGTCTTTTCCTTGTGCTTTAACTATGTTTGAATATTCAGGATCTGCTTTTGTAGGACAGCTGGGCTCTGATGGAAACTTATTGCCCTAGCTATTTTGATTGTGTCCTTTTGCTGGCATGTCAGCATCTGGGGTTGGGGTGATTATAAGTCTAGGTGATGATAATTTCTGAGTTTTTCCTGGCTAGTTAAGAGTTTCGTTCTTTGGTTTTTCTTTCTTCACCATATTTTTAGAGAGTGTGTTGACTGCCTGTTACCTGTTTTACTAGTCTGCTCTGGTGCTGGGTTCAAGGGAGGATGCTTGCTGATATTGGAGGCTGGGGCAAGGAAAGATTAGTTGGAGATTGTTGAAGACTCCGTAGAAGGCATAGACAGGGCAAAGGGGGTACATCTATTCCTGGTGTTCTGCTACAGTGCCAGGGTCAACACCAATAATTGAGTCTGACATAAAAGAGAGTAGGGAAAGTCCTAGCTTGGCCTACCTTGTTTTCAGGCATATGTGACCTTTGCTTAATGACAGAGTTGGGGGTTGGGTCACAGAGATGAGGCAGGAGGAGAAGAGCATGTAAGGATTGTCTGTGGGAGCACAGAGGCATGGACAACATTTAATTGGAGCTAGCATAATTATATTTTCAGAGTTTCAGTTCATGATCATTATGGTGGGATGCTTGACAGTATTCGGGCAGGCATGGCATTGGAGGACCTGAGGGTTCTACATCTTCTTCTGAAGCAAAACAGAAGACTCTGAAACTGGCAAAGAAAAAGTCAAGCTGTCATTGCTTGTAGATAGTATATATACATTAGCGAACTCAAAAATTCTACCAGAGAACTTCTACAGCTGATAAAGGACTTCAGCAAAGTGGCTGGATATAATATTAACTGAAATAAATGAGTAGCCTTTCTTTATACAAGTAATAAATGGGATGAAAAAGAAATTAGAGAAACAAAACCCTTCACAATAGTCACAAATGATACAAAATATCTTGGAATAACTCTAAACAAACAAGTGAAAGATCTGTATAACAATAACTTCAAGGGTCTCAAGAAGGAAATCGAATAAAATCTCAGAAAATGGAGAGATTGCCTATCCTCAGGAAACGGCAGAAGTAACATAGAAAAAATGACCACCCTATCAAAAGAAATCTATAGATTCAATGATTCCCCATCAAAACCACAATTCTTTTTTTTTGTCTTAAACATATTTTATTTTATTTTTTTTTATTAACTTGAGTATTTCTTATGTACATTTCGAGTGTTATTCCCTTTCCCGGTTTCCGGGCAAACATCCCCCTCCCCCCTCCCCTTCCTTATGGGTGTTCCCCTCCCAACCCTCCCCCCCTTGCTTCCCTCTCACCAACAGTCTAGTTCACTGGGGGTTCAGTCTTAGCAGGACCCAGGGCTTCCCCTTCCACTGGTGCTCTTACTAGGATATTCATTGCTACCTATGAGGTCAGAGTCCAGGGTCAATCCATGTATAGTCTTTAGGTAGTGGCTTAGTCCCTGGAAGCTCTGGTTGCTTGGCATTGTTGTACATATGGGGTCTCAAGCCCCTTCAAGCTCTTCCAGTTCTTTCTCTGATTCCTTCAACGGGGGTCCCGTTCTCAGTTCAGTGGTTTGCTGCTGGCATTCGCCTCTGTATTTGCTGTATTCTGGCTGTGTCTCTCAGGAGAGATCTACATCCGGCTCCTGTCGGTCTGCACTTCTTTGCTTCATCCATCTTGTCTAATTGGGTGGCTGTATATGTATGGGCCACATGTGGGGCAGGCTCTGAATGGGTGTACCTTCAGTCTCTGTTTTAATCTTTGCCTCTCTCTTCCCTGCCAAGGGTATTCTTGTTCCCCTTTTAAAGAAGGAGTGAAGCCTTCACATTTTGATCATCCGTCTTGACTTTCATTTGTTCTAGGCATCTAGGGTAATTCAAGCATTTGGACTAATAGCCACTTATCAGTGAGTGCATACCATGTATGTCTTTCTGTGATTGGGTTAGCTCACTCAGGATGATATTTTCCAGTTCCAACCATTTGCCTACGAATTTCATAAAGGCATTGTTTTTGATAGCTGAGTAATATTCCATTGTTTAGATGTACCACATTTTCTGTATCCATTCCTCTGTTGAAGGGCATCTGGGTTCTTTCCAGCTTCTGGCTATTATAAATAAGGCTGCGATGAACATAGTGGAGCACGTGTCTTTTTATATGTTGGGGCATCTTTTGGGTATATGCCCAAGAGAGGTATAGCTGGATCCTCAGGCAGTTCAATGTCCAATTTTCTGAGGAACCTCCAGACTGATTTCAGAATGGTTGTACCAGTCTGCAACCCCACCAACATTGGAGGAGTGTTCCTCTTTCTCCGCATCCTCGCCAGCATTTGCTGTCACCAGAGTTTTTGATCTTAGCCATTCTCACTGGTGTAAGGCAGAATCTCAGGGTTGTTTTGATTTGCATTTCCCTTATGACTAAAGATGTTGAACATTTCTTTAGGTGCTTCTTAGCCATTTGGCATTCCTCAGCTGTGAATTCTTTGTTTAGCTCTGAACCCCATCTTTTAATAGGGTTATCTGTCTCCCTGCGGTCTAACTTTTTGAGTTCTTTGTATATTTTGGATATAAGGCCTCTATCTGTTGTAGGATTGGTAAAGATCTTTTCCCAATCTGTTGGTTGCCGTTTTGTCCTAACCACAGTGTCCTTTGCCTTACAGAAGCTTTGCAGTTTTATGAGATCCCATTTGTCGATTCTTGATCTTAGAGCATAAGCCATTGGTGTTTTGTTCAGGAAATTTTTTCCAGTGCCCATGTGTTCCAGATACTTCCCTAGTTTTTCTTCTATTAGTTTGAGTGTATCTGGTTTGATGTGGAGGTCCTTGATCCACTTGGACTTAAGCTTTGTACACGGTGATAAGCATGGATCGATCTGCATTCTTCTACATGTTGACCTCCAGTTGAACCAGCACCATTTGCTGAAAATGCTATCTTTTTTCCATTGGATGGTTTTGGCTCCTTTGTCAAAAATCAAGTGACCATAGGTGTGTGGGTTCATTTCTGGGTCTTCAAGTCTATTCCATTGGTCTATCTGTCTGTCTCTGTACCAATACCATGCAGTTTTTATCACTATTGCTCTGTAATACTGCTTGAGTTCAGGGATAGTGATTCCCCGAAGTCCTTTTTTGATTGTTGAGGATAGTTTTAGCTATCCTGGGTTTTTGTTATTCCAGATGAATTTGCAAATTGTTCTGTCTAACTCTTTGAAGAATTGGATTGGTATTTTGATGGGGATTGCATTGAATCTGTAGATCGCTTTTGGTAGAATGGCCATTTTTACTATATTAATCCTGCCAATCCATGAGCATGGGAGATCTTTCCATCTTCTGAGGTCTTCTTTCAATTTCTTTCTTCAGAGTCTTGAAGTTCTTGTTGTACAAATCTTTTACTTGCTTGGTTAAAGTCACACGAGGTACTTTATATTATTTGGGACTATTATGAAGGGTGTCGTTTCCCTAATTTCTTTCTCGGCTTGTTTCTCTTTTGTGTAGAGGAAGGCTACTGATTTATTTGATTTAATTTTATACCCAGCCACTTTGCTGAAGTTTTAGCTTTAAACTTTAGCTAAAGTTTCAGCTTTAGTAGTTCTCTGGTGGAACTTTTGGGATCACTTAAATATACTATCATATCATCTGCAAATAGTGATATTTTGACTTCTTCTTTTCCGATCTGTATCCCCTTGACCTCCTTTTGTTGTCTGATTGCTCTGGCTAGAACTTCAAGAACTATATTGAATAAGTAGGGAGAGAGTGGGCAGCCTTGTCTAGTCCCTGATTTTAGTGGGATTGCTTCAAGTTTCTCTCCATTTAGTTTAATGTTAGCCACTGGTTTGCTGTATATGGCTTTTACTATGTTTAGGTATGGGCCTTGGATTCCTATTCTTTCCAGAACTTTTATCATGAAGGGGTGTTGAATTTTGTCAAATGCTTTCTCAGCATCTAATGAAATGATCATGTGGTTTTGTTCTTTCAGTTTGTTTATATAATGGATCACGTTGATGGTTTTCCTGATATTAAACCATCCCTGCATGCCTGGGATGAAGCCTACTTGATCATGGTGGATGATTGTTTTGATGTGCTCTTGGATTCGGTTTGCCAGAATTTTGTTGAGTATTTTGGCGTCGATGTTCATAAGGGAAATTGGTCTGAAGTTCTCTTTCTTTGTTGTGTCTTTGTGTGGTTTAGGTATAAGAGTAATTGTGGCTTCATAGAAGGAGTTCGGTAGTGCTCCATCTGTTTCAATTTTGTGGAATAGTTTGGATAATATTGGTATGAGGTCTTTTATGAAGGTCTGATAGAATTCTGCACTAAACCCGTCTGGACCTGGGCTCTTTTTGGTTGGGAGACCTTTAATGACTGCTTCTATTTCCTTAGGAGTTATGGGGTTGTTTAACTGGTTTATCTGTTCCTGATTTAACTTCGGTACCTGGTATCTGTCTAGGAAATTGTCCATTTCCTGCAGATTTTCAAGTTTTGTTGAATATAGGCTTTTTTTTATTTTTTATTTTTTTATTATTATTATTGTTAACGAGTATTTCTTATATACATTTCGAGTGTTATTCCCTTTCCTGCTTTCCGGCAACATCCCCCCCCCCTCCCCTTCCTAATGGGTGTTCCTCCCAACCCTCCCCCCTTGCTTCCTCTCCCCAACAGTCTAGTTCATCTGGGGGGTTCAGTCTTAGCAGGACCCAGGGCTTCCCTTCCACTGGTGCTCTTACTAGGATATTCATTGTTACCTATGAGGTCAGAGTCCAGTGTCAGTCCATGTACAGTCTTTGGGTAGTGGCTTAGTCCCTGGAAGCTCTGTTTGGTTGGCATTGCTGTACATATGGGGTCTCGAGCTCCTTCAAGCTCTTCCAGTTCTTTCTCTGATTCCTCCAACAGGGGTCCTGTTCTCAGTTCAGTGGTTTCCTGCTGGCATACGCCTATGTATTTGCTGTATTCTTGCTGTGTCTCTCAGGAGCAATATGCATTCACATTTTGATCATCGGTCTGGAGTTTCATTTGTTCTAGGCATCTAGGGTAATTCGAGCACTTGGGCTAATAGCCACTTATCAATGAATACATACCATGTATGTCTTTCAGTCATTGGGTTAGCTCACTCAGGATGATATTTTCCAGTTCCAACCATTTGCCTACGAATTTCATAAAGTCATTCATTGTTTTTGATAGCTGAGTAATATTCCATTGTGTAGATGTACCACATTTTCTGTATCCATTCCTCTGTTGAAGGGCATCTGGGTTCTTTCCAGCTTCTGGCTATTATAAATAAGGCTGTGATGAACATAGTGGAGCACGTGTCTTTTTTATATGTTGGGGCATCTTTTGGGTATATGCCCAAGAGAGGTATAGCTGGATCCTCAGGCAGTTCAATGTCCAATTTTCTGAGGAACCTCCAGACTGATTTCCAGAATGGTTGTAGCAGTCTGCAACCCCACCAACAATGGAGGAGTGTTCCCCTTTCTCCACATCCTCGCCAGCATTTGCTGTCACCTGAGTTTTTGATCTTAGCCATTCTCACTGGTGTGAGGTGAAATCTCAGGGTTGTTTTGATTTGCATTTCCCTTATGACTAATGATGTTGAACATTTCTTTAGGTGTTTCTCGGCCATTCGGTATTCCTCAGCTGTGAATTCTTTGTTTAGCTCTGAACCCCATTTTTTAATAGGGTTATTTGTCTCCCTGCGGTCTAACTTCTTGAGTTCTTTGTATATTTTGGATATAAGGCCTCTATCTGTTGTAGGATTGGTAAAGATCTTTTCCCAATCTGTTGGTTGCCGTTTTGTCCTAACCACAGTGTCCTTTGCCTTACAGAAGCTTTGCAGTTTTATGAGATCCCATTTGTCGATTCTTGATCTTAGAGCATAAGCCATTGGTGTTTTGTTCAGGAAATTTTTTCCAGTGCCCATGTGTTCCAAATGCTTCCCTAGTTTTTTCTTCTATTCCTTTGAGTGTATCTGGTTTGATGTGGAGGTCCTTGATCCACTTGGACTTAAGCTTTGTACAGGGTGATAAGCATGGATCGATCTGCATTCTTCACATGTTGACCTCCAGTTGAACCAGCACCATTTGCTGAAAATGCTATCTTTTTCCATTGGATGGTTTTGGCCTTTGTCAAAAATCAAGTGCCCATAGGTGTGTGGGTTCATTTCTGGGTCTTCAATTCTGTTCCATTAGTCTATCTGTGTGTCTCTGTTCCAATACCATGCAGTTTTTATCACTATTGCTTTGTAATACTGCTTGAGTTCTGGGATAGTGATTCCCCCTGAAGTCCTTTTATTGTTGAGGATAGTTTTAGCTATCCTGGGTTTCTTGTTATTCCAGATGAATTTGCAAATTGTTCTGTCTAACTCTTTGAAGAATTGGATTGGTATTTTGATGGGGATTGCATTGAATCTGTAGATCGCTTTTGGTAGAATGGCCATTTTTACTATATTAATCCTGCCAATCCATGAGCATGGGAGATCTTTCCATCTTCTGAGATCTTCTTCAATTTCTTTCTTCAGAGTCTTGAAGTTCTTATTGTACAGATCTTTCCCTTTCTTGGTTAAAGTCACACCGAGGTACTTTATACTATTTGGGTCTATTATGAAGGGTGTCATTTCCCTAATTTCTTTCTCGGCCTGTTTCTCTTTTGTGTAGAGGAAGGCTACTGATTTATTTGAGTTAATTTTATACCCAGCCACTTTGCTGAAGTTGTTTATCAGCTTTAGTAGTTCTCTGGTGGAACTTTTGGGATTACTTAAATATACTATCATATCATCTGCAAATAGTGATATTTTTACTTCTTCTTTTCCGATCTGTATCCCCTTGACGTCCTTTTGTTGTCTGATTGCTCTGGCTAGAACTTCAAGAACTATATTGAATAAGTAGGGAGAGAGTGGGCAGCCTTGTCTAGTCCCTGATTTTAGTGGGATTGCTTCTAGTTTCTCTCCATTTAGTTTAATGTTAGCCACTGGTTTGCTGTGTATGGCCTTTACTATGTTTAGGTATGGGCCTTGAATTCCTATCCTTTCCAGGACTTTTATCATGAAGGGGTGTTGACTTTTGTCAAATGCTTTCTCAGCATCTAGTGAAATGATCATGTGGTTTTGTTCTTTCAGTTTGTTTATATAATGGATCACGTTGATGGTTTTCCAGATATTAAACCATCCCTGCATGCCTGGGATGAAGCCTCACTTGATCATGGTGGATGATTGTTTTGATGTGCTCTTGGATTCGGTTTGCCAGAATTTTGTTGAGTATTTTTTAGGCCGATGTTCATAAGGAAATTGTTCTGAAGTTCTCTTTCTTTGTTGGGTCTTTGTGTGGTTTAGGTATAAGAGTAATTGTGGCTTCATAGAAGGAGTTCGGTAGTGCTCCATCTGTTTCAATTTTGTGGAATAGTTTGGATAATATTGGTATGAGGTCTTCTATGAAGGTCTGATAGAATTCTGCACTAAACCCGTCTGGACCTGGGCTCTTTTTGGTTGGGAGACCTTTAATGACTGCTTCTATTTTCTTAGGAGTTATGGGGTTGTTTAACTGGTTTATCTGTTCCTGATTTAACTTCGGTACCTGGTATCTGTCTAGGAAATTGTCCATTTCCTGCAGATTTTCAAGTTTTGTTGAATATAGGCTTTTATAGTAAGATCTGATGATTTTTTGAATTTACTCTGAATCTGTAGTTATGTCTCCCTTTTCATTTCTGATTTTGTTAATTTGGACACACTCATGTGTCCTCTCGTTAGTCTGGCTAAGGGTTTATCTATCTTGTTGATTTTCTCAAAGAACCAACTTTTGGTTCTGTTGATCCTTTCTATGGTCCTTTTTGTTTCTACTTGGTTGATTTCAGCTCTGAGTTTGATTATTTCCTGCCTTCTACTCCTCCTGGGTGTATTTGCTTCTTTTTGTTCTAGAGCTTTTAGGTGTGCTGTCAAGCTGCTGACATATGCTCTTTCCTGTTTCTTTCTGCAGGCACTCAGCACTATGAGTTTTCCTCTTAGCACAGCTTTCACTGTGTCCCATAAGTTTGGGTATGTTGTACCTTCATTTTCATTAAATTCTAAAAAGTTTTTAATTTCTTTTCTTTATTTCTTCCTTGACCAGGTTATCATTGAGTAGAGCATTGTTCAATTTCCACGATATGTGGGCATTCTTCCTTATTGTTATTGAAGACCAGCTTTAGGGGTCAGGTGGTCCGATAGCACGCATGGGATTATTTCATCTTTCTGTACCTGTTGAGGCCTGTTTTTGACCAATTATATGGTCAATTTTGGAGAAAGTACCATGAGGAGCTGAGAAGAAGGTATATCCTTTTGCATTAGGGTAGAAACGCTCTATAAATATCCGTTAAGTCCATTTGGCTCATGACTTCTCTTAGTCTTTCTACGCCTCTGTTTAATTTCTGTTTCCATGATCTGTCCATTGATGAGAGGGGTGTTGAAGTTCCTACTATTATTGTGTGAGGTGCAATGTGTGTTTTGAGCTTTAGTAAGGTTTCTTTTACGTATGTAGGTGCCCTTTGTATTTGGGGCATAGATATTTAGGATTGAGAGTTCATCTTGGTGGATTTTTCCTTTGATGAATATAAAGTGTCCTTCCTTATCTTTTTTGATGACTTTTAGTTGAAAATTGACTTTATTTGATATTAGAATGGCTACTCCAGCTTGCTTCTTCCGACCATTTGCTTGGAAAGTTGTTTTCCAGCCTTTCACTCTGAGGTAGTGTCTGTCTTTGTCTCTGCGGTGTGTTTCCTGTAGGCAGCAGAATGTGCAGGGTCCTCGTTATGTATCCAGTTTGTTAATCTATGTCTTTTTTTATTGGGAGTTGAGGCCATTGATGTTGAGAGATATTAAGGAATAGTGATTATTGCTTCCTGTTATATTCATATTTGGATGTGAGGTTATGTTTGTGTGCTTTTCTTCTCTTTTGTTTTGTTGCCAAGACGATTAGTTTTTTGCTTCTTCTAGGGTATAGCTTGCCTCCTTATGTTGGGCTTTACCATTTATTATCCTTTGTAGTGCTGGATTTGTAGAAAGATATTGTGTAAATTTGGTTTTGTCATGGAATATCTTGGTTTCTACATCTATGTTAATTGAGAGTTTTTCAGGATACAGTAGCCTGGGCTGGCATTTGTGTTCTCTTAGGGTCTGTATGACATCAGTCCAGGATCTTCTGGCCTTCATAGTTTCTGGCGAAAAGTCTGGTGTGATTCTGATAGGTCTGCCTTTATATGTTACTTGACCTTTTTCCTTACTGCTTTTAATATTCTTTCTTTATTTTGTGCGTTTAATGTTTTGACTATTATGTGACGGGAGGTGTTTCTTTTCTGGTTCAATCTATTTGGAGTTCTGTAGGCTTCTTGTATGCCTATGGGTATCTCTTTTTTTAGGTTAGGGAAGTTTTCTTCTATGATTTTGTTGAAGATATGTACTGGTCCTTTGAGCTGGGAGTCTTCACTCTCTTCTATACCTATTATCCTTAGGTTTGATCTTCTCATTGAGTCCTGGATTTCCTGTATGTTTTGGACCAGTAGCTTTTTCTGCTTTACATTATCTTTGACAGTTGAGTCAATGATTTCTATGGAATCTTCTGCTCCTGAGATTCTCTCTTCCATCTCTTGTATTCTGTTGGTGATGCTTGTATCTACAGCTCCTTGTCTCTTCTTTTGGTTTTCTATATCCAGGGTTGTTTCCATGTGTTCTTTCTTGATTGCTTCTATTTCCATTTTTAATTCCTTCCACTGTTTGATTGTGTTTTCCTGGAATTCTTTCAGGGATTTTTGTGTCTCCTCTCTATGGGCTTCTACTTGTTTATTTATGTTTTCCTGGAATTCTTTCAGGCATTTTTGCGATTCCTCTCTGTAGGCTTCTACTTGTTCTCTAAGGGAGTTCATCATGTCTTTCTTGAAGTTCTCCAGCATCATGGTCAAATATGATTTTGAATCTAGATCTTGCTTTTCTGTGTGTTTGGATATTCCATGTTTGTTTTGATGGGAGAATTGACTCGATGGTGCCATGTAGTCTTGGTTTCTGTTGCTTGGGTTCCTGCGCTTGCCTCTGCCATCAAATTATCTCTAGTGTTACTTTTGTTCTGCTATTTCTGACAGTGGCTAGACTGTCCTATAGGCCTGTGTGTCAGAGTGCTGTAGACCTGTTTTCCTCTCTTTCAGTCAGTTATGGGGGACAGAGTGTTCTGCTTTCGGGTGTAGTTTTCCTTTCTACAGGTCTTCAGCTGTTCCTGTGGACTTGTGCCTTGAGTTCACCAGGCAGGTCACTTGCAGCAGAAAAGTTGGTCTTACCTGTGGTCCCGAGGCTCAAGTTTGCTTTCAGGGGTGTTGCCCACGGGCTCTCCGCCCAAGGCAGCGACCAGGAAGATCTGCGCTGCCCCTTCCGGGAGCCTCCGTGCACCAGGGTTCCAGATGGATTCTGGTGCTTTCCTCTGGAATCAGTAATGTGTGCAGAGAGCAGTCTCTTCTGGTTTCGCAGCAGTGTCTGCCTCTCTGAAGGTTTAGCTCTCCCTCCCACGGGATTTGGGTGCAGAGAACTGTTTATCCGGTCTGTTTCCTTCAGGTTCCGGCGGTGTCTCAGGCAGGGCTCCTGTCGCTCCTGGGCCCTCCCCCACAGGAACCCAGAGGCCTTGTACAGTTTCCTCTTGGGCCAGGGATGTGGGCAGGGGTGGGCAGTGTTGGTGGTCTCTTCCGCTCTGCAGCCTCAGGAGTGCCCACCTGACCAGGCTGTCTCCCACGGGATCTGGGAGCAGAGAGCTGCTGCGGGCTGGGATCCGCGGGACAACAATTCTTTTTTTTTTTCTTTATTAACTTGAGTATTTCTTATTTACATTTCAAATGTTATTCCCTTTCCCGGTTTCTGGGCCAACATCCTCCTGCCCCCTTCCCCTTCCCTTCTATGTGGGTGTTCCCCTCCCCATCCTCCCCCCATTACTGCTGTCCCCCCAACAATCACGTTCACTGGGTGTTCAGTCCTGGCAGGACCAAGGGCTTACCCTTCCACTGCTGCTCTTACTAGGCTATTCATTGCTACCTATGAGGTTGGAGTCCAGGGTCAGTCCATGTATAGTCTTTGGGTAGTGGCTTAGTCCCTGGAAGCTCTGGTTGGTTGGCATTCACAGCACAATTCTTTAAAGACAAGCAAATTCTTAAATTCATTTGGAAAGGCAAAAAAAACCAGAATAGTGAAAACAATTTTTTTCTTGAATATTTTTTATTTACATTTCAAATGTTATTCCCTTCCCCAGTTTCCGGTCCATAAGTCCCCTATCCTATCCCCCTCCCCTTTCTTCTATAAGAGTGTTTTCCCCTCCCAACAACCCTCCCTTCCTGCCTCCCCACCCTGACATTCCCCTACACTGGGGGGTCCAGCAGTGGCAGGACCAAGGACTCTCCTCCCACTGGTGCCCAACAAAGCCATCCTCTGTTACATATGCAGCTGGAACTATGATTCTGTCCATGTGTACTCTTTGGTTAGCGGTTTAGTCCCTGAGAACTCTGTTGGTTGGTATTCTTGTTCTCATGGGGTTGCAAAACCCTTCAGCTCCTTCAGTCCTTTATCTAATTCCCCCCAATGGGGACCCTATTCTAAGTTCAATGGTTGGCTGCTAGCATTCGCCTCTGTAGTTGTCACACTCTGGCTGAGTCTCTCACGAGACAGTTATATCCGTATCCTGTCAGCATGCACTTCTTGGCTTCATTGATATCGTCTGGGTTTGGTGGCTGTGTATATATGGGCTGGATCCCCAGGTGAGGCAGTCTCTGGATGGACTTTCCTTCAGTATCTACTCAAAACTTTGTTTCCATATTTCCCCCTTATTTATCTCTTCTAAGAAGGACTAAAGCATCACACTTTGGTTGTCCTTCTTCTTGAGCTTCATGTGGTCTGTGGATCGTATCTTGGGTAATTTGAGCTTTGGGGCTAATATCCATTTATCAGTGAGTGCCGCTTCAGCTTCAGTTGCTACTGCTGGGCTGAGCCAGCAAGAGACTGACTAGCCAGGGGTGCAGGGGAGCTTCTGGCTGTGATTTTAGGAGAGCAGATCTCTTCCCCAAGTGGCAGCATTACAGCTATTATGACAGAAGTTCTCAGACAATGGAATAATTACTGCACACTTTTAATTTTTTTCATGACTCTTAAATACAGTTTTTTGATGGGTCAGTGTCTGACAGCAGGTACTTCCTATTGGTTTGGCCTGAGAGTATGGGAAGACCTCATCTACATATTTGGGGGCATGGTCCTGCTTCTCTGTCTGATCTGCCTTGAGCCTACCTGACCTGTGGCCATGTCCTCACCTGAGGAGGAGTGGCTTGGGGCACTGTCTTGAGCTTATATTACCTGTGGTCACATCCTCATCTGCGGAGGAGGTGTTTGGGACATTGTCTTCTATGACTGATCTGTCTTGAGCCAGTGTAACCTGTGGTCACATCCTCATCTGTGGAGGAGGGGTTTAGGGCATTGTTCTCTGTGCCTGATCTGTCTTGAGCCTATGTAACTGTGGTCATGTCCTCACCTATGGAGGAGAGGCTTGAAGCATTGCCCTACAAGACTGGTCTGCCTCAAACCTCTGTACAGGAGTTGGTGGGGACAAAGCTAAGTTAGGCCATGATATCCTGGGAGAATGGGAATGTACCTGCTGTCCCTTTTAGGGTCTCCAGGGATTCGACCTATCTTGACCAGGAATCAGGGTACCTTTCACAGCCTGCCACCCCACACAGAAAAATGAATCATTTGCACAATTGAATACTAGTCAACTATTAAGAACAGAGATATCATGAGTTTTGCAGGCAAATGGATGGAACTAGAAAATATTTTGAGTGAGGTAACTTAGACCCAAAGGGACATACATGGTATGTACTGATTAATAAGTGGATATTAGCCAAAAAAAGTATAGAATACCCGGGATACAATCCACAGAACTCTAAAGGTTAACAAGCAGAAGGGCCCAAGTAAGGATGCCTCAATCCTACTTGACGGGGAGAAGAAAGCAATCACAGGAGAGTGAAAAGAGGGAGGGCCTTGAGTGGGAAATGTGACAGGGAAATAAAGAGGGACACATGATCAGGTATTGGATAGGGGCACAGGACTGAATCACTGAGGGCCAGCAGAAAGAATGGAAACAGGCAACCTCAAAGGTAGGAGGTGGGGAGACCCTCTAGAATGTACCAGAAAACAGAGGTAACAGGCTCTCAGAACTCAAAAGAAGGGGATTTAGATGAAATACCCTACAGAGAGAACTTATAGAATAAACCTCCATTAGAAAGACGGGGCATCAAGTGGAGGGATTAGGTTTCCATCCCATAGTCAAAAACTGGGACCCAGAATTGTCCCTGTCTGAACGGACTGCAGGGACTCAGTCAAAGAAGATACACCTAACCCTCAAGAGACTTGAGGAATGGAGAGGGGTGGTGGGGCATAGGAGGGACAAAACCTTGGAGATGTGGGGGATAAGTTATGGGACGTGAAATAGCTAGATAGACCAAGAGGGGAATTAAGTCTTGACTATAAAAAACAAGACTAAAGAATAAATAATTTTCAAAACCTGACTTCTTGTTTTGCCTGCGCCTGGAGCTGACACTGTGCTACAGCTCTCTCTACCCAGCTCCCACTGAGAATCAAATAACCCTATTAAAATGTATACAGAGCTAAAGAAAATATTCTCAACTGAGGAATGTCAAATGGCTGAGAAACACCTAAAGAAATGTTCAACATCTTTAGTCATCAGGGAAATGCAAATCAAAACCACCCTGAGATTCCACCTCACACCAGTGAGAATGGCTACGATCAAAAACTCAGGTGACAGCAGATGCTGGCAATGATGTGGAGAAAGAGGAACACTCCTCCATTGTTGGTGGGACTGCAAACTGGTACAACCTCTCTGAAAACCAATCTGGAAGTTCCTCAGAAAATTGGACATAGTACTGCCTGAGGACCCAGCTATACCACTCCTGGACAGAAACCCAAAAGATGCTCCAACATACAACAAGGACACATGCTCCACTATGTTCATAGCAGCCTTATTTATAATAGAAGCTGGAATGGAAAAAAACCCAGATGACCCTCAACTGAGGAATGGATACAAAAAAGTGTTGTACATTTACATAATGGATTACTACTTAGCTATTAACAATGACTTCATGAAATTTCTAGGCAAATGGATGAAACTAGAAAATATCATCCTGAATGAGGTAACCCAATTACAAAAAAATACACATGATATGCACTCACTGATAAGCGGTCATAGCTCAAAGGCTCAAATTACCCAAGATACAATCCATAGACCACATGAAGTTCAACAAGAAGGATGACCAAAGTGTGGATGCTTCAGTCCTTCTGAGAAGGGGTAAATAAGGAAATGTGGAAACAAAGTTTGGAGTAGAGACTGAAGGAAAGACCATCCAGAGACTGCCCCACCTGGGGATCCAGCCCATTTCCAAACCCAGACAATATTGCTGAAACCAGAAAGTGCCTGCTGATGAATACAAAGGCAGATCCTCGCAGCCAAGCATTGAACTGAGAACCGCATCCTCAATGGAGGAGTTAGAGAAAGGATTGAAGGAGCTGAAGGGGTTTGCAACCTCATAAGAAGAATAATACCAACCAAACAGAGGTCCCAGGGACTAAACTACCATCCAAAGAGTACACATGAACAGGCCCATGGTTCCAGCTGCATATGTAGCTTTGTAGATGGCCTTGTTGAGCATCAATGGGTAGAAAAGCCCTTTTTCCTGCCAAGCCTCGATGTCCCAGTGTAGGGGAATATCAGGACAGGGAGACAGGAAGAGGTGGGTGGGGGAACACCCTTATAAAAGAAGGGGGACGAGAAATGGGATATAAGGTTTATGGATTGGAAATCGGAAAAGGGGATAACATTTGAAATGTAAATTAAAAAATATCTAATTTAAAAAAAGAGAAAAACAAATGTACTCTATCACCTGGAAAAATCTAAATAAATTGATAAATATCTTAATAGGTACCATTTACCAAAGTTAAGTCAACATTATTAACAACTTAATAACTACAATAACTAGGAAAATAGAAACAGTCATTTATATTCCTTCTCCAACAACAACAACAAAAAGAAAAAAGCCCAGGTTTAGATAGTTTTAGCACAGAATTCTATCAGAATTTTAAAGAAGAGTTAACACCAAAACTCAAATTATTCCACAAAATAGAAACAGAAGGAACATTTTACAATTCATTTTATGAAGCCACAATTACTCTGGTACTCAAACCACATAAAGACTCAATAAAGAATAATTACAAACCAATTTCCCTTATGGATATACATGCAAAACTACTCAACAAAATATTTGCAAATATAAAGTTATAACACATAAAAAATATCATTCACCATGATCAAGTAGGCTTCATCTCAGAGTTGTAAGGCTTCAACATACATAAATCAGTAAAGGTAATTCAGTCTATAAACATACTGAAAGAAAAGTTACATAATCATCTCATTTGATGCTAAAAAGTTCAATACATCTTCATGATAAAAAGTCCCGGAGAGATTAGAGTTATAAGGAACACACCTACACATAATGAGGGGAATTTACAGAAAGTATACAACCAACCTCGAATAAAATGGAGAGAAACTCAAAACAATTTCACTAAAGCCATGAATAAAACAAGGTTGTCTGCTCTTTCCATATTTATGCAATACAGTACTTGAGGTTCTAGCCAGAACATTAAGAAAACTGAGAGATATCAAGGAATATAATTTGGAAAGGAAAAAGTCAAAGTATCATTATTTGCAGATGATATGATAGAATACATAAGTACCCTACAATTGCACCTGACAGCTTTTATAGCTAGTGAGTAAGCTTCCTGCCTATATACAAATGACAAATGTTCTGAGGAAAGAGTCAGGCAAACAACATCCTTCATAATAGCCTCAAATAATATAAAATACCTCAGAGTAAGTCTAGCCAAGGAAGTAACAAACTTATTAAATAAAAACTTGACATTTTCGAAGAAACAAGTTGAAGAAGATATAATATGGAAAGATCTCCTATGATTATGGATTCATAGGATTAACACAATAAAAAGGACCATTCTACAAAATCAACTTATAAATTCAATGCAGTCCTCATTAAAAAAGAAAAGAAAAAGATAGAAGAGGAAAAAAAAGAAAAAAGAAAAAAAAGAAAACCAACACAATTCTTTATAGCTCTTGAACGAACAATGCTCAACTTCATGTAGAAACACAAAAATCTCAGGATAGCTAAGACAATCACGAACAATAAGAGCTGTTGGGGGTATCACCTTCCCTGATTTCAAATTGTATCATTGAGACATATAAACGTAAAAAAAAATGCTAGAATGCAAACAGACATATTGATCAAGAACCAGACAACATAAATTCACGCACCTATGGACACCTGATTTTTGACAAAGAACCCAGAAAAACACATTGAAAAGGAAAGCATCTTTAAAAACTGGTGTTTGTTAAACTGGGTGGTAGAAGAATGCAAACAGATTCCTGCTTAACACCTTGTACAAAATGCAAGACCAATTGGAACAAAGACCTCAAAATCAAATCAGGTACACTAAACTTGATAGAAGGGAGAGTGGGAAATGCTGGTACAGGAGACAGCTTTCTTTCTTTGTTTATTTCCTTCTTTTTTTATTGAATAGTTCTTTTTCCATTTCAAATGTTATTCTCTTTCCCAGTTTTCGGTCAATAAACCTCCCTATCCCATCCCCCTTCCCCATCTTCTATAAGGCCATTTCTCCTCCCCAACCACCCCCACTTCCTGCCTCCCCAACCTGATATCCCCCTACACTGGGGGATCCAGCCTTGACAAGACCAAGGACTACTCCTCCCGTTGGTGGCCAACAAGGCCATCCTCTTCTACATATGCAGCTGGAGCCATGGGTCTGTCCATGTGTACTCTTTGGGTAGTGGTTTAGTCCCTGGGAGCTCTGGTTGGTTGGTATTGTTATTCTTATGGGGTTGCAAGCTCTTTCAGTTCCTTCAATCCTTTCTCTAACTCCTTCAACGGGGACTCTGTTCTCAGTTCAATGGTTTGCTGCTAGCATTCGCCACTGTATGTGTCACACTCTGGCTGAGTCTCTCTGGAGATGCTATATCAGGCTCCTGTCAGCATGCACTTATTAGCTTCATCAATATTGTGTAGTTTTGAGATAATATATATATATATATTATGGGCTGGATCCTCAGGTGGGGCAGGCTCTGGATGGCCATTCCTTCAGTATCTGTCCCAAACTTTGAGGAGACAACTTTCTGAGCAGAACATCAACAGCACAGGCACTAAGATCAAAAATTAATAAATGGGACCTCATGAAACAGAAAAGAATTTGCAAGGTAATGGACAACTATCTATTGGCTAAAGAGGCAGCCCATGGAATGGCAAAAGATTTTTACCAACTCCACATCCACTAGAGATATAATATTCAAAATATATAAAGAACATAATAAACATATTGAAAAACTAAATAGTCCAATTTAAAAACCAGGTGCAGATCTAAATGAAAAATTCTCAAATTCTCAAATGGCTGAGAAATACTAAAGAAATGTTCAATATTCTTAGCCATCAGGAAAATGTTAATCAAAACTTCTTTGAGACTCTATCACTTGTCAGAATGGCTAATTTCTTGCAATTATAGCTCATGCTTACAAGGCCGTTGAATAAGAGAGTGTAAACTTGTATAGCCGCTATGAAAACCAACAAGGTAGTTTGTTATAAGATTGGAAATCAATCTAACTCAAAACCCAGCTATCACATTCTTAGCCATACCCTCAGAGAACACATCATCTTACCACAAGGACAGTTGCTCAAATGAGTTTACTGTGGCTTTATTCATAATAGCCAGAACCTCGAAATCTCTCCACTGACAAATGGATAAAGAAAATGTGATACATGTATACAATGGAGTACTACTCACCCATGAAAAATTACAACATGGAATTTGCATTCAAAATTTACCTCCCCACCTCTGAAGACAGTCTTGTTGTCTTTGGCCAAGTTACAGGTTCAACTTTCTCTCTCCCAAACAGAACCAGCTCAGCAGGTAGGTGCTGGTTCTTGTCATCCAACTTCATGTTAATGAAGCATTTCTAGCACATTGGTGTCAGACAATAATGTTTACTTACCTTGGAAACCCCTACTTGCTCCCAGAAGTCAATATACTTCTTGTTCACCATGAATAAATATGAGCTCTCTCACTGAAGCTGTTTGTGGAAATCTTTCTTTCATACTCACAGCTGTCCAAACCCTGTTTCCTGCCTCTGCTGCTGGAGGTTTGTCTTGTGCTGTGTATACAAATGCCAAATTCTGAACCCCAAGATCTAGTTACCTCCAGATTAATGAATTCTCATGGGCAGCAGCCTTTATTGTATAAACCTTGCTCCCAATTTAAAGCTATTGGTTAAACAAAAGTGGCTACAACCAGTTACTAGGAAGAATAGAGGTAGGCTTTGGTTACCAGGATGGCAGTTGTAGGTAGGCACCACAAGGAGAGAGAGAGGAGAAGAAGGGAGACTGAGAGAAGGTGAGGCCACTATGAGAGGAGATGGGCAGTGAGCACTTAGCCAGGAGATGTGTCCACTGAAGAAATTACCCAAGCAAGACTCAAACAGCAACTTGGAGAGTGCGTCTGGGAACTAACCAGTCTAGAATATAGAAAATAGATTAGAGATAATTGCCCAGTAATTGTGCTAAAGCTGATTAAATAACTCAATAGGACTCTGTCTCCATTATTGGGGGAGGGGCGCTGCCCAGGTCATAGTAGGAAATAGAAGAGTTAATTATATACAAATTACAATATTTGCTCTTCTCACCCTTCTCTGAGAAAGAGGAGACCCACAGAGATGGAAGGCCAGGGAAAGAAAAACCAGCATTGTTGAGGTAAGTATTTAAAAAAGAATCTCCCGAGGGGGTTGGGGATGTAGCTCAGTGGTTAGAGCGCTTGCCTAGGAAGCGCAAGGCCCTGGGTTCGGTCCCCAGCTCCGGAAAAAAAGAACCAAAAAAAAAAAAAAAAAAAAAAAAAAAAGAATCTCCCAACGTGCTATAGCTGGCTCTGGTGGGCCACATGGCATCTGCAGGGTATTTTCATCTAAGTTAGCAAAGCGTCTCACCCGCTCAGCTCCTCATCTCTAAAACTCAATAAGCTTGTAATTTAGCAATGAGATTTATATCTTAAATTCTCAATCCACAAAACATCCACATAATAAACCTACAGCCAATGGATAATGATATAAACTGCCCACCTAGATAAGACAAATTGTCCTATAAAAATCCATCCCATAAAATTTTCATAACTACCTGTGGCCATTTAAGGCCACACAGATCTGTGTCATCCTTCTCTGCCTCCATCTTGGTTCTTCTCTCTTTTGTCTATCTCCTGCCTTACAAAAACTCTGTCCCTGCCTTACTTTTTCACTGCGCAATCACAGGCCTTGCCTTATCTTGTGCCTGTCTTCACCTGCACAAAGACAACAATGTACACAGCACATGTTTTCTTTTGTCTTCCTTCCTCCCTCCCTCCCTCCCTCCCTCCTTTCTTTCTTTCTTTCTTTCTTCCTTCCTTCCTTCCTTCCTTTCTTCCTTTTCTTCCCTCTCTCCCTTCACCACTCCTCCTCCTCCTCTTCCTCCTCCTCCTCCTCCTCCTGCTCCTCCTCCTCCTCCTCCCCCTCCTCCTCCCCTTCCTCTCTCTTCTTCTGCTCTTCTGGTCCTTTCTCTCTAATAATTTAAAGGTGTATGGGGTAGGGAGGTATGTCAGTATAATGTAAGAAATTATAACCAGATTAAGAAATACATTTTAGATGAGTATCCCTGAATTTTTTGTAGGACCTTGCAAACTATGTTGTCAGCCAAGCATGCTATAGCTAGAATCACATCATATTCAGGGATTCTGGTACCCCTTTTGCTAATCATGTAACCTTGGATTGGTTATTTGATCACTTTATATTTTAGCTTCCCTCAGATGAGACCTCAGGGTTGGGAGGCCTTTAATAGGAAAGAATTTACACATTGCATTTAGAAAAGTGTCACTTTTGTGAGGATGTAAGTCCCTTATTGGTATCATCTTTTCTGGTCTACCCAAGCATTTGAAACCATGTTGGATGCACATTCAATCAAGAGAAGATTTTTCAAATAATGAATGTTCAGATGCATTTGTAAAACAACACTGTATGCATGAGCAGATTACACACCTGATGCAGGAGCCCTATTAGATGGATACATATGATGTTTTCTCAGTCAGGTGGTATGTTAAAAATATTGTACTGCCATTTTCCTTTTAAATAAGATTTATTTTTAATTGTGTATATATGTTTGTGATTCTGCTTGTATGTATGCTAACATGTATGCAGTTACCAGCAGAAGATAGAAATAGGGATCAGATTCCCCAGAGCTGGAGTTACAGGCAGTTGTGAACCAGCAAACATGGGTATGAATTGATGAACTCAGATCCTCTGCAGGGGCATTACACAGTCTTAATCTCCAAGTCATCTCTGTAGCCCTTGACAGTTACTTCCCAAGGAGTCTTGCCTTAATTATGAAACATGTTGATGGAAGAGAAATGACAGGTGGGTAAATGACAGAGTGTGGCTTAATTTTTTAAAAATGTTGAGATTTAGAATATGCACATTATAAAAGTAGTGTAGAAAGTAGATATATAATTAAAGTAGATATATAATTAAAGTATTATTAGGGAAAATAATAGTTTATCTTTTTTATTTTACATCAAGAGCACTTATATTTATTATAAGCAGAAATCCACAAGCAGATTTTATTTTAGAACTATTGAAAGTTTTCATCTTAATATTATAAATATATCAATAGTACTATTTTCTGTTATCATGTGAGAGTTGGATGCCAAGTGCATGCTAACCTGTTTTACATCTGTCAAACAGATCACTAAAAGTAATGTCACAAGGCATCACTGGTTAAGCTCCCAAATGTCCATCACAACTCAGTTTTACACAAGGTGTCACTCACATTTGGAGCCTTAGTTGAGACGCAACTAAATCACTGGAAATCTTCCTAGCCATTGTAGATCAGGTGAGATACAAGAGCTCTGAGCACTGCCAAGAAGCACTGCCTACGCCTTGCTGAATATCCAAGATAAGAAAAGAACTGCGGACCAACAATTTCCCTGCCACAGTTGAGCTTAACCTGGGGCTTACTACAGATTAACTACTCTACATCTGATGCTTTGTTCTTCTGGACAGTCCTAACGGATTTATTTATGCTCCACATCTATGAGACATTCCTGATTTTCCAACCACTTTCAGACATGCTTGAGATAGTTCACACACAACAACAGAAAGAACATAAATGGCACAGTATGGCTTCCCAAGAGTACATGTAGTTGTATTGGCAGAGAGAAGAGTGGTTCACGGGACTGCTTTTCTTTCGAACAAATGTCACTATTACTTAAATAGACCATGACCAGCACAGCACAGCCAGGCAGACATGGTTTCCCGATGACTGAGCCTTGTAATAAGGAGCAAGGTCCCTGCAGTCTTGTTCAAATTAACTAAACAGAGAAAGAATTCATCGACACTGTCTAATACAAGACCAAATAGACTTCCTGTATCCCTAAGGGAGGGCTCTTACAGGCACAGAACTGGCAGAAGCGTCTACTCATTGGAAGTGTGGGACCTCAGACTAAGCATCAGTCTATGAATGCAATGAAGATCAAAATGAACACTCTCTAGTGAATTCACACTGTACACATTTCACTGTCTCTGCTCTCAACCTGTTCCAGATCCTACACAGTTACATGTGTGCATTATTTTCTAAAGAGGAATGGGCCCAAAAATATGTGCCAAAGAAACGTGTGTACTTTCTGCCACATTGATCTTTTAGTGTTTCATCTCTAGTGGCAAAATATCACATTAAAGACCTCACCTTGTTGAGATTTCAGACTTTAGTAACAATTAAATGATGTTCTTCTTATGAAAATCTGGAAAGGATATAAACTTATAAAACACGAGGTCAGGCAGCAAATGTTAAAGAATGTACTGGTAAGTTTTAGGTTAATTACCCTGATTTCTGACCTTCAGGAACTGAAAATATTTGGTCAGCAATCTGCTAACCCTTTTTTCTCACAGATATTGAAAGAATGGTATCCTTTTTGGGTTCATGGTTAACTGCTTTGTTGTTTTATTCATTGTAAGGCATCTGGGACCATGTTGCCAGACAGACATAAGAACTGGCAAGGCAGAGTGAGCTCAGATCCCAGGAATCTCCAGGAACTGAGAAAGGGAGGAGTGGAGCTATTCCCTGTCTGTCTGTGTACCTGCTCTGGAACTTGTATCCCCCAGCCACTCCACTCCACTGAGGAGCATGGGTCCTGAGTCACATAGCATAACTCCTGGAGTTCTCCAAGCTAAAGAGCTATCTAGACAACCTTGAGCCTTCAGCCAAATGAGCTTCCCTTCTTGGACATTCCTTCCTGAAAAAAAATATATATAAGCCCTGGTTCACACCGAATAAAAGACACCTATCATCCAAGAAGCCAGTATGAACCAACAAGGATCGTCTCAGTCCCATACTCTGCTAATACCCCTCCCCAAACTGTGAAGGAAGACAGAACTATGGACCTGAGGTTTGGACAGTGACCTGCCCCATCTGGAGGTGTTCAGGCACCCGCAACAGAGAGGCAGGGTGCAGCATGGCAAATCTAACTGCTGAAGGGTTCCCTATGGTTCAAAGTAAACTTGCCTGATATGAAAAACATATAACAGTCGGTATTCCCCCTGATCTCCCAACAAAAGCACAAAGGTTGCAAAGAATGCTTTTCATGAGTTCAGCAGGTCCCACCTATGATTTTGGTAAAATGAAAATAGAATTGTATTTAAAAGAAAGCATTTGACATAAAATGGAGTCCGCATATTGCATTGAAGTGCTAGAGTAAGATGAAGCGATTAGAGATAAATAAGGAATCGAATCAAGGTCAGGGGGCTTATGACAGTTGCTTCATGACTAAATTTAGCGACTTTTTCTTTTACAGGAATATATGAGGTGGCAGTTGTTAGCTTTGTTAAAGCTGGTTGCTTAGAAACCTCTGACTGATTAGAAGATGGTTGCAATCTCCGTCTATAATTATTGTGATTACTATTACTGCCACAGCCCTTGATGGGGACCTGTAATGGTATTAGGATGAAGCACTCCACAAACACACACCTATAAAAACTTATTATGTATCCCACTGTAAAAGATTTATAATGTCCCCTCCTTGCCTTTCCAATGGGCTCATTTAAAGAATAATGCAATTATTCCCTTTCAGCTCATATTGTAGATTTCTGTCAAGCCCATTATGAGATAGAATCAGAGGTTATTAACAAAGATGAGAAGAAGACAACAAAAGCCTCCTGGGTAAAGAATATCAGAGATTGATCCTCCTTGGTCCCTATCTCTTAATTGAGTATGTAGCAACTTTCCAAATCTCAACGTGAGAAATGCCAAGGCCTTTTATTTCACTTGTGATTGTATTAGTAAAACATGGCATGGAAATAGATTACACATTTATTATTTTTATTTATGCTGAAGCTTAGGACAAATTCACTGAAATTGGCCTTGTGGGGAGACAGTCTAGGTTTGAAGCAGGAGTTTAATCGTTTCTATTTTGTCCCTTAAACAAATGAAATCACAGCAAACAAAGGCAGTACACCTGCATCGTTTTGTCCCATACACTTGTGTGTAGATAATCCCTGTAACCGGCAGTCACAGACACTGGCAGGGTAATTACCGTGGAACAGAATGAAGTCCATATTCACCACAGAGAAAATGAAATGTAAAGCAGGTGTCTCCTTTCTCAGTTATTACAGAACACATGGAGGGCCAGGTACTCTTTGTCCCACTTTAGGTGCACGTCTGGGTTCCCTAAGTTCTTGTCAAGGATCTACAGTAGTTCTTATCTGACATTGAAGAGTCAGATAAATACACTAGTCCAACTCTACTATCTTTAAAAACTTACTTGCAGTATTTTCTTTGTGTGTGTGTGTGTGTGTGTGTGTGTGTGTGTGTGTGTGTGTGTGTGTGTGTGTAACCGTGTTTGTACATTATATGTGGAAGCCAGGGTGGATCTCAGGTTTATTTCTCACTTTCCACCTTTTCTTTTGTTAATATTGCCTTGAAGTGCACTATCTTGGTTAGGCTGGCTGGCCAGCAAGCTTTGTGGGTCTCCCTGACTCTGCTCCTGCAGTGCAGATATAAAGGATGCACCACTCTGTCCAATTTTTTTTCTACCATGAGTTCCTGGGGAATGAACTGGAATCATTCTCCTTACATGGCAAGCCCCCAATTGAGTCATCCCCTAAGTCTTTTTTCATAAACTAATACCTGGTAACATGTAACAAATTCTCTGGAAGCTACAAAGGCCCTGCCTGGAGCTTAGGGACGGAAATGTCTTGTTTAATAGGTGCCTCCTGACTGATTTAGCAATGTCTCATTTTTTTTTTATGTTCACACCTGATGGCAATTACATTTTATCTGTGCAATGGGATTGTAGAAAAAAATCAATTAAAATATTTTGATGGGGTCTGGAAACCTCCATAATTAAGTGCTGTGCATAAAAGTCATTAGTACAAGTATCTTAGGCAACCCTAGAGATGGAGGTGGATTTGTGTGGCACTATTTTCTGCCTGATTCTGGGCCTGTAGACAGGGGCTGCTCTCTCCAGGCACAAGGTGAGCAGGTAACTTGTCATATTTTACAGCTGCATATTGCATTTCTTCGCTTTCCCCTTTGATCCTAAATCTTTTCCTGCTATCTCACTTAAAACTTCTCATCCTGATCATATAATAGGGAAATCTTTATTTTGCTTTCTAAGGCAGATTTTATTTTTCTTAGCTATGAACTATAGTTGTTCTCTGAAAACCTGGCAATAAAATTGAAGATCCCCAATAACTTCCCTTACCCTGGACTATGAAAGTACAGTTCCAGCCAGACATAACACAGAAAAGAGGACACGGATCTCTCTTTCTGGCTGGTCCACTTTGTGGTTAACTTACAGCAATACTCCTTGATGAAGTGTCTAGGGGTATTTGATGTCATATAGTGGAACTCTGAGCAAATAATGAAGAAAACAGACATGGGGCATATATAACATAGGTGCATTAAAATGCAGTGTGGAGTGACTCTGGACAGAGGAGCCCTGCTCAGCACCGAGAAGTGTTCCTTATCTTTGTAACGGGGTCCCTAAGACAACATCTTCCTCTTCTCTGCCTGTGAAATGATAACGCTAAAGGAGGATGTGCGGAAACAAACAGCAACCTTAGAAGATTTCCTCAGTAAAAACAAAGGACTTCTTTTTAATTTTGTATGCTTGTTTATCTGTGCTTTCCAGTGACTAACAGGCCAGAGAAGGGGGTGTCAAATGCCTGGGAGGAAGCTTCCCACATTGGTTTGAGAACTGAATTTGAACCTTCTCAGAGAAGAACAGGCAAGCCATAATTGCTGGACTACTTTAAAATACTTTTAAAAATAAAATTTTGTACTTTATTTGTGCATTAAGATGATAAGTGACCATTATAAAGTAATGTTACTTATCAAAATAAGTAGATAGCACAGAATGATCTGCAATGATGAGAATGTGGTTTGTTCTTCTTCTTCTTCTTCTTCTTTTTTTTCTATTTACTTGCCCAAATATCATGATAGATTTTTAAGGAGAGGTTTTTAAGTAGGTGAAAATTGACAATAAGGACTGCTTTTCAGACAAAGTTTATATGTTTACCATATCATTCATTATCCCTTTTTACTATGCCTCTAAATTTCTGACCAATTTTTGTTTTCATATTGTTGTTTGTAAGTTGTGTCCGTGATTTCAATATTAAATTATCAGCATGAGTTAATTGGGATTGGAATTGTCAGAAAGGTGAACAACGTATTCATCACAAATTCCTGAACTAACTTTAATTTGACATTGGCAATGATACCAACATGACGATGCCCTTCCTATTAGGCATTGCTTGTCTGTATAATTTCCTTTTCCCTAAGGGGTTTCAGATCATGATCTATACTGGCACTATTAATATATCAATACATAAAATGATCCATGTTGGATCTGTCAACATTGATAATCACATTTTCATTGCACAGAGCTTATTTTCTTTTTCTTTTTTTATTGGATATATTTCTTCACTTACATTTCAAATGTTATTCCCTTTTCTGGTTCCTGTCCATAAATCCCCATCCCCTCCCCCTCTCCCATAAGGGTGTTCCCCCTCATTCATCCCCACCACCACCACCCCTTGACATTCCCCTGCACTGGGGGTCCAACCTTGGTTCCCTTCCCCTGATGCCCCAACAAGGATATTCTCTGCTACTTATGCAGTTGTAGCCCTGGATCAGCACATGTATAGTCTTTGGGTAGTGGTTTAGTCCCTGGGAGCTCTGGTTGGTTGGCATTGTTGTTCTTATGGGGTTGCAAGCCCCTTCACAGAACTTATTTTTCTAATTGAAGGAATATCTTTATTGTATGCCCTTATGTAATGTGCCTCTTTATTATGCAAATATGTTTTATAGTGATCAGGAAATGCACCCTTAACACATAATTCCTATCTTTTCACTTGTCCTATAAATATCAGATAGACTGAATATACTTGTACTTATTTAAATTGTTAAACGTACCTGAACTGGTAACTTCTAATGAAAAACTTCTTCCAAAACAATTTTAAAAATCTATTATAAGGTTTAGTTACAATATAACTCATTAAGAGATAGAATGCAAGTAATAAAAATAAAGTAATAAAATTATATAAATAAAAGCTTTTAGTTGGGTAAAGTAGTTCATCTTTAGACATCAATGGTTTATTGTTGATATAATATAGCATTAGAAAATCCATTTTACCTTATATTTATTAAATATAACATTGAACATCTTTCACCTCCTCTACTATCTTTGATAAAGTTTGGAAGCTAAACTGTTCCAATTCACATAGATTCTATCTTTAATTTTGGGTGTTTGTGATCAATTTTTAGAAACAAAATAACAACTTAATCACTTTGTATCTTTATTGAAATACCATGTATTTCTATACTGAAAGTATTAGATCAACCTGCTACTAAAATGGAAAAACTGCCATGCTAATTACTTGTCATTGAACAATTTAGCTTTATTTTTACATTTTATAAGAGATAAACCATTTGTTACTTTCTCTATAAGAGAAAGAGAGTAGATCTCAAAGTGTGGACCAAAATATAATCTATTGATTTTTTTCTGAGCATTTGCTCATACATTTCTAATGTAAAACAGTCTATTTCCTACTCCTTTAGGACCAGTTTGATGGTGCCAGAATGGTTCAATAGCAACATAATGACCACTACTCTGTGCTCTCTTAAACTTATATGGTGTACAGTGAAATGATCACCCACAGCCTGACCTGGTTTATAGGACAACTGGATTAAATCTAAGTTATTTCCATGTCACATGCCCCTCAGGAGAGTACTGAAGCATAGGCTTGCATTCACTGTCTTTCCACTAATTAAATGGTTTTCAATTTTTCCTTCTGTTCTTAGCATCAAGGGAATCAGTAGGAATATCAAGGTGAGAGTCTGCAGTAATGGATGAAGAATTTGCCAAATGAACACAAGTGAGCATCAGGCCTTTCATGGAGGAGCAAAAATAGGCTATGAGTGAGAAGGTAAACACCACAGTAGAGGCTCACTGGGTTGATGGCAGTGATTCAGCTCAGTAACAGGAATGCAGGGGAGGTATGCTATGCCACCCCTTGAGAGTACAAGCTCAACCTCTGCTAAATATCAAATTTGGGCCAGCATTAGCTGTATAATGCTGTGTCTCCAAAAGCACCCCAAACAACTAAACAAACAGACAAACAAACAAAATATCCAAACTGGTATAGGGATCGTTCTGTCTAGGAGGAGACAGAAATCGTCAACAACCCTCATCATTGCTTGAAGCACCAGGATGTTTTAGTCATGTGAATTTAGTGTATTTTTGTGGAATCAAGAACAGCAACAATCAGGCAGGGACAGCATTGGCAAACAATGAAGCTGTGCAAACGAACGCATACCCATTTAGTTCCTTGGGCCAAGTTGAGCTTCTTCTGGACATCATTCACTAGAGGGGAGTGGTCTTTCCTCGGGTAATTCATACTGTAAGGCCCTCCAGGATCCACTCAGAATGACATACATTGGTTGACTCTAGAGTAATCAAGATAAGTCTAAGTACTTCTCCTAGACCATACTGCTATCCAATTCAAAATGGAGGCTAAGCCTCAGCATTTCTGGCATCCGATTTCTTGTTGACAATGAGCTCGTACCACAAAGAGTCTATGAAAATATAACAGCTAAATCTATATGGATAGCACCATTTGGTAGTAGTATTAGAAAAAAAGAATAATACCATCAAGTTAGCTTTAATTTTATTTTATGAGGTTCAGACATTTCTGCTTCTCCAGAAATGTTTTCCAAAGAATAAGCAGTTTCCTGGTGTATGAATTAACAAATAGCATTAATTAATATATTGGTCACAGATTATATATATACTTCATGCTGCCAGGTATTAGAATTGAAGAAATCAGTGGGATTAATTTTGTATTTAAATAAAGAATATGTCATTAAGATGCAGAAGACAGATTGCATATCCAATTGAGGAAAACGTTCCAGTAGTGTCAGTATTCTTAAAGCAATGTGCTATACAGTTCAGACAATAGGGGCTTTAATACTTCTATGGTTATGTCAAAACTATTAGTAGCCAGAAGCCGTTGGAAGTTTAGATTGGTCAAAAAGAATTCAGATAAATATGGCTGCCAGAAATTAGAATTGACCCCAAGCAATAGCCTTGACTCTTAGGTTAGCAACCACTGTGCCTGAAGGGGTTTCTCAGGGATTAATGATAGTCTGTCTCCTCTGTTAATTAAAAATGTCATTCTGCTTCAAGATGTGCTTTCAAGATGCGCAAATCTCTGTTTTCCTCCTTGATGGTTCACAACAATAATTAATGCATAATGAGGAAACTTAGCAGTGTTTGACAACATGTTCTTGGGGAGGAACTTGAAAAGGACTTCAGAATAATTATTTGAAGCATACTGCAATAGGATTACAATACAGGAAATAGATCAAGAATGTGAGAAATGGAAATATGCCCAATCATGTGGATTTTCTTTAAAGAAAAGACATATTTTCACTTAAAATTGTTATCAAAATTTAAAGGTAGAAGTATACTGATGCCACTATATTTCATTTCAATTTGTCTCCCTTTGTGACCTCCCCCTGCTCTGCCCTTTGTCACCTTTTGGCTGTTAACTGCTTTTATGTTGTTCCATTTCTCTTTTCCCCCTGGATTTTCACATCTCTTCTTCCCTTCAAATGAATCCATCAAATTATACAACTCCTCCGCACATAAACATGCACACCCCCCCCACACACTGATAATATTATATCTTTGTTCCATAGATGAGAGAAAACATTCAATGCTTATCTCCTCTAGTCCAACTTTCTTAGCTTAAAGTATCAATTTCCAGTGTCATCAGTCTTTTCCCAAATATTATTGTCTCATTTTCTTTATGACTTAATATAATCCCATGATGTCTATATACATTTTCTTTATTCATTCATTACTTGATGGACACATATCCTGGCTCCATTCCAGGCTATTTTGTATAGGGCAACCATGAATGTAAATGAGCCACTCTTTGGAGTGGGTCAAATTATAGTTCTTCAGAACTGCACTCACGAATGACATAGCTAGGTTATGTGGTTGGTCTGGTTTTAGTGTCTTAAGACGTCTCTGACTTAAAATTCCAATTTGTACCTCTTCCTCTGCTTCTTGCCTGATATTTGTGCCACTTGTCTGCTTGATAGGAGCTATTCTTTGAAGTTAGACAGAATCTCAAAGCAACTTTAATTTGCATTTCCAAGATGACTGAGGAAGTTGACCATATTTCAGGTATTTACTGGCCATACATATTTCTTCTCTGTAGAACTGTATATTTAGCTCATTAGCACACTTATTGACTGAATGTTTTTTCAGGTGTTTAATGCCTGCAGCTTTTTTAAACATTCTAGAGATTCTCATTTGAATAAAAGTTAAATCTAGCTTTATGTAGCTTATCATATGTAATCATAATATATAAGGAAAATACCAAGCAGAAATACTGATATTATTAAAAGTAAAAGTAAAATATTAAAAAAGAGTTGTAGCCACATTATTGTTAAAGCTCACAAAAGACTTGACCATAATTGATCATTATTTATAAAACAACACACCATAAAAATATATAAGGCAAATATCACCAATAAATAACATATTGTAGTAGTACAATTTGGGAAGTTCAGAGCCTGTTAGGTCCAATAGATGGCAAATGACAAATGTTATATGAACAGTTTCCTTAGAAGCGTAGTGGGGTTGGAAAACATTAAGTCTGGAATGGAGGCAAAAGAACAAGTTCTCATACAGCCTTTCTACTACATGTAGATGAGCCCAAACACTCCAGAACACAGGCAACAGGTAAAAAGTTCTAAAACAATTCCGATTCATACTTTTGAATAAGCATTAATTTCCATATAATATAATTTATTTAACTATAACTTGATACAATTATGCTCTGAATAATTGATCTAGGCAGTAGGCTAGAAAATCATTGAAAGTTGAATAGTGAAATAATTAGTTATCTAGAAGAAACTGGTCTCAGAGGTCAACTTTCTTTGTGACTCTTACTGCGAGCTACCACTGCTAGGGAGAAGCCCATTGGGAGTCCCAGAATGAAGGTAATTCAAACAATTTCCTATTCTCCAACAGAATCAAAGACATCATGTCCCCTAAATTAGTCTTTCATGAGATCAATTAAAACAGTACTAAGGCTTGTCATTTAGTATAATTAATATTAGCATATCAGAGCTTCTGGTACTCTCTATCCACCTGTTCGGGAATTATTAGTATTGCAGTGTGAAAGTTGTATCGACAGGATATACATTGTTGCCTTTTGCAAATGGAATGATGAAATTTAACATTTGGGTTTTTTTGATAGAAAAAAAACCAGAATGAATGACAGTTTCTCCAGCTGTGGGATTCTACAATAAATTCATCTTTACAGATAAAATAACACAGAGCTGTTTTCCACAATGCCTTTGTATGTTTCATACTTCAACAGATTTTCAGGAATCTTGTGTGTGTGTGTGTGTGTGTGTGTGTGTGTGTGTGTGTGTGTTATATTTCACTAATGCATACTCAGATATTTTATATTTACCAGAAACCAAAGCATATGTAATTCTGTATCGCTTTGTTCCTGGTCATTTTTGTATTTATTAATGATGCTGTTTCTTCATATAAGTATTAGCCATTTCTAGCTCATTCTTCAGGAAGCATCAGACTCTCTTGTAATTTACTTCATTGAAAACTCAAGTTTGCTCTAATGCTTCAAAAATATTTTTACGGTTGTTGAACTCTTTCTTGGCCCTTGTTGCTCTTAGTCTGGGAAAGGCACCTGCCTGGTTTCCATGGCTGTTTTTAAGAAGTCCTCACACAGTCTTGATGCTGTGAACCACCTTGTGAAGTTCTAGTGCCTACATTTTGAGGTATCTAAACGTTAAGTATCTTTCATCATTTCTTTACCATTTTCATGTCCTGAAACTTTGGTCACACATGTCAGACTAATCATTCTACTTACTTCTGTTATTCCTCAACATGTTCAACATTTTATATGTCTTATAAAATTAGTTTACTGCTTAAAAACCATTACTATCTATTATACTCACCATTCATGGGAGCAAAAATGATCAAAGCATTGTAAGACATATTCAACAATTGGGCAGAATCTATCCTAAAGTATATGAAGAACTCTAAAGCAATGACATTAATAACATTCCATACACATAGGACTATAACATTTCACACACACACACACACACACACACACACACACACACACATTAACCAATCCAACAATACATACATACACTTGCAAAAAAATAGACTTGGAGAATGAGAGGAAGAGAGCTACAGGGACACACTCACAGTGCAGGGACAGGGACACACTCACAGTGCAGGGACACACTCACAGTGCAGGGACACACTCACAGTGCAGGGACACACTCACAGTGCAGGGACAGGGACACACTCACAGTGCAGGGACACACTCACAGTGCAGGAACAGGTACACTCACACAGAGGGCAGAGGGAGACACACACAGTGCAGGGACAGGGACACACTCACAGTGCAGGGACACACTCACAGTGCAGGGACACACTCACAGTGCAGGGACAGGGACACACTCACAATGCAGGGACAGGGACACACTCACAGTGCAGGGACACACTCACAGTGCAGGGATACACTCACAGTGTAGGGACAGGGACACACTCACAGTGCAGGGACACACTCAAAGTACAGGAATAGGTACAAGGACACACAGTGCAGGGACAGGGACATACCGTGCTGGGACAGAAACACACTCACAGTGTAGGGACACACTCATAGTGCAAAGACAGGGGTACACTCACAGTGCAGGAACCTGTATGCTGTTGTTCAAGGGGTTTGGTGTTTTGCTAACTTTTCTGTCAGGTGAATTGTTCTGTAGTAATTCATTTTGAAGTAATGATTTTTCATACTTTATAATGGGGAAGAGCATTCCGCAGCTTGCATTAAGATGTGAAGAAATTTGCTACAGGTATAGGATTTAATATCCAAGCAAATTGTAAGAGAAAGTACATTTTAAGGAAAACCATAAGGAAGGGTATTTGTTGGTATTAGATAGTGCTTGTTAAATCATTCATTTTGTAGTGATATTTAATCCTCCTCCCTCTCTAATGTGATTAGCTACTTATAAAACTTCTGCAAATATGTGTTCATATCTAGCAGAGTTTCAGAGGTGGGGATGGGAAACTGCTCAGGAGTGCTTGGTTGGGAACAGGAAACAGCACAGCAGGCTCTGGGCAGGCAGCCACAGTCAAGCTGAAGAAACAACGGTTTTACATGGAAATAAACATTTAGAGTCCAAACTTTACAGAAATAACATTCCTGCATACAAGTCATGATAGTTGTCAGAACACAGGAAAAACTGGAAAGAGGAGCCTCCATCAGCATGGCTATGGGCACTCGAAAATTCCAGGAAGACACTGAGAGGGAATGGAAAATTTTCTATTCCTAAGCAAGTGATGAACTCCTTCAGAGTCCTCGCTCTGTGTCCTAGATTCCAACAACTGAAATTTCTTCATGATATATAATTGTTTATACTTTTAGAGTAATTATTTGCTCAACTGGAAAAACCTGCATTTTCAACATGAAACAAATACTTGACTTAGGAATTCTTTATAGGAGATTTTCTTTCTTTTAAAGAACTGTACTTTATGTAAACCCAAACCATGACAATATGATTTAGATATAAAATATCACCTGTTATATTCACATGGGAAATTTTTTTTTTTTTTTTTTTTTTTACTTTTCTATTTTTCGGAGCTGGGGACCGAACCCAGGGCCTTGCTCTTGCTAGGCAAGCGCTCTACCACTGAGCTAAATCCCCAGCCCCGTCACATGGGAAAATTTTAATTCCAGAATAACAAAAGGTAAACAAATCTCTAATGGAAGACTTCCATTTTTAAGCAAGACATTGTAAGTAAAAACATGAAAGATAGATATTCTGATCTAATGTCTCAGAGACTGGGATAAATTACATTATCTCTCTTGGCCTTCATTTATTCACCTATAGATAAAATAATGGTTTGTAAAGCAGATGTTTACCATAAGACAAATTCAAATTTAATACAATTTCTTGAATATGCAATATTCACTGTGTCTTTGTCTTATTCACTGAATTGAAAAAATAATATATTGAGTGATTTTTAGCCTCCTGGAAATTAGGAGAAATCTTGTAACTTGTCATTGTTGATGGAATTTTTCCAGTGTAGCCAATTATCAGTCAAATACAGAAATTCTCACATGTATTCACATTTTTCAAACTTTTATATTTCCATGAGTCACAGTTCCTGTTTTCAGCTACACTCATGTTCTCTCCACATTGTGCAAATCCCTGTTTTCTGTTCCTGAAGTTTTCTTTTCTCTCTTCCTACATTGCTAGGAATTCCTCCCCTTTCCACGGTGTGATGTACATCCGCTTCTTCAGGCGACATTTCTTTATCTGGCCAGTTAGAATCAATCTTGTTCTTTTAATATGTTCTGATACCATAATTGATCCTGGACAAAGGATTCCTTTTAATAAATCAAGAGCAAAAAGCTTAGCAAAAGTCATACTTAAATTCTACATAGCTGAGTCATGAACTTCAGTTATGTAAAAAGGAAAAGACAACATGAGTCTTCAAAAGTGAATGCATTACAGTTCAGAATGAGATCATATCTGTCATGTTTTAGACCATGAAGCTCATTCATGCATCTTTCTGGTAGCACCACAGGGGAAGGAAGAAGTCCACAGAACGGCTTATGGAGCTAAGTGGTAGAAGATTCGATTAAGGAGCTTCCCTCTCAATCAACTTTGTATTGTGTTAATGCTGGCTTACAACTCCTTTGTGCATTTCGTATCTACATTGCTTCAACATCCTTTGCCCTGCTCCTTAGAAAGTAATTCCAGGTAGCAACCTCAAAATTACACACTAGACAGAAAACTGAGAGTTTCATATGGATCAGACCCTGGGCATGAGCATTACGACTATTGTGCATATATGCCCCAGGAGTCTTCATGGAAGACATAGTACCCATCCGATTGGCAACTACACTTTTCTTAGGAGGATCTGAGTCTGAGAATGATTAACTATGGAGCAAGGTCACACTATCTAATAATGACTGGAAACTATATTTTTCTTCTCTTTTGTTAATCTTTCTGGTCCTTTGACTTTCTTGTAAGCTTAAACCAGATAATATGAAGAGCATGAAAGCAATATGCTGCAAACCTTTATTTTCCTGCTCCCACGTGAGTGTTTTACAGGAGAAGTGTTAATGTCTGAGGACTCTGTGGATGTTGACTGGGTAACTCACATTACTACTGTGAAAACTCCTTTGGGTTCCATACATGCACAGAGTTGTGAGTTCTAATTGTGAATTGTCCACATTTTATAAAATATCAAATTAAACATTTGATTTATTCAATCTCTCCATAAACGGAAACAAGAATATTTGAAAAATCTACACCTGTCAGTCACTAAGATGTTTCAATTTGTCACTCAGACAAGGAGAATTCGCTACAGTGATTGATGCTATGCAGTTTTAAATACAAAGCCATAGAATGCCACGTTCTCAGTGATATGGCAAAGATATGAAAGAAGTTTATAAAAATATTTTCCTATTTCTCATTATTCTAAGGCCAACTTAAGAAAAAGACAATTAGAACAATTATAAATGGAGCAATGCCCAGAATTTTAGCCTCACTTCACAATAATGAACCTTTTTGAGATTTTTCTGGGCCTTGAACATGAGCAAACTTCATTTGCCTAAATTGTTGCTAGGTATGTATTTATAGTAGTTCTTAAAATAATCCAACTAGCACATGTTCCTGATTAATGACATTAGAATCTATTTTGTAAAACTGTGATTACACAATTTAAAAATAGGTATATAATATTCAGCTCATGGGCACCATTAAATTATTATATGCTAATGTTGTATAAATGTGAGATTCTAAAATTTCTGTTGCACTTCCTAATTTCTTTAATGTCTGCGAAAGTTCTAATAAGCCACTCAGTCAATGGTTATATACACATTTTATGTTCAAAAAGAAAATATTGTGGCATTCTTTGGGGGGAAATTCAAGTTCGCCATATTACATTTTATTTTTTTTTTACAATAAGTTTCTAAGTGCGTTACTTTGGAGCTATTTACACAATGAACAAATTCCACTCAACTGCACTGTCCCCTTACAGTAACAGAGCTTGCACGTTCTTTTTATGTGGGGCCCAGATTACAAGGTGGCTCATGTAATAACTAATGAGAAATTTTAACATAGTATCTACAAAGTACTACATCTGACACGACACCAGACTGCAATGGCAGTGACAGTTACCTGTCCACGTTCAGTCTTAAAGTCTTATGTCTCTCCTCTGGGTGTTTTACAGATTCATCATGAATATAATTTGGCTTCCATGTGGACTGCAAAGAGTTAAAACTAAAAAGAAAAATGAGCCCTTCGAAAGTTTTTGAAACTTAGAAAGAAGTCCTTAAAAGATTCTTTATTTTAATCCAATCGTTCCCACACCCACCACCAAACCCTCCCCAAACCCACTACCGTAGGAGTCATGAAATGCTAGGGCCTGGTGTCCCGGAGATAAGCTGTTTGTATGAAGAGGATCTGCACAGAGGTACACATAACTTGCCAATATACATAAGCTGACAGCTGTGATTAAACTGGAAGTACACACATGAGTACATTGTGTTTCTCTGAAATGGAAGACGAGGAAGTACAGCCTGCACTAGAGTTGTTATGACAACAGGTGACTGTTAGTAAATATGACTTTTAAATATGATTTTTGTTCATAGGAGTATACAAGGAATAATCACTTAACATCCAAGCTTTATGAAACTCAGCAACAATGTTTATGAAAAGTTAGGTGAAGAAATTACCTTTCTGCAATGCTTGGTATGACTGTGTCAATGGTCAATGTGTTTGTGTGTGTGTGTGTGTGTGTGTGTGTGTGTGTGTGTGTGTGTGTGTGTGTGTGTGTGTGTGAAAAGAGAGAGAGAGAGAGAGAGAGAGGAGAGAGAGAGAGAGAGAGAGAGAGAGAGAGAGAGAGAGAGAGAAGACAGTATATTTATTTGTGTATGTGGGTACAGAGGATACCTAGGTTAAAGTTGACTCTCCTATTCATGTTTTCATACACCATTCACTACTCGGAGTGAGTGCTTCTAGCAAATCTTTCTCGAGCTTCCTCATGTGTGCTGGGATGATGGACCGGTGTGGCTATATTAGGCTTTTTACACAGGTGTCTGGATAAAAAGGTTTGCTTCGGCTCCCCATCTCACTGGACCTATTAGGGTTCTAAGAAAGCAGAAGAAACAAAAGTCAAGAAAATCAAAGTGAGGAAAGATAAAATCCTCCAACCTAGAATTACCTATTCATGGAAATTATATTTTAACAAAAAACTATCCATTTCTTTAATCTGGAATCTGTTGCTGTTTGTACCGCCTTGAACGAAATATAACGATAGCAATGAAAGAAAAAAAAAGGTGTTGTTCAGTGACTTCTGAGTTCTGTCTCCACTATCGACTTTAATGTGGATTAAATAACAACAGGACCCCATTCTCCCCACTGTTCAGCTTTGAGAATTGTTTCTAGAGTCTTCCTATTTGTACCTGTACTTCTTAGGTAAAAAGAGATTTACAATCCTATTGTGCAGACTGGTTTTCAAACAGATCGCAGAGACCTTCCTTCTGAGAACCAGGTAGACTAGTTGAAAAAGTGAGTCTTTCTGAAACTGAGCACAATGACACTGCAAACTCGTGACTCTGTGTTTATGGTAAAGCCTAATCCAGATGTTCTGCTAAGTGTGGCTTGTTTGCTAAAGACCTGTGTAAGATTCCTCTGCTACAACCTAGACACCACTTCATCCTCCTAAGGGGAACTGTAAGCTTGGCCTGGCCACAAACATAAAGTTTATGCAATATCTTGGTGTCAGTTCCTGGTATTCAACATCACAACAACCTGATTTCAAAAGAAAGCTAAAATAGCACCTGGCAGGGATTGTAAGAAAAAGGAACGGGTGTCAAACAGGGCATGTTTTAGTAAAAAATAATAAAATAAAAATAAAATCTGAAAGAAGGAAATTGGTAAAATTCAGAAAATCAAGTCAGAATAAAGAAATTGGGAGAGTTTTAAAAATAACGTTAAAAGTAAAGTAAAATTCGTATTTCTCCTAGTTGAGAACTATTAACTGAATGTTGGTTCAGAATAATAATAGCAAAAATGTATTGGGTAATAACAGTGCACGGATAACAGGAATCTTTGACAGCGTTGTCATAAGAGATGTGTGGAGAGGTTAGAGCTTGCACCACCTCTGATTTGCATGTCAAAGCAAACTCAAATGAGGTATAAATGCATACTGTGAAATGCAGGAAAAGCACAGCTATTTAAAGAGAAATATGTTTGATCTGTGAAGAGGAAAGAAGTGGAATCTTATAAAATGCTCAATTTAAATTAGTGGAGACAGAAAATGGAACCAGAGGTACCATGCTGACACTTAATTTAAAAAGCTGGAGTAGCTTTATTGGTTTCAGGCAAAACTAACTTCACAGCAAATAAAATTATCAGAAATAATGAGAGGGAATTTCCTTAAATGATAAAGGACTTAGTTCTCTAGGAAGATCCAACAAACCTTAACTTACGTGCTTGCCACAGGGTGTCAAGATACATGAGGCAGAAACCGCCAGAGGTAAAGGAGGAGCGAATGAGTTCTCTTCTCCAGTTGGGAGACTCTGGCATCTATCTCTCAGTGATTGATAGAACAAGCAGACAGGAAATCACTAAGACATTATTGCTCTGCAGTATTTCCAGTATCTTTCCGGCCCTAAGACCTCAGACAATATTAGCTGCATGATTGTGCCGTAGTCACTTTATCTTGTTTGGATCCATCTTCTGTGGATAAATGTAGAGAAAGGGACTGAGATGGGGCAGCCTGTGTGAGCAGGGACTAGAGCAATGCATTTCTAATGATCTCCAGTGTTGGAAACTGAGAAAGCAACTAGGAAAATATAAATTTCAAATACACAGACTATCGCAACTCATTTTCCCTCCGTTTATCCTCTAGTCACAGCACTCGTGTTTCTAGTTCATGTTTTTTTTCTTTGTTGTTTTTCCTTCTGTCTTTCTTTAGTTAACAAAATTGTAACTGAAACAAACAGGCTGAATAAAAACAAACTGACAAAATCTGTAAGTAAGCTTGAACAATGTAAAGGACCTTAGCTTTGTAGTCAGTGAGAGACTAGGCAAATTCAGCTCACTAAAGAATCCTGTGTTTTAAACCGTGTGTGGGTTTTTATTCTATTTTAAACCTTTTTATTCTAAATATCTTTACAAGTTAGTCAATCAGCAGGACCCAAATAGCCCACTACATTGAGCCTCCAGGCTCACCTATTCTTTACCAGAACACTAGAACTGGTCTTTTTCTCAAGGAATTAATTAGTGACTCCAGTAAAGGCAAGGAGGATCAATTGTTTAGTTTTCCCAGTTGTCTTTGCTTGCCTATTCCAGTACGTCCTAAGAGTTTATGTGTGTTGTCTGTCAAAACTCAAAAGCAAAAGTAGGTATGCGTTTTTCCTGTTTGAGTAGATTAGATTTTTAGTTGTATACTATGAAAAAAAAATAGAGCTGTGCAAACATGTATTATTTATGATTTATGAACTTAGAAAATAACACAAACACACAAACTAGTGCTACCTTTTTAAATCCATGTATGTAATTAGTGATTTGGAATCATGGCTTGTGTAATTGAAAGGATAAATTGTTTTAGGTCATTTAAGAACTTGATGATACAACAATACAGCCAGTTGTTTAAACACACAGTGTGCATTGTTTGTGATGTAATACTGAACTTCCTCTCTTGTTGAATAAAACACATCCCTATGAGAGATTGCCAGTGTACTTTGCATTCTCCAGCAATAGAATCTATCCCTGTGTTTATCACAGACCTTTCCTCTAGGCCCTAACCCTGGACTCCGTTTGCCAGCCAATAGAACTCATTCTTATATAAAGGTCACAGGTGCTTTGTTACCATGCTAGGGAGTTTCTATGCATCTATGCCTAAAGGTTTGTTGTGGTAATTATCACATGGAGCCTATTTCTAAGGTTCAGCTATGCTTAAATGTGTAAAGAGAGTCAACCATTAGGTCAGTATCTAGAAATTTTGACTTAGTGCCTGCAAAGATGGTCCTGACTCCAGTTTCATTCTTTACCTTCTGCGAATTGCCTTCTTGTGGGATGTGAGTCATGGTGGGGAGGTCCCCAACAACAAGGGCTCTTAGCATAGCCATGACAACCATGGGATTAGACATGGTTTAGCAACTAAGACTTTAGTTGCTCTTGCAGAAGATCCAGCATCCAACATGCTGACTCACAATTATCTATTATTCTAATTACATGGAATACTATGCACTAAGTTCACTTCTGTAGGCAACAGGCAAGTTATATACATGCAAAACACTCATGTACATAAAAGTAAATAAAATATATATATGCCTTTAGTTAGGACGCCCATGACAGGGTTGGTCTGTTTCTCTTAAAATAGCTCAACCTAAAAATATCTTAAATTGTTTGTAAAACTTTATGAAAAAATATTATGAATTGAGTATAGTATAATAAGGCAAATGAGTTAATCACACGCAAATAAAACATAAATGCTTTAAAGTTAATGTCTCTCACTTAGGAACAAGTTCCTTTTAGATAGATTTGTGTCTTGTACCGGACATCTACCCTTTAGACCAAAGACTAAGAAATCCAGGTTTTAGATGCTAAACCACCTCTCAGTCCCATGATTATTGTTTCTGTTCATGATTATTGTTATTGAACTGAAACTGGGCCTTGGGTGGAGCAGAGAGCACACTGAGCATTAGGATCTTGACAGAAATAACAATAAAAGTATAATAGATAATGGTAGTGGGTTCTCATCATGCCACAGAAGGTGGGGCCTTTGCTAAACTCAAAGATGTGCAGCCTAGTACTAGGCAAATGAATAATGGCCTCTACTGTGCTTCCTTGGACAACCTCTTCAGTGAGAAGTGAGGATAACCTGACTTATGTGCTCTAATAGCATGAGAAATGTTTTCAAAAGCCTATCTGATACAGATGTGCTAGGTAGTAGATGAGAAAAGCAGAAGTAAAAATAGAACTTGGCCTGTGGAGCCCTAAAGATAGTGAAACAAACATCTCTTCATGTATTTCCTCCAATAATAACATATATGTATTTCAGATGCTTTGCTGAGAAGCTAAAATATAACCTCTCTAAGAAGACCCACAGATTGAAATTCAAAATGTACTTTCTGAATTCTCCTCCAAATTCTTACATTTTTTTGGTATTTTGATTCTAAATGCTTTCTGTTATATTATTAATATATTGACGATTAAAAAATTGTGGATAAATTTTATTAACAAATGATGGAGTTAAGCAGATGTAAGACCCATTGAGATATCAACACCAAGTTTAAAGTAAATTTTCCTCTTCATTTCCTTAATGGTCAGTATCTTTCTGTTATGTTTAAAATATTGGATATTGAAGTGAGGGAAATCTTTAATTAAATACCAACATCTTAACCAGTGGCTTTGAGAAAATTACTTCTACTTTTTGTGTCTCAGACTTTCCATTAATACAGCCTAAATGTAACAGTTTCAACCTTAAAGATGTGAATTAGAAATGAGATCATTCAGGCCTTGCAAGTAACTTGTGAATTCTTATAGTGAAGATGCTTAGGAAAGTTTAAGAATGTTCAAAACAGATTTGTGGTTGAAAAAAAAGTAATAAACAGGTACAAAATATCACACTCCAATACAATCGATGTATTTATTTAAAAGAATTAAATTGAGTAACATGTATAGCTCATTTCATAGAGAGTTTGCCTAAATTGCAGGAAGGCCTGTATTTGACCACTAGCACCCCATGAACACCCGGGAGGAATTTCTAATTTCTTCACTCAGAGGTTGAAGGCAGGTTCAAACTTATCCTTTATTCCCTATCAGCTCTGAGGTGAACCTAGGGTTATGTGAACTTCTTTCACTCCCCGATAATATATAATGTTCAAAAGCTGAATTTAAAACCATAAAATGGGGGTTGGGGATTTAGCTCAGTGGTAGAGCACTTGCCTAGCAAGCGCGAGGCCCTGGGTTCGGTCCCAGCTCGAAAAAAAAAAAAAAAAAAAAAAAAAAAAAAACCATAAAATGATCTGTCAGCCCAGAGGACATCTTGTGAAAGAAGTTATTGTTTACCTAAGAGAAGCCTGTTAGCATTTTGCCCAGCTCAGTATCTTGCCTTTTCTTAGGACCATGCCCTCTGGGATGCTAAACTTTCCATGTGTTCCTTTCATTATGTCTTATTTTCATGTACATAGGCTGAAAATAAATATTTAATTTTTCTATGTGTGGTCTCAAGAAAGAAGTCGCACCACGTTTTGAACTTAGCTTTCCCATTAGGTGTTACACCGAGGAGGGGGATTCCTGAAGGATCCTCTGATCCACATTACAGATCCCGAAGAATTTTGTAAAGCAGCAGAAGTAAACGATCTAAATTTCCGGGGGATCTAGTCCCTCACAAATATTTTTTCTTGTGATATTAAGACAGATAAAGAAGGGAATGAGATATAAGTAATATTTATATGTATATACTTGCATTTTTCAATAAATATTCATAAGATGGATGGTGAGTTACTGTTGACTTACATCCTGTTGGCCTTTGTTCTAAATTAGCCAGGCTTTGTAAGTCTCACTATTCAACTGTTCAAGTATAGAGGGAGTTATTGTTTAGATGTCACAGATATATGCTTGTGTTTTACTATAATTGAATTAAGCTTCAGGTTTTGAAGTAATTAATGAGAAAAGAATAATGAGACACCTAACATTTGCATTACTAAGATCTTTACAGGGGGAAAAAATTAAGAACCCAAGATACAGTCAAATACTTAGACAAGATACCCAATTTAGTTAAAGAAGAATGTACCCGTAATAAAGTGAATCAAAGAAATTCCACTATTGCCTAATTTCCTGTCTGTCTGTCTGTCTGTCTGTCTCTGATGAAAATTGACTTGCTAATTTTACCATTTTTGGAAAGTTAAATGATTCAAAAGACATTATTTAAAGATGGAAGGTGGAACAGTTTTTACTAACTATTAAGAACTAAACCATGATGAAATAATCCATCCTAAGTTTCAATTGCCTATGTCTTAGTGTCTTTTAGCAGATATCTAGAATTTTGTTGTGTTAAATCTGTCCACTTCTAATTTTCCCAGGTTTTCCAAAACTACCACCGTAAATGTTTCCTGTTTTACCTTAGTAGCCTTATACTCTTTCTGCTGAATGTTGATTCACTTTCAGTCCAAGCAAGGCAGGATATCCTGGTGTGGGAGCTCAGTCTTAGTGCACACATAACTGAATATACATGTGTGTGTCTTGGTCAAAGTACGGATGGATCAAAACATTTGATTAGCAGAGTTACAAACAACAACGTGTTGCTTTAGACTGCCTGACCACTGGCATGGAGACTTGGAATAGCCTGACAATTTTGCTTGCAGGTTCCTTGATAACTCTTTAAATAAATAGTGTCCAGACGAACCGACAAGCTTTTTTGTTTTGTTTTGGTTTTTTTTGTTTTGTTTTGTTTTGGGGGGGGTTGATAATAATACCCTTTATGTGCACAAAACTTCAGTATGTTTTTTAGGTTTTTTTTTTAAATCTTTTTTAAAATTTATATTTCAAATGTTACCCCCTTTCCTGGTTTCCCAGCTATAAACTCCTCATCCCTTACCCCCTCCTCCTTCTTCTATTAGGGCGTTCCCCCACAAATCTATCCATGTCTTCCTGCTTTCTCATCCTGATATTTCCATACACTGGGGGCTCCAGCCTTGGAAGGAACAAGGGCATCCCTTTACATTGGTGCCATCAAGGCCATCCTTTGCTACATATGCAGCTGGAGCCATGGTCTGTCCATGTGTGGTCTTTGGATGGTTATTTAGAGCTTTGATTGGTTGGTATTATTGTTCTTATTGGGTTCCAAAACCCTTCATCTTTTTCAATCCTTTCTCTAACTCCTCCAGTGGGGATCCCGTTCTCAGTTCAATGGTTTGCTGTGAGCATTCATCTGTGGATTTGTCATGCTCTGGCAGAGGCTCTCAGGGGACAGCTATATCAGGCTCCTATCACCATGTGCTTCTTGGAATCAGCAATATTGTCTGGGTTTGGTGACTGTATGTATATGGGCTGGATCCCGAGGTGGGGCAGTCTCTGGATCAAACTTTGTCTCCGTATTTCCTCCTATGAATATTTTTGTTCTCCCTTCTAAGAAGGACTGAAGCATCCATACTTTGGTTGTCATCTTCTTGAACTTCATGTGGTCTGTGGATCGTTTCTTGAGTAATCTGAGCTTTTTGACTAATATCCACTTATCAGTGACTGCATACCATGTGTGTTTGTTGTTTGTTTGTTTGTTTGTTTGGGTTACCTCCCACAGGATAATGTTTTCTAGTTCCATCCATTTGCCTATGAATTTCATGAAGTCATTATTTTTAATGGCTGAGTGGTACTCCATTGTGTATATGTACCACATTTTCTGTAACCATTCCTCTCTTGAGGGACATCTGGGTTCTTTCCAACTTCTGACTATTATAGTAAGGCTGCAGTGAACATAGTGGAGCATGTGTCCTTGTTTATGTTGGAGCATCTTTTGGGTATTTTCCCAGGAGTGATATAGCTGAGTCCTCAGGTAGTACTATGTCCAATTTTGTGAGGAGCTTCCAGGCTGCTTTCCAGAGTGTTTGTACCAGCTTGCAATCCCACCAACAATGGAGGAGTGTTCTTCTTTATCCACGTCCTCGCCAGCATCTGTTGTCACCTGAATTTTTGATCTTAGCCATTCTGACTGGTGTGAGGTGGAATCTCAGGTTTGCTTTGATTTGCTTTTTTCTGATGTTTAAGGATGTTGAATTCTTCTTTAGATACTTATCAACCATTCAGTATTCCTCAGTTAGAATTCTTTGTTTAGCACTGTACCCCATTTTAATAGGATTATTTGATTCTCTGGAGTCTAATAATATCCAGATATTGCACAAACCTTTTCTTGTTTGGCATAGCAAAATTCATGCTCATGTTCTTTCTATAAATTTGAAATTTAATAAGTAACTGGTGAAATTATATAGTATAATTCTATTTGTAATTTGTCCTTTTAATTAAAATTAATAAAATTATAATATATTAGTGTTTTCCTTCCTCATTTCTTAATTAAAATGATACAATAATTTTTTATTTAAACATATGTCCTTGATCATGCATTTCAATTGTAATAGAAATGATAATAAGTATTGTTAACATATTTTGTCACTATGTATAGACTTCATATTTTATCTAACAAAGATAGCTGGACTTCTTGCTACCTTTCTCCCAGACTGTGCCCCTTAACTTTGGCAATGCACAAGTGATCATAACGATGCTTAATCTCTTTCTAAAGAGTATTAAGTATTTTCTTCCTTAACCAAAAATCCAGGCAGTTCACCAATTTGTTTTAGTTGATTTTAGGAGAAAACAATATTATTTGACTTCCCCTTTTCAGTCACTCTAATGATGAGGAAAATTAATATCACAATCCTGTCATCTCATAACTACAACTATAACTGTTGCATAACATCATAAACATTAAAGCTTAAAATAACCACACTTTCCTGTGTTGGCCAATATTGCAAGATGGATGAACTCAATTCAGAAAGTCTTCCACATTGAGCCTTCTAGGTATCAGCTGCGATTGAAATGTTAAAACTCATTCCTCACATAAAGAGCTTTACAAATTGTGATGGATCCTTAGAATAACGGGTTCATAGAGCTCATTGGTTCTTTACCATAAAACATTCCCACCTGATGTGCTTGAGACTGTTTCGTTCTAAGGTAGGTGGAAAACGCTACTAGCATCTTCTTAAGCTGTGGTTTTAGTAGTTTCCCCAAATCACTTTTATCACATTCTACTTGTCCAAGACTGTTTTAAGACCAAGTCAAAGCGAAGAATGAAGAAATCAAGCTATGCCATGTGATCTCTAGGAAAGTATGCACACAGGGTTGAAGGATTAGTGCCAAGTGAGTCCACGTCTCCATTGACCTAGCAGAAGGAGGTTGTGAACTGGTAAATTGCAAAGGCTGCTTTAGAATCCAGGGGCCTTTACTAGATATCAAATAATAAGGATAGAATATTGAAAGAAGGATTCCTCATGGAAGAAAGTGGTACACTTGCCATGCTCTCAAGAGATTCCTTAGCATATGGATTTCTTTTGATTATTTAAGTAGGCAATCTTAGTACTATATTACAATTTTTAGTTTTTTTAAGTCTGTTAAGGAAGAGATCCAGCTTAGCTAAGATTAGTATTTAGGCAAGAATATATAATAAATAGCCAATACAATATTATTTTATGGATATTTTATGTATTTACATTTCAAATGTAATACTTTCCCTTCTCTCACATGTCCCTTCCCTCTGTTTCTATGAAGACATTCCCACTCCCATCCACCACTCAAACACATCCACTCACACCTCAACACCCAGGCATACCCCAACACTGGGGAAATGAGCCATTACAGGACCAAGAACATCTCCTCCTATTGATGCTAAATAATGCCATGCTCTGCTACATATGCTGCTGGTACCATGGGCCTCTCCATGAGTAATCGTTGGATGGTGGTTTAGTCCCCTAGAGCTTTAGAGGGCCTGTTTGGTTGATATTATTGTTACAAACCCCTTTACTTCCTTCAGTCCTTTCTCTAACTCCTCCATTGGGGTCCCCATGCTCAGCCCAATGGTTAGCTGCAAGCATCTGTATCAATAAGAAACTGGCAGAACTTCTCAGAATACAGCTACATCAGGCTTGGCATCAGCAATAGTGACTGGGTATGGTGGGTGAATATGGGATGGATCTCCAGGTTGGGCAGTCTCTGGATGACCTTTTCTTCAGTCTCTCCTCCACCATTTGTCCCTATATTTCCTCACATAAGTATTTTGTTCCCCCTTAAAAGAAGGAATGAGGCATTCACCTTTCGGTCTTCCTTCTTAAGATTCATATAGTCTGTGGGTTGTTTCTTGGATATTTTGAGCTTTAGATCTAATATCCACTTAACAATGAGTGCATACCATGTGTGATTTTCTGTGATTGGGTTACCTCACTCAGGATGATACTTTCTAGTTCTATCTATTTGCCTAAGAATTTCATAAAGTTATTGTTTTTAATAGCTGAGTAGTACTCCATTGTGTAAATGTACCACAATTTCTGTATCCATTCCTCTGTTGAAGGACATCTAGGTTCTTTCAGGATTCTGGCTAATGTAAGTAAGGCTGGTATAAACACAGTGGAATATGTGTCCTTGTTATATGCTGGAGCATTTTGGGGTAAATGTCCAGGAGTGGTATAGCTGGGTCCTCAGGTAGTGCTATGTCCAATTTTTCTGAGGAAACTCCAGACCGATTTGCAGAGTGGTTTAACCAGCTTGCAATCCCACCAACAGCGGAGGAGTGTTCCTCTTTGTCCACATCCTCACCAGCATCTGTTGTCACCTGAGTTTTTGATCTTAGCCATTCTGACTGGATGAGGTGGAATCTCGGTTGTTTTGATTTGCATTTCCCTGATGACTAAAGATGTTGAACATTTCTTTAGGTTCTTCTCAGCCACTCAATATTCCTCAGCTGTGAATTCTTTGTTTAGCTCTGTACCCCACTTTTCAATCTGATTATATGTTTCTATAAGTCTCCCTTCTTGAGTTCTTTATATACATTAGATATTATACCTCTATCATACCTAGGATTGATAAAGATCTTTCTCCAATCTGTAGGATGCCATTTTGTCCTATTGAAAGTGTCCTTTGACTTACAAAGTTTTGCATTACAAAGTTTTGACTTACAAAGAGTCCATTGATATTAAGAGATATTAAGGAATAGTGATTTTTTTCCTGTTATTTTTGTTGTTAGTGGTGGGATTATGTTTGTGTGGCTATCTTCTTTTGGGTTTGTTGCAATAAGATTACTTTCTTGATTTTTGTATGGTGTAGTTTTCCTGTATATGTTGGAGTTTTCAATTTATTATCCTTTCTAGTGCTGGATTTGAGGAAAGATATTGTGTACATTTGGTTTGTCATAGATTATTGTGGTTTCTCCATCTATGTTAATTGAAAGTTTTCCTGGATATAGTAGCCTCAGCTGCCATTCGTGTTCCCTTAGGGTCTGTATGGCAACTGTCCAGGATCTTTTAGCTTTCAGTCTCTGTTGAGAAATCTGGTGTAATTCTGGTAGGTCAGCCTTTATATGTTACATGACTTACTTTTTCCCTTACTTCTTTTAATATTCTTTCTCTGTGCACTTGTGTGTTTTGAGTATTATGAAACCCAAGGATTTTCTTTTCTGGTCCAATTATTTGGAGATTTGTTCTAGGCTTATAGGCATCTTTTTCTTTAGGTTAGGGAAGTTTTCTTCTATTGTTTTGTTGAAGATATTTACTGGCCCTTTAAATTGGAACTCTTTGCTCTCCTCTATGCCTATTATCTGTAAGTTTGGTCTTCTCTTTGTATCCTGGATATCATTGATGTTTTGGGTTAGGAGTCTCTTGCATTTTGTATTGTCCATGACTGTTGTGCCAATGTTTTCTACGGCATTTTCCACCTCTGAAATTCCCTCTTCAATTTCTTGTATTCTGTTGGTGATACTTGCACTTATGTCTCCTGATCTCTTTCCTAGATTTTCTATTTCCATGGTTGTCTCTCTTTTTGATTTCTTTATTTTTCTATTTCCATTTCTAGATCCTGGATGGTTTTTTTCAATTCCTTCACCTGTTTGGTTATGTTTTCCTGGAATTCTTGAAAGGATTTTTGTGTTTCCAAACAGGGTAAGAAATGAAGACCAAGGTTATCATCTGACCACCATATCCACACAGTAGCAAATATGGAGTCAGAGAACAGGTGATTGTCTTGCCTGCCCACAAAACTAGCCCCCTTCCTACATTCTAGATTCAGTTCCACAAGACACTTTCCACTGCTCCCAACCCTGTACTGGCTCACCAGCTGCATGCTGCCACAAAGACCAGTAGACCAAAGAGGAAAGAGAAACCAAGGATCAAAATACCCTCGATCAATTATGCTGCACACATCAAGACCTGAATATTACAATGCAGTTGAAACACAACGAAATGACTTTAAAACATATTTTAAGACGGTAGATGTCTTTAAAGAGAAAATAAAATAAAAATTTGTTAAAGAAATCAAGAAAAAAATGACCAAGAAAATAAGATCAATAATGTCTTTGAACAATGCCAGGAAAGCAAAGCTGGAAACAAAGAGGTGAAGGAAAGTGTTAAGACCTAAAAATGGAAACAACACAGAAAACACAAATTGAAGAAATACTAGAGATAGGAAACCTAGGGAAGAGAACAGGAATTATTGATGCAAGTATCACTAACAGAATAAAAGAAATAGAAAAGAGAAAAACAGGAATAGAAGAAGGATTCACCAGAAAACATCCATCTCTGAAATCTATGATGCTATGAAAGACCAATCCTAAGAATTATAAAAATAGATGAAGGAGAAGAATCGCAGCTCAAAACTCAGTAAATGTTTTTAGCATAATTATAGAAGATAATTTGCCTATCCACAAGGAAAACATGCCCATAAAAGTACAAGAAGTTTATAGAACACTAAATAGATAGGACCAGAAAATAGTGTCCCTATCTCACATAATAATCAGTGCCATAAACATACCTAACAAAAAAGAATAGTAAAGGTTGCCCAGGAAAAAAAAGGGCCAAATAAAATATAAAGGCAGACTTTTTCAAATTATACTCAACCTATTAATGAAGAATCTAAAAGCCAGAATGTCCTGGGCAATGTCTTGAAGACTCTAAAAGAATGCTGATGCCCCAGCCCAGACTATAAAACCCAGCATAACTTTTAAAGACCACAGATGAAAAAAAAAACCCAACATTTCATGGCAAAGTCAAATTTAAACAATATTTATTCAACAATCCAACTATACATACAGTACTAGAGGAAAATCTCCAATTCATGGAGGTTAAATATGACCATGAAAACAGAGATACTAAGTAATATACCATCAAAACCCAAAGAAGAGAAACACATACATACAAACACACACACACACACACACACACACACACACACACACACACACACACACGGAGCGAGAGAGAGAGAGAGAGAGAGAGAGAGAGAGAGAGAGAGAGAGAGAGAGAGAGAGAGAGAGAGAGAGAGAGAGAGAGAGAGAGAGAGAGACAGAGAGAGAGAGAGAGAGAGAGAGACAGAGAGAGACAGAGATATTCTACCACCACCACCAAAACTAACAAAATTAACCATCACTGATCAATAACATCTCTCAATAACAACTGACTCAATTCACCAGTAAATAGACACAAGCAAACAGAATGGTTATAAAAATCGGACTCATCTTTTTGCTGCATGTAAGAAACACACCACACCATTCAAAATAAATGTTAACTATGGGTAAAGAAATTTAAAAAAAAAATACTTTCAAGCAAATAGATCCAAGAAACAAGTTGGTATACTGCTTTAATATCCAACAAAACAGATTTCAAAGCAAAATTATTAAAAAAAGAAATAGGAAAGGATACTCATATTCATCAAAAGAAAAATCCACCAAGATGATCTTTCTGTTCTTAACACCTATGCCCCAAATGCAGGAGCACCTATATTCATAAAAACAAACATTATTAAAGCTTAAATCATACATATTAAAGATTAATAGTGGGAGACGTCAATACTCCACTCTCACCAATTGAAAGGTCATCCTGAAAGAAATTAAACAGAGAAATAATAAAGCTAACAGGCATTATGAATCAAAAATCTGACAGATATCTAAAGAACATGTCACACACACACACACACACACACACACACACACACACACACACACCCTTTTCTCAGCACCTCATGATCCACTTTCAAAAACTGACAATATATTTTGTCACAAAGCAAGTCTCAACAGATTCAAGAAGATTGTGATAGCCCCTTTTACCCTTTCAGACCACCATGGACTAAAACTGAATATTAGCAACAGAAACAATGCAAAGCCTATAAGATCATGGGAATTGAACAGCTCTCTACTGAATCACTACTAGTGCAAAGCATACATGAATATAGAAATTAAAATCTTCCTAGAACTCGATGAAAATGTATATATAACATACACAACTTATGGGATATTCTGAAGGTGGTGCTAAGAGAAAAGTTCATAGTACTAATAAAACTGAAGAAATCTTATACTAGCAACTTAATACGACACCAAAACACTGTACAACAAAAAGAAGAAAACACACCTAGGAGGAGTAGTTCCCCAGAAATAATCAACTGAAGGATGACTTCCATAGAATTAAAAGAATGCAAAGAATCAATGAAACAAAAAGTTGGCTCTTTGAGAAAATCAAGAATATAGACAAAGCCTTACCCAAACTAACTGAAAGACACACAGAGAGAATATCCAAATTAACAAATGAGAAATTAAAAGGGGGTTATAGCAACAGATTCTGAGGAAATCCAAAGAATCATCACATCATGCCTCAAAAACCTATACTCTGCAAACTTGGAAAATCTGAAAGAAATGAATAATTTTTCTCAATAGATATCACTTACCAAAGTTAAATCAAGATTGGATAAACAACTTAGATAGATCTGTAACCCTCAAGAAAACGAAACAGTTATTAAAAGGTTACCAACAACAGCAGCAAATGCCCAAAGCCAGATGTTTTTAGGCAGGAATCTACTAAACTTTCAAAGTCAAGCTAATTTCAATACTCTAATTATTTCCCAAAATAGAAACAGAAGGAACATTGCCAATTCATTTTATGAGGCCACAGTTAGTCTGATACCCAGCCTACAGAAGGATTTAGCAAAAAACAAAATTACAGACCAATTTTTATCATGAATATTGATGCAAAACATATTTCTTGTGGTAACTCTAAGTCAGAGAAAGATGTATATGATAAACATTTCAGGTCTTTAAAGAGGGGAATTGATTAGGATATCAGAATAGGAAAAGAATTAACATGGTCATGGATGGGTTAATTAACATAGTAAAAATGATCATTCTATCAAAAGCAATCTACAGATTCAATGCAATGCCCATCAAAATTCCAACACAATTCTTTACAGACCTTGAAAGAACAATTCTCGACTTCCTATGGGAAAAAAACAAGATAGTTAAAACATTCCTATACAATAAAAGAACTTCTAGAGGTATTAATTTTCCTGATTTCAAGTTGTACTGTGGTGGGGGCAGGAAAAGAGAGAGAGAGAGAGAGAGAGAGAGAGAGAGAGCGAGTGCATGGTACAAGGCATCAACATAAAAACAAACATTACACAATGATCAATGTTATTGAATCAAAGACACAGGTGTAAATCTATACATCTATAGACACCTGATATTTGATGGAGAAGCTATAAATACACAATGGCTAAAAGAAAACATCTTCAATACATACTGCGGGTCTAACTTGATGTTAGTATGTAGAAGAATGCAAATAGATCTATATTTATCACCTTGCACAAAACTTCAAATCCAAGTAGATCAAAGACTGCAACATAAAACTAAATACACTGAACCTGATAGAACAGAAGGTAGGAAATAGCCTTGAACACATGAAACTGAGAAGTTTCTGTAAGGCAAAGGACACTGTCAATAGGACAAAATGGTAGCCCACAGATGGAAAAAAATTTTCTCTAACTCCAAACTTGACAGAAGACTAATAACCAAAATATATAAAGAACTCAATAAACAAGACATCAGCAAACTAAATAATCCAAGAAAAAATGGGGGACAGACATAAACAGAGAATTTTCAACAGAGGAATATCAAATAGCTGAGAAGCACTTAAAAATATTGAACATCTTTAGCCATCAGGGAAATCAAAATCAAAATAATTTTGAGATTGCATCTTATACCTGTCAGAATGATTAAGATTAAAACCACAAATTCCAACTCATGCTGGCCAGGATGTGGAGCAATAGGAAAACCCTCCTTGGCTGGTGGGAGTACAAACCTGTATTTCCACTTTGGAAATCAATGTGAAGTGTTTGTTTGTTTATCTAGGAATCAGTCTACCTCCAGACTCAGCTACACTACTGATGGACACACAGCCAAAGGATACTCCATTTTCCCACAAGGACACTTGCTCAACTATGTTGAGAGCAGGTTTATTCACAATAGCCAGAAACTAGAAACAAACTAGATATATCCAAACCAAAGCATGGATAAAAATTATTACTCAGATATCAAAAACAATGACAACAAGGAATTTGTTATCAAATGGATAGAACTAGAAAAAATCATCTTGAGTGAGGTAACCCAGACCTAGAATGACAAAAATGGTATGTATTTACTTGCAAGAGTATATTAGCTCTAAAGCAAGGGATAATCATGCTACCATCCACAGACCCAAGATGTTAAATAATGAGGTCTTAAATGGGAGTGCAAGGGTCTCTTTGGGAAGGGAAATAGAATAGATTTCACAAAGGGGGATGGGAACAAGAAGAAGGTGGGAAGCGATGAAGGCAGAGCATGCCCAGGAAGTTAACTGGATTTGGGACGAGGCAGGCATTTCAGGGGTGAGATAGAAATCTAGTGTAATGGGAATTCCATGGCATCTTTGAGTATGGTATTAGCAAAGACAATAGGCAGTACCTGGGGAGTGCTGGAGATATAGGGGAACACAGATTGGAGGAACCAGAGGGGACAGGGACACAACAAAACCATGGCCCATAGAATAAACAGATTGGGACTCATGAGAGCTCATAGTAATCAGGGAACTTGTAGGCATCTGACCTGCCTCTGCATATAGGTTATGACTGAGTAGCTTGGTGTTCTTGTAGGAATCCTAAGTGTGGGAGTTGGGGCTGTCTCTGATTCTCTTGCCTGGTTGGGAGGCCCTTTTCTTCCTGCTGGTTTTCCTACTCTAGCCTTGATGTGACGGTACTTGTCTGGTGTAATTGTAGTTTTTGTGCAGTGTTTGGGTGATGTTCCTATGAGGCTTGCTCTTTGCTGAGGAGAGATAGGGTTTGATCCTGGGGCAGAGGGAAGGTCAGGGGAATAAGCTGGAGTTGGGCAGCTGGGATGAGAAACTGTAGTTGGGATATAATATACTACAGAAGTATTTTTTTAAAAATGAAAAGAATTATCAGTCTGTATTAACAATATTAACAAAGCAAATTACTTAAAAATCATATACATAAATTTTAAAAGTATAAAACCTCTTGTAAATACAGCTTCAAGGGACTGGGTAACTGAAAAAAACTAGCCAAGTAGCAAGTAAATACACAAATCCTGTGTTATACACAAGGAAGGTGGACATACATGTTTTCATTTGTATTACACACACACACACACACACACACACACACACACACACAAGAGGGAGAGAGGGTGTGGGAGGGACAGAGAGAGAATTAGCAATGAAATACTTTGTGGAAAAAATAGACATAGTAGAGTTCAGAATAGAAATAAAATAAATGAAGTAGAAAAAGAAAAGAATTGCTCAGCACTTAAGAGCACTGACTGCCCTGTTTACCCAAATCCTGCCAGGAGAGAGCTTGTCTCCCAGGAGTGCTGACACAGAGGTTTATAGGAGGGTCAAGCCACTGTCAGAGAAAGAAGACCAGCTAACACCAGAGATAACCAGGTGGTGAGAGGCAAGTACAAGAATATAACCAACAGAAACCATGGCCACTTGGCATCATCAAAACCCAGTTCTCCCACCACAGCAAGTCCTGGATACCCTGAAACACCAGAAATGCAAGATTCAGATTTAAAATAACATCTCATGAGGATGTTAGAGGACTTTAAGAAGAACACAAATAACTTGCAAAAAGAAATGCAAGACAACACAGGTAAACAGGTAGAAGCCCGTAAAAAGGAAACACACACAAACACACACACACACACACACACACACACACACACACACACACACACACACAACAAATCCCTAAAGAACTACAGGAAAACACAACCCAACTGGTAAATGAATTGATCAAAACCATCCAGGATCTAGAAATGGAAATAGGAACAATAAAAAAAAAAAAAACACAAAGGGAAACAATCATAGAGATAGAAAACCTAGGAAAGAGATCAGGAGTCCTAAAGGCAAGCATCTACAACAGAATAAAAGAAATAGAAGAGAAAAATTTCAGGGGCAGAAGGTACCATAGAAAATAATGGCAGAATAGTCAAAGAAAACGCTAAATGCAAAAAGTTTCAAACTCAAAACACCCAGGAAATCAAGGACACAATGGGAAAATCAAATCTAAGGATAATAGGATAGACGAGAGCAAAGACTTCCAATTTAAAAGGCCAGTAAATATCTTCAACAAAAGTATAGAAGAAAATTTCCCTAACCTAAAGGAAGAGATGCCCATAAGCATAGAAGAAGTCTACAGAACTCCAAATAATTGGACCAGAAACGGAATTCTTTCCATCACGTAATAGTCAAAACACCAAGTGCACAAAACTGAAAAACAATATTAAAAGCAGTAAAGGAAAAAGTCAAGTAATATATAAAGGCAGACCTATTAGAATTGCGCCAGATTTCTCAACAGAGACTACAAAAGCTAGAAGATCCAGGGCAGGTGTTCTAAAGGCCCTAAGAGAACTCAAAAGGTAGTCTAGGGTACTCTATCCAGCAAAGTTTTCAATTAACGTAGATGGAGAAACCAAGATAGTCCATGACAAAACCAAATTTATACAATATCTTTACACAAATCCAGTCCTACAAAGGATAATAGGTGGAAAACTCCAGCAGAAGGAGGGAAACTATACCTAGATAAGACAAGAAAGTAGTCTTCTTGCAATAAAACCAAAAGAGATAGCCACACAAACGTAATTCCATCTCTAACCACAACAAAAAATAACAGGAAACAATCACTATTCCTTGATATCTCTTAACATCAATGGACTCAGTTACCCAATAAAAAAACATAGACTAACAGACTGGATACTTAGATAGGACCCCGCATTTTGCTGAATACTGGAAATGCACCTTAGTGACAAAGACAGACACTATCTAAGAGTAAAGGGCTGGGGAAAAATTTACCAAATAAAGAGTCCCAAGTAACAAGCTGGAGTCCCATTCTAATATCGAAAAAAATAGACTTTCAACCAAAAGTTATCAAAAAATATAAGAAAGGACACTTCATACATGCCAAAGGAAAAATCCACCAACATGAACTCTTAATTGTGAATACCTAAGATCCAAATGTAAGGGCACCTACATTCATAAAAGAAACTTTACTAAAGCTCAAAGCACACATTGCAACTCACACAATAATAGTAGGATACTTCAACACCCCACTCTCATCAAATGAACAGATCATGGAATCAAATGAAAATGAGACACATGAAACTAACACAAGTTATGAACTAAATGGATTTAACACATACCTATAGAACATTTCATCCTAAAACAAAAGATTACACCTTCTTCTCAGCACCTTCTCCAAAACTGACTATGTCATATAATATGCCTCAACATATACAAGAAGATAGACATTATCCCCTGCATCCTATCAGAGCACCATGCACATTTTTTAGAATTTAATGAAAAGGAAGATGCAACCTACCCTATCTTATGGGGTACAATGAAAGCAATGCTAAGAAGAAAACTCATAGCTTTGAGTGCCTCCAAAAAGACACTGGAGAGAGCATACACTAGCAGCTGGACAGCACACCTGAAAGCTCTATAACTAAAAGAAACAAATACACCCAAGAGGAGTAGATGGCAGGAAATAATCAAATTCAGGGCTGAAATCAACCAAGTAGAAACAAGAAAATACCATACAGACAATCAACATATCAGGAACAGTTCTTTGAGAAAATTAACAGGATAGTTAAATCATTAGCCAGACTAACCAGAGGGCAAAAATAGAGTATCCAAATGAACAAAATCAGGAATGAAATAGAGACATAACTGCAGTAACTGAAGAAACGAAAAAAATTATTAAATCCTACTACAAAAACCTATACTCAACAAACGTGGAAAATCTGGAGTAAATGGACAATTTTCTAGACAGATATCAGGTATCAAATTTAAATCAGGATCAGGTAAACCATCTAAAAAGTCCCATAACTCCTAAAGAAATAGAACCAGTTATTAAAAGTCTCCCAACTCAAGAATACTGAGAGGAGAAAAGTTTTAGAGGAAGAGGAGACTGGAGCTAGAATAGAAGGAGCAGCCAAGAGAGAACATGGCAGCGGATGTTAAGATTTCTCTCTGCTCATCCAGAGGTTATGACTATACTTAGTATGGATGTGTCTAGATAACTAAACTATATCTTATATTGGTTGGCAATTATATCTTATCATTAGATCAGAGGTGTGTTCTTTCATGTGGCAATTTAATTGAGTTCAAGAGAGGGTGTGGTGGCTGGATACACTGGACCACCACGGAATTGGGATGTGTATGTTTGGCATGGTGTCAAACTGCCTTGGGAAGTAGATGGATAGAGAGATTGTTGCCAGGCTCAGAGAGAGGCCATTGGCGATGTGATACAGAATGGAGCTTAGTGGGTGAGATGAAAATATCCCACAGATGCCATGTAGACCCTATGTTGCCAGCACTAGTGCAGATAAAAGAAACTTTTTTATTAAAAAAAAAATTTACCCCAGGACAAGAATATCAACCAAGCAGACCTTCTAAGAGCTTCCAGGGACTAAACCACCATTCCACAAGTACAGAAGGTTGGACCTATGGCTCCAGTCACATATGTAGCAGAGGACGCCTTGTTGGGTATCAATGGGAGGAGAGGCCCTTGGTCCTGTCAACCCTCGATGCCCCAGTGTAGGGGAATGTCAGGGCAGGGAAGTGGGAGTTAGTTGAGGTGGGTGAGTGAGCACCCTCAGAAGCAGAGGGAGATAGCTGAGTTTCTGGAGGGGAAACCGGGAAAGGGAATAACATTTGAAATGTAAGCAAGAAAAAAATCCAATAAAAGAAAAAAACGTCAAAAAAATTAAAGATAAAAAAGAGCACGGACTCTTCTTCCTGAGTTCAATTCCCGGCAACTTCAGTGAAATGTGATGCCCTCTTTGTTTTGTCTGAAGAGAATGACAGTGTACTCACATTAAATTAAAACAAAACAAAACAAACAAAAACCAACACCAAAGAATTGTTCAAAGCAAAATATCATTTTACAAGATTAGTAAAACAGAAAAAAATTTCCAACCAGATATAGGACTTAAGGGTAAACAAATGTTTGCAGCATCAGAAAGGAAGGAGAGGTATGGGGGCAGGGTACTGGTGCAGATAAAACAGTTGTTCAACAAAAATATGAGCCTCGGGTTGGGATGCACTCTCTGTGTGTAGGAATTTGAAACTGTCATGACTTTCTGAAAACAAACAAAAAACCCAACAAACAAGAGAGTCAGTAATTCTTCTTAGATGACAAAGGAAAGAAAAATCAGTGGGGAGATCACTGCCCCCAAAGTATCGATAGCCTGGACAACAACTGCTTGGCAAAGAAGAAATCCTTGGGAAGAGAACACTGTAGCTTCCAGTATTTAGGTAGAAAAATATGAAATAAGAAACTTCTGTGGGTTCTGTACTCTGTACCTCTGATGAAACTCTGAGGGGACTTAGTCACAGGGAGGCTCCCAGAGTTCTGTGATTCCTATCTCCAAAAACTGAAGCAGACCTTCATAGTAGATGCTAGAAAAAATCTTTTAGCATGCACATGCATGTGTGCGTGCATGCATGAGTGCATGTGTGTGTTGAAGAAGGTGCTGACAAAGACCAGCGGAGAATGGGAGCTAATTGCATTAGAGTGCAAATCCTTCTTTCCAACTACTCTTGCACCCAACTGTCTTACATTATTAGTGAGCAGAGCTCCATTCATCACACATTTGTGTGCTGCAGAAAGTAAGAAAAACAAAGAAGAGACACGTTCAGATTCCAATTTTATGAAAAAAATCTAGAAAATATAGATCAATCTGTGACAATGGAAAGCAGATCAATATTGTCTTGGACAGTGACAGGTGGGATGAGTGAAACAGGAACAATAATGAAGGATGGCAGAGAGACTTTTGAAGGTGATGTATGTGTTTACGGCATTGACTATATTGTAGAGGTATGTTAGAACTTACTGTATTGCACACTTTAAATATTGTGGTTTGTAATGCATTGCTTCTACTTCCACTAAGCTATAATTAAAATAAACATAAACATTATACATCAGAATTACTTCAAATAAGTGAGTCTATTCCATCAGCATATTGACACTGGCAGAATTAATTTCATCCTGCTGGACTTTGAGTCAATATAGGCACTCATGAATCTTCTATGGACTGCAAAGAATTCTGAAGACTTTAATAATTCCATGAGTTTGATCTAGACATTTAAATATTTGACAAAAAATATTTTAAGTCCTCTAATTTATATTACTTGTTATAGTCAGTTTCAAGAAAGTGAACATATATTTCTAGCCCACAGCTCTTTGTAGATCCTTCATATAATAGTGTATAATGACAACAAAAGATTGATTAATTTCTTACAATAATCAATAATATTGTGATTAAAGAAAGTAACATTTTGTATTTCATATGAGTGTGATCATTGTTTATTAAGAGGTTTAAGGATTGTGATGGATGCAAATGCAATTGGGGAAACATGAGTGTGCCCTTTGTTTGGGGAATCTTCCCATGACACTTACCCAACAATTGCATAAAGCTGATTAAGATGTATGGACAAAGCATTCTAGTCATATCACACGTTTTCTACTTACAGCAAATCATTAGAGTAGTTTGTGATGGCTGACTTAACGATTTAAAATCCTAAAGGAAGTTCTAAATGTTGTTTTCCTCTCCATTTGGTCTTGGGAAGGGAAAACCCCACTTGTCCAAGTTGACTACCTTTGGTGACCTTTGGTCTGTTGCTATGTATTGTAATGCTAAATTCTGTGTCTTTAGGTCTCCAGCCTAAGAGTGAATTTTAACCCTTACCAGCTTTTGTAGTGCAAACCTTGTTCCTTAATTTAAAACTATTGTTTAAATAAAAATGGCTAGAGCCAATTACATGAGGGATTAGAGGCAGATGGGTTTTGAGTTACTTTGTTGGGGGTTGCAAAAACAAGGAAAGAAGAGAGGAGTTCTTGAGAGGAGTAAACCACCAAGAGAGGAGATGGACTGTGAGTGCATGACTAGGAAATCCAGCAAGTACTTGACTATACCACTGAGGAAGTAGCCAGGGCGACTTAGAAAAGTAGCTTAGGGGTTGCACCCCCTTCCCCTCATAATTGTCAAGGCCAAAAACACTAACCATAGTCTGAGTCTCATACATTCTTAAATTAGATCAGGATACATTTAAATGGTTCAACTACATTTGGTCACTTGATTGGATTGAATTTATGAATGACAGAGAAGTAGGACTATAGATAGTGATTAATGAATGTGCACTAAATTCTAAAATTAAACACAGAAGAAAGCACAGTTGTGAAGAATTTTAGTGCCTACTTAAACAAGGAACTATTTAGTTTTAATTAACCAAATGTATGATAAAGTCAGTGAAAACCAACAAAGATTATTCTGGAAAAATATGGACCCTCAACTTTCTGAGTTGATTACACAGAAGGTTAAAAAATAACCTTTACCATAGCTCATTAAGAACTCTAAATCCAATTTATTCTTTTAACAAAGAAAAAGTCAAATTTTAGTTCTGTGTGCCTTTAATATTTGCCATTTCAGGTTTATGAGTTTCCATTTGAAAATTATCTCATAAGTGAAGCTGTACTATAGAAAGATTTTTGCTGAGTTTTTTAATTATCTGTTATTGCTTCTATTTAGAGTCAGCAAATAGAAGCTGAAGCATGTAGAATTCCCTATACTCAGATCTTCTAAAATTTGCGCAAGTTCCTAGCTTTTCTAACTATTCTTAGATTTTCCTCTTTTAGAAGAGTCAGTAACATTTGGAAATAAACTGTGACATTGTAGTATAAGAATAGATTCTTTTTGTCTAGTAGAAATGAGAGTTGTGAGGGGGACTTTCATTTCCACTGGGTATATGTTAAATATAATCTGTTAAAAGTAGTTGTTGGAATAAATGATAAATTCTTTAACCCTTATTGTAAGCCTTCTTTTTGGTGTTTGTACTCCTATACATACATGTATGAATGCATTGGTAGCTAAGGAAATGTGAGCTCCTAGTAGGCAACTGTTGGATTCTCTGTTACTGGCCTGGCTGCTTTGAACACTAGGGTTATCAAGCAGCTGCCTATGTGCACACTAAGATAAAAGTCACACAACTATCACAGCTGATCTCTCAGACTCCTGCATGAACAGCTTCAAACAATAGTCATTCAAACAGTTCATAGCAGACTTTTTCTTCTATCCCAATTCTCAGTGATTACCTAATGACCTTACAATCATTTTTACCTAGGCCATAGGGGCAGCAATTCCTTTGTTAATATGCAGACTGTATGAGATGATGTAGACTAGAGATAATGCTATAATTGATGCAAAACCTAATTTCATCTATGTGTAGTCTGTATGGTGATTGGTGCAAACATCTCTCCTCTAGATGTATAAAGAGGGTGGGTACATTGTTCACAAGAGAGGCAATCTACTAAAAGTATTCTCTTTAGTGTCTATAGTTAGTAGTGTTGGCTGAGCTAATAACAGATAGAAACACCAGAAGCTACAGAGTAGTGTGAACTCTGAATATTGAGCACTGACCTCAAAGATAACAAAACAGCATCAACTGCTGTAAGCTGAAGAAGAGAATGAAACAGTGTGCAAAAGAGTTCACAGAAGGGTGTTACAAACAGAGCAACTGAGCCTCAAGGAGGATAGAAGTCAAGCATTCTTTGGATGGTAGTTCTAATAAGGCATGCCTTTCATAAGCTGACTTAGTTAAACACCTGATTCCTAGATGGTTGCACTATTCAGAGAAGCTATGGGATGTGCATGGGTGAAGGAGTTCATCACTAGGCTAGAATTTGAAGATGTACACCCTTGATCTAGTTCCCTGATCTCTTTGCATCCTGTGAGAGGACCATCTAGTTTCTTGCCCCTGCTATGCCATGTCTCCCCAGATACAATGGTATACTGCTCTTCTTGGGTTTACCCTTACCAAAATAATCTTCATTTCAATAAATACATGCTAGGGTAGTATTGAGCTATCATACAAAGAGCTAAAAGATCTCCACAGAAAAACAAGCTTTAAAATTTACCTTTACAATTTGTGTCTTCTCTATGGTAAAATTATTTTATGTGTCATACCAGTATCTATGGGTTAATGTGAAACTTCTCACAATTTAAACTTTTTAAATTATACTGCACAGGAACTTAAATGGATATATTTTCCTAGACACTGGTTTGTTGGTCCTCCTAGGTGATGCTGAAACATGCACTACAGACACTTTTGCTTCTTTATACTGAATTTTGGCTCCTAAGTCACTTTAGAGAGGGGAAGTAATTTACAAACTGAGATAACATATTTGTAATTAATATCCTTGAAGAAACATTAAGTCAATAGCATATAATGGCTTTAAATTAATGGCAAAGGAAGCACCAATATTTAACTGAAAGACATCAAAGAATGTTGTCCATTTGAAGGATATAAAATGCTTCAAAGCAGCAATGGAAACAGATGTTCTATTTTACCTGAAATTAGAGACATACCAATCAAACTGAAAGCTAATACACTTTGGATGTATATTCTTTAAAACAATTAATTATTCTTTTGTTGTGGAATATTAGAAATGAAAATGTAAAGAGTAAACTGCTGTTTTTGTAAAATACTTTAGTATTACCTTTTAATATGAGCATTCACTTGTTGTATGACTATAGAATTTTCTTCCTTAGATACACTCAAGGGAAAATACTGCATATAGATTCTAACAGTAATATACAAGAATATTTATTAGCAATTTAGAAATGAATTTAATACAAAACCAATAAAAATACTATAATTAATAAAATGTCTTCAGTAGCAAAAATACTCAATGTTGAGATAAATGAATATGATTTTAGGTGAAATATGAAACAGTTTATACAGGTACATTGAAACTTGTTTCCTAAGACAATTGGTAATTGTTTTAAGAGATTAGGGGCCAAGCATTGTATAATCTGATATAGGATCAAACAGTTATGAATGGATAGCATCTTCCTGAAGAGCATGGGTTAGCTCTCTTAGGAGTAAGTTAAATTTTGAAAAACTAAAGTTACTCTTTCCTATGTTTGTTTTCTAATGTATGCTTTCTCATTCTGATTGTTTTCTGTTTCTACCCCTGACCTTTTGGTTCCAGTCTCTTTACTTTTAAGACTGTTTTGTTCTTCCATTATCTGTTTTCCAGTCTATTAGATGCAATAAGTTTCCTTTCTTATTGCTTTGACATGAAAGGACAGAGGGTACATTTTGTCTTACAGTTCTAGGCATTGACCACTATGGCAGAGTAGTCTTAGTAATAGGAGCTGGACAGGGCTGGTCACATTGCTGGTCACAGAGAACAATGGATGTTGTGGTGCTCAGCTGACTTTTTCTTTTTGATTAACTTCAGGAACATAGCCTAAAGGGTGATATCATCTGCACTGAGGATGGGACTAACCACCTCATCTGAAAGAACTCCCTCATAGATTTCACTCAAAGTTGGTTTTTTTTTTTGTTTTGTTTTTGATGGTTCAAGATCATGCCAAGATGATAACATTAGTCATCCCAGATACCATATTGTTCAATTTTTTTCTGTCATAAACTTTCTGTCAGACATCTCAGAAACAGTCAATCTGTGCCTCACACCAGTGTACAATTTATGTTGAGATGAAGCAGAGGTATGTGGTCACCACTTCAAATAAAGTGCTCAACACTGGTATTAACTATAAAACACCCGAAGGGCAGATCAAATTACAAAGCAGCCTGAGGTCACAAAATAAAGAAGAGAGAAAAGTTAAGATAGGATGAAGCAGACAAACTAAAATTCTCTGAGAGAGATCAAAGACAGTCACTCATAGATTCCTGTGCCTGGAAGATTCTAGTCAGTCAGTAACAACTGGCCTTCCGAAGTAAAAACTAGGAGTCAGCGAATGAGAAAATGAAGCTGTAATATCTTAAAGAAATCAAGCTCTACTACAGAGCAATAGTGATAAAAAAACTGCATGGTATTGGTGCAGAAACAGGTATGTTGATCAATGGAATAGAAATTAAGGGTTTAGAAATAAAACCACACATTTATGCATACTTGATCTTTGACAAAGAGGACAAAAATATATAGTGGAGAAAAAAAGCATCTTCAATAAATGGTGCTTGTCTAACCAGCTGTCTGTATGTAGAAAAATGAAAATACATCTATATTTTTAACCTTGTACAAAGCTCAAGTCCAAGTGGATCAAGGACCTCCACATAAAACATTGAGATACATTGAATCTAATAGAAGAGGAAGTGGGAAAGAGCCTTGAATTCATTGGCACATGGAAAAATTATCTAAACAGAACTCCAGTGGCTCAGGCTCTAAGGTCAAGAGCTCATAAATGGGACCTTGTGAAACAGGAAAGTTTCTGTAAGACAAAGCACATAGTCAATAGGACAAATTAGCAACCTACAAATTGGGAAAAAGTCTTCACTAACCTCACATTCGATAGAGGGCTAGTACTCAATGTATATGAAGAACTCAAGAAACTAACCAGCAGAAAACCAAACAACCTAATCAAAAAATGGGGTATAGAACTAAACAAAGGAATCTTGAATGGCTGAGAATAACCTAAAGAAAAGTCCCTAGTCCTTAGTGATCAGGGAAATTCAAATCAAAATGACCCTGAGATTCTACCTTACAGCAATCAGAATGCCTAAGATCAAAACCTCAGGTGACAGTACAAGTTGGTGAGCATGTGGAGAAAGAGGAACATTTCTCCATTGCTGCTGGGATTGCAAACTGATGTTCCCACTCTGGAAATCAATCTAGAGGTTTCTCAGAAAATTAGAAATAGATCTACCTGAAGATCCAGCTATACCATTCTTGGGAACATACCCAAAAGATACCCCACCATGCCACAGGGGCCATATGTTTCAGTATGTTCATAGTGGTCATGTTTGTGATAGCCAGATGCTAGAAACAATCCAGATGTCTCTAGACAGAAGAATGGATGCAGAAAATATGGTTCATTTACATAATGGAATACTACTCAGCTATTAAGAATGAGAACACCCTGAGTTTTGCAGGAAAATAGATGGAACTAGAAAATATCATCCTGAGTGAGGTAACTCAGACCCAGAAGGACATGCAGGTATGTACTGACTAATAAGTGGATATTGGTCAAAAGAATGTATAGAATACCTAGCATACAGTCCACAGAACCTAAAATGTTTAACAAGCGAAAGTGCCCATGTAAGAATACCTCAGTTCCACTTGGGAGGGAAAAGAAAACAATCACAAGAGGATGAAGGGAAGGGGAGGGAGGAAGGACTTGGTGAGAAAGGGGATAAGGAGAGGAAAGGGGAAATATGATCAAGTACTGGGTGGGGATAAAAAATGAAGGTCTGAAGGCCAGCAGAAAGAATGGAAACAGGCAACCTCAGAAGGTAGGAGGTGGGGGCACCCTCTAGACTGTACCAGAGACCTGGGAGTTGAGAGATTATGGGACTCAAAAGGAAAGACCTTCGATGAAATGCCTTACAGTGGGAAGAGGAAACTTGTAGAGCCCACTTTCAGCAGAAAGACAGAGCATCAAGTGACAGAGGGGGTTGCCATCCCACAGGAAAAAACTCTGACCCATAATTGTTTCTGTCTGAAAGAACTTTAGGGACAAAAATTGAGAAGAGCCTGAGGAAAAGAAGGTCCAGGGACAGGCCCAAAAGGGCATCCAGCTCAAGGGGAGGCCCCAAGGCCTGACACCATTACTGAGGCTATGGAGCACTCACAAAAAGGGACCTCTCATGACTGCCCTCCAAAAGACCCAACAAGCAGCTGAAAGAGTCAGATGCAGATATTTGCACCCAACCAATGAACAGAAGTTGTTGACCCCTGTCGTGGAATTAGGGAAAAGGTGGAAGAAGCTGAGGAAAAGGGAGACCCTGTAGGAGGACCAGCAGTCTCAACCTGGACCCAAGAGATCTCTCAGACGCTAGACCACCAATCAGGCAGCATACACCAGCTCATGTGAGGCCTCCAACATGTATATAGCAGAGGACTGCTGGGTCTGGATCAGTCAGAGAAGATGCCCCTAACCCTAAACAGAATGGAGGTCCCAGGGAGTAAAGAGGTCTGGTGGGGTGGGGTTAGGTGCTGGGCTCTGGGGTGGGGACATCCTGTGGAGATGAGGGTGAGGAAGAGGTATGGGATGTGGAACAGTCAGAGGGTGGACTGGAAGGGAGATAAAAATCTGGAGTGTAAAAAAAACGATTAAATTTAAAAAACAAGAAATCAACTTCAAGTTATCTAGACAATGCCATCATGTAATCCTAGTACCTGTCGGGCCAAGGACAAACTCATGGATGAAGGGCAATAAAACTGAAGACAGATAAAAAGCTGAGCTTTCTTCAGACTGACCAAGTCTGATGGAGTGCAGTGATACTGGAAAACTTCAGACTGTACTCTCCAGTGACGTCAGTGGGCCTTTGGGTTACGTATTTTTAAAAGTAAAAATGCATTTAGGTAGTGTTAATATGAAATGGAAATAAATGACTCCCAAGTAATCATTATTAATATAAGATTAATATTCATATAAGTGTCAAATATGTTTACAGGTAGACTATAATGTAGATTTTACAAAGGTGGTTGATATGGAGGTAAATGTCATAGTATAAGGTTGTACTGTGAGCTATGATTTAATTAGATTACTAAATTTAGTCTGATATTATTGTAAGAACAAAGAATATGAAAAAACTAAGTGTTCTGACAAATATTTTCTCTCTGGTATGATGAAAAAACTATGAAAAATACAGAATGCTTGATATCACTACATACTTTATTTTTTCAGAATGTCCACTTTAATATTAAACAGACTTTGAATGACATTTAACATGGTTACATATCTTGTTTTGCACCCCCATAAGTTTCATTTTCAAACTTACAATATATTTTTAACTGTCAAATTTTATAACATTTGTATATGTCCCTTAAGAATAATCTTTTGTTTTGTTTCCATTTTTTTGGATTAGTTTCATTTTCATGTTCAAAATGTGACTATGTTTATTTAACTATTTTTCAAAGACACTCCATATATGGTAAATTCCTTGAAGGTTTAAATTATTTTAGAATGTCTGGTTGCTTACTTAAAAGAACCAGGAATTGGCTGTTTAACAATCTCAAATCATAATTTCAGTCCTTAATCTTTTGCAGATTTCAGTCCTTTTTCTACCAGTCAGTTCTTATTTTCTTCTTGGAAGCATGAGACATTTTTTTAAACATAAAACAAAATTGCACATGCATGTAATTTGAAAATTGAAATTTGTGCTACGATTCCACAATTATTTTGTACAAACTAGAAGTTAATATCATCTTGTTTTACTTCCCAATCCGTTGGGGCCATACCTTAAGAACTTTACATTGTTTCTTCCCTTAAATGACTACCTAGTTATAAATTATTATTTGCTGGTTTGCATCAAGCACTATTTAACACCTTTCCACTATAGAGATTAAATATTTACCTCTTTGGGACCCCATGTTTCCCCCTCCTCTGTTCATCTCAATGTAGTTCGTAGGACATCTCTTTCTGATCTAGCAGTAATTTCTTCTCTAACCCAATTTATAAGAAGGGTGTTTTGAAAGGAATGCTACATGAGTTCTAAAGAAAGAACAGATTATATATGAATATTTCTACCTAATTTCTTAAAGCTGCTGAGCCATGGGGGATGGATTATTTTGCTAAAGCTAAGAGAACTGTATTTGACAGAAAAATGTTCTGATCCCCAAATGATTAATACTGAATTCCAGAGTGAAACAAGTCAGCTAGCTTCATTTCCAAAGGGGGGATGTTGTGTGTAGAGATAGTATGTCTTGGTCATTATAACAAGTAATTAGATTTTTAAACATTTAACGAATTTGGGTGCTTTTTCTTTCGTATTCAGCATGTATTCTGTTTTAAATATCTTTTCAGAGGAAAATACTTGGACACACTTTATGATATGGAATTCTGAGAATTTCTTGTAAAAGTAACTTTTATTCTCCTGTAGTAACTGTTGTCTAGGAGGTTTACTGCCTCCTTCTGCTAACCTAGGCCTACTCCTGGAGACTATTAGCCTGTTTTGCCTGATCTTGAGCCTTAAAAGACCACCAAGGAGCTGATTCCAATGCAATTGCACAAGGTCTTTTTATTCAAGCTCAAGCTTGGGCTCACCATGCTGACCCTGACACAGTAGGACAGAAAGGCGAAACCCTGAGCCTAGTTTCAAGCAAACATTTATAGAGGAGTGCAAACAAGCAAGGGGGTTTCCTAGCCTGACACACATCTGATTTGGGGGCTATTATGGAATTTCAGTATCCTTTAAAATAATTGGCTGGTGCTGGGAGCCAAACCATAAACTTCTGTTTTCCTTCTGATTTGGTGGTTGTTAGGAAGTGAAGTGTCAGGGGCAGGCTTGTTAGAGAGTAATCTGTGAACTAGTGCTAGGCAAAGGTTTATTGGGGAGTAACCTGGAAACTGGTGCTAGGTGTCAGCTTGTTTGTTAACTCAAGTTTAACCTTAGGTCAGGTTCTCTAAGATAGAGTCGGAACCCAAGATCTCGTCTCTCGGCCTTCACACAATCTAATATAGGCCTAGAATTTTTTCAGCCTCTTAGACTTGCCCTTCCCAGTTCTTTCTGATCCCTGGCTGACTGATCAAACCCAACTGTATTGACTGAAACGTCTCCCCAAACAGACGGATTCAATCTAAGTTCTCTCTGTTTCTCCTGATTTACTCTGCTTAGCCTCATACTACCTTTGGCAATCTGTTCTAATTTTTTGGCTCCTTCTTATTTTCTGGCTTGTTCTGTCTTTACCTCTGTCTAGTTTGTTCTCTCTCTGCAACCTTTCTCTCTGTCACTGTCCCCGTAAAACTGCCTTCTTGTCCTTCATTGCTCTCTCTTAAGTTGCTTCCTTTTCAGTGCTTTAAAAATATGTCACAGAATATTTGACCACACTATGAACCCTAAGATTTTTGTTATTTGCTGAAGAAAAAATAATTAGAGTCATGGTGTTGTTCAGTCCTTGGCACACAACTTTAATTCCTTTGACTGGAACATACATATGCTCTTAGTACATACCTTTATCTCAAACAATGAAGATAAAGTTAATTTGCAGAAGAAAGTACCCCTGTTTAAAAGTGATATTCTTTGAGTGGCAAAGTGATAAATGAGAAAAAGAATGTGTGTTTTCCTATTGCAGAAGCAATGCTGAAGTCTTCTGTGTATTTGGATCGTGTTTGAATTTATGTTTCTTTCAGTACAGAATTTTTCTATTTTTAAACTTTTACACTCTGATGTAAATCTATAAAAGCTACAAGCTGTACTCAGTTCTCTTTGGAATCTAGTGATACGATAAATAGGTAAATGAGTATCTATTCAACACATTAAATATTCGCATGGTGCCATATCCTATTGATTAGCTGTGTTGATTCATCTTAGGATTCATGTTGTGTGTTTGCCTTACCATGTCCTTCTCTTGGTTAGCAATGTTCATTTTATCAGTGTGACTCTCAACCAGAAATGACTCTTGGGACTTCATCCTGTTTATGATACTTTTTTCCAGAACATCACTGTCGCTATAGGTCCTGCAGCATCTGTACTTACTCTTACATTGACTATGATGCTAAAAGTACACACTGGTATCTCGGGTGTGCTTCTTTCCCTTGCTATATTCTCTCCTTTTCTATCACTCTCGCAGTCATTCTTTAGCTATTGTGAAGATGCTTGGTATAGGTTTACCTGCCTCAGGAGTATGTATTCAACAGTCTTTGCTGCTTGCCTTCTGTGAATTCTCTGTCTTTGTCAGCTCACTGAGGATGATTTTTCTCTAATGGGTTGTGGTGATTTGAATCTGTGTAGCCCATAGGAAGTGGTACTGTTAGGAAGTGTGGCCTTCTTGTGTGACTGTGGGCGTGGACTATGAGTCTCTGTCCACTGTGGAAGAGTCAGTCTTCTCCTGTTTGCCTTCAGGGCAAGAAGTAGAACGCTCAGCTCCTCCAGCTAGTCATCACTACACAGACTGAAACCTGGATAATTGCATCAAAGTCACCTTCTGGAGAGTCCAGATTTCCAGATATGGACTTCTAACCAACAAGTTCATTGAAAAACTCTCCTTTGTCAGTAAAACTGAGCACATTTTTGTAACTAAATGGACTAGTGTGGTTTTTTTTCACTCTTACAACGGTTTCTTAGTTTTGCTGCAGCTGTACTAACATAGTCTCTCTATCTTGGTAGTGGGGAGAACATGCTGGAATATTACAGAATAAAACATTCTTTGGGATTACATATTATTCGAGTCTGGGATATCATTCTTCAGAGAATCGTGGACCCTTACAAATTCATTCATCAGATCTGTCCCAAGACTCTTCACATTCTCCAGATCATCTTTCATAGAGTAGGAGTTATCGATGGGGTAGTCTTCATCTCTCTTGAATGTTAATGGAAACTTCCGTGGTTCTCCTGATCTCAACTTTAGATGCAGCTATTATGGTTGGATCTGAGGAATGTCTTCTGGCTGAAGCTTTTCTGCTATCCCTTGTCTGCAATGTTGAAATTTTTAATTTTCTTTATCATTTGGTAGCTTCTGGGATTTTCTATGTCACTTGGCTGGCAACCCTTCTTTTTTAAAGTCTCTAAATCATCATATTATGTAGAAGTAGGCATTTCTTCTTATAAAAATATATTTATACACCACCCACAACTTGGCCCTGCTTGTATACATTCTCCATAAGATTTGGCATCTGCTTTAGAATATCTGCTGGGCCAAATACAGAACAAATCAAGCTGGTCAATCCAATCCAGACAACCAGTTGGAAACGCATACTTCCAGATCATGGTCCATCACGTGAGAAAGTCAGGACAGGGATTTAAACAGGGCAGAAAGGTGGAGGCAGGAGTTGAAACAAAGGCCATGGTGGGGTGCTGCTTACTGACTTTCAGGTTCAGAGATTCAGTTCATTATCTTCAAGACCGGAAGCATGGCAGCTTCCAGGCAGGCATGGCACTATAGGAGCTGAGAGTTCTACATCTTGTTTCAACGGCAAACAGAAGACTGACTCTCCACTGGGCAGAGATTCATAGCCTACCCCTACAGTGACACATTTTCTCCAACAAGGCCACATCTCCTAACAATACCACTCCCTATGGGCCAAGCATATTGAGTCCACCAGATGTGTATTTCTTATCTTTCTTTTTCTTACCCTTCTCAGTTTTTCTTTTCAAATCTGCCAATAAAGTGAGAATTCCAGAGCAGAAATCTGACCAAATCTCTCTTCTGCTGGAGGCTTTAATAGATGCCCTCTGTTCCTAAACATATCCAAGGGCATGCAATCATTCTGTGAATATTTTAGAGAAAGCACACTCAGAAGCCCTATTGTTTCATAATTCCATCAGGTGTTTCAGTACCTCCAAGGGAATGAAGAGGAAAATTTAGATATGGGTGTGAGTCATAATTTCTGCATTTTTGTAGTTGGTTGGCCTGGTGCTGCTGGTATTCTAATGCTGACTTGGGGTCCCAAAACTAGTTGCATCAGAGATAAGAGTCCATACTTAGACATGAGTTAAGTGACCCCGCCCCCAGTTAATTGTGATTGGTAAATAAAAATGCTAACAGCCAATAGCAGAGTGGAAGAGACATTGATAGGGTTTAGGTTTCTGGAGCTTAGGACCACAAGGAAGAAGAAAGTAGAGGAGTGCATAAAGGAGAAACTGCTATAGGTTAGCTCAGCCATAACAATGTGAGTACAAGGGCTGCCCAATTGAAGTTAAAAGCAGCCCAGGCAGAACATAGTAAATAGTAGGTAATAACTTGGGGTTCTCAATAAGAAAGTAGATCCTAGCAGCCTGGAAGAAAGGCAGTTGCCTAGCTACTGTATTACTTAAAGTATGTTGAAAGTACAAAGGCTTTGAGTGTGTCTTTCATCCGAGAACTCAATAACCAAAGGTAGGGTAGAAACTCCAGACCGGAATTTACTTATTTACTACTATATTTTTTTGTTTCACCTATCTTTGTTCCATATTAACAATGGAAGCATAATCATTATTCCTGTTCTTTAAACTGGAGTTTATAAGAGGACATAAGTCCTTCAGTGTCCTGAAAGTAAGTGCATACCATAAGAATGGAATTGCCAACTAAAGGCTGTATTTTTCATCCCTCATGCCTTGAAAACCTAAATTTCTGTCTCTATTTCTGTTTCTAAGCAGTAAACTGCAGTTCTTTTTTTTGTAATGTGCCTATGCTTTGGTGAAGTTTCCCCAAGAGTTCTTCTCCCTTTTCATCCTGATAAACCATAATATACTAGGCAGGATCATTCAGCTCTGGAACTTAAAGTAACTTAAGTCTAGGTATTCTGTCTGGTAGAATTATTTAGCCATCTGGGCTTTCTCACAAGAATTATGATATGATGTACTCGCTTGTATTTTCTAAATAGACTCTCTTATGGTGCCTGTGCCCAAAAGTAGCCTGCTGGCAATTGACTCATGGTTGTTACATAATTTGACTAAAGTGAGCCCAAGAACATGTATTGTAATATTCTTTGAAGCAGAGTCTCATGTCTCCTAGAATGGCCTTTTATTTGTTATGTAGCTGAGGATGACTTTGAACTTCTGATCCTCATGTCTCCATCTTTGAGTAGTAGGATTGAAAGGTCAATGGGGAATCAAACAGAAGTGCCTGAAATGCTAGGCAAGCACTTGAACAGTGGTATCATCTCTATCCCATTTCATTATATTCACTACCCAAGACCCTGGAAGTGAGTGTCATGCAATCTTTGTTCAGATTAAACTATTTATGAAATGTTTCTCTCTGAGATGGTCCTTACTCTATACTATATTGGGTTTACTGTACAGTCCTACACACTGTGATGTATTTCAATCATATTCATCCCTCATTGCCATTTTGGTCAATTTTCTATTCCCACCAATTTCTTTCTTTTCTTCAATGGTCCCCTAAGACCCCTTTCTTGGTCCATTTACTTGATGATCCAATATATTTAGAGTTTCTCTTGAAGGCATGAGTGAAGTGTTGTTCACTGGATAATGATTTTTCTTTGGCTACACCACTACATAAACATCCCTCTTCATCTTCAAGCAACCTTTAAATTATTTTATTTTTTATTATATAAATTTTCAGGAATGCATTTTTCCTTCTTCTTCCATGACAAGATGACAACAGAGCCAATCCTGTGGAGATCCTGAGCAGGTGCCACGTTTTGGAGAATAAGATTGTTCTGTCCTGATGAGAATTCAACATTGTACTTTGCAGTAAATAGTGTGTTCCAACTGAGGTGTTCTACCTTCTCACCGTGTTAGAGCATTAGTAACTGGAGAATGCTGTTTGGGGAATGTTGGAGAATCTAAAAAGTGAACTCATAATTTTAACTTAAGAAAGGTCTATGAGGGAGACAAATAACCCTATTAAAAAATGGGGTTCAGAGCTAAACAAAGAATTCACAGCTGAGGAATGCCGAATGGCTGAGAAACACCCTAAAGAAATGTTCAACATCGTTAGTCATAAGGGAAATGTAAAATCAAACAACCCTGAGATTTCACCTCACACCAGTGAGAATGGCTAAGATAAAACTCAGGTGACAGCAATGCTGGCGAGGATGCGGAGAAAGAGGAACACCTCCATTGTTGGTGGGGTTGCGGACTGGTACAACCATTCTGGAAATCAGTCTGGAGGTTCCTCAGAAAATTGGACATTAAACTGCCTGAGGATCCAGCTATCCCTCTCTTGGGCATATACCCAAGATGCCCCAACATATAAAAAAGACACGTGCTCCACTATGTTCATCGCAGCCTTATTTATAATAGCCAGAAGCTGGAAAGAACCCAGATGCCCTTCAACGGTGGAATGGATACAGAAAATGTGGTACATCTACACAATGGAATATTACTCAGCTATCAAAAACAACGACTTTATGAAATTTGTAGGCAAATGGTTGGAAATAGAAAATATCATCCTGAGTGAGCTAACCCAATCACAGAAAGACATACATGGTATGCACTCATTGATAAGTGGCTATTAGCCCAAATGCTTGAATTACCCTAGATGCCTAGAACAAATGAAACTCAAGACGGATGATCAAAATGTGAATGCTTCACTCCTTCTTTAAAAGGGGAACAAGAATACCCTTGGCAGGGAAGAGAGAGGCAAAGATTAAAACAGAGATGAAGGGACACCCATTCAGAGCCTGCCCCACATGTGGCCCATATACACACAGCCACCCACCAGACAAGATGGATGAAGCAATCCTAAACACAGCCAGAATACATTTTGCCAGCAGCAAACCACCTAACTGAGAATAAAAGGAATCAGAGAAAGAACTGAAGAGCTTGAAGGGGCATGTACAACAATGCTGCTAAACCAGAGCAACTTATACATGGACTGACCCTGGACTCTGACCTCATAGGTAGTGAATATCCTAGTAAGAGCACGAGTGGACTGAACCCCCAGGAACTAGACTGTTGGGGGAGGGCGGCAATGGGGGAGGGTGGGGAGGGAACACACATAAGGATAACACTCAAATGTATATAAGAAATATTCAACTATGATGTGTTTGAATGTAATATAATTAAACTTAACTTATTGACAGACTGTTACTATATAATACAACCTATACTAGAACAGACACGAATCCTCCTGCTTCAAAGCTTCAAGTTCTGAGTCTATATGACTAATGTTGCATTTTCTGAAAAACACTTTACCATACAAGATTATAAAGAGGTATAGGAATCATCCAATGACTTTCTTTTAACCCAGTACTAGGTCTACATCTTCATCTCAGTCAGCAAAGTCTCTCACCCACTTTGCTCCATCCCATATCACACTGCCGATGACCTCTCTCTGAGTCTGGCAACAATTTCTCTACCCATCCAGTTTCCAAGGCAGGCTGCCCGCATGCCAGAAATATATATTCCAATTCTGTGACAGCTTAGTGTCCCAGCCACCACATACTCTCTTAAACTTAAATTGCCACATGAATGAACACACAACACAACAACCTCTGAACCAATTGATAGGATAGAATTGCCCACGCAAACATACAAAGCCCTGTACACATCCATCCCTTAAGAACATTCATAACAACCTGTAAAGGTGTAGAGTGGAATCTTAACATCAGCCTCCATGTTCTCTTGGCGGCTTCTTCTCCCGTTTCCTTCCATTCCAGTCTCCTCCTCCTCCCTCAAACGTTTGTCCTATCCTTCCTTCTCATCTAACGACAGGCCCCGTTCTATCTTGTACCTGCCTTCATCTGTATGACATCTTACAACTTATGATTACATCTTCTCCGTATTTTGACCAGTTGTAATGGTCTCTGTCACTTGAAAAGTTTCTTTGATGAAGGGTGAGAGCTTTACTCCTCTGTGGATATGAGTATAAATATTTAGAACACATCTAGAAATTATTACAGTTTAGTAAAGTGGTGGGAGTAGATTCTTTTCTAAGACTCACAATCTCACTACTCCTTTGCTAGAATTTTACTACAAGCATTATTTTCATCCTGCGAATTGACCTAACCCCAATTGATACATCTATAAAATTATTCCAGCACCTTAGGCTCGAGGAAATTTGTAGAGATTTTAAGAGTCATACAACCAGGAAATCAGTTGTGAGACTGTATGTATTAGAAGTGACAGAGAAGCTTCAATCATGACATCTTAACAATATAACTATCTAAGTAAGAGCTGAAGATGTACAATACCAACAGACAGGCTAAAATGGAAGGGGGAAATCTCACAGAGTGCTGTCTCTAAACAAAGACCCGTGAAGAGCTAAGGAATTCTGAGAGATGGAGAAATAGTATTTCTCAAGGATGAGAGCCCCAACTTGTTATTCAATATCAGTGGTCAGCCTCTGAAACTGTATACATATAAATATCACTGAAATGAACTAACAATTTATATTTATACACACATACATACACACACACAAATTAAAATGCTGTGATTTCAAGAAAGAGTGAGGAGTATATGTGAGGGATAGGAGTAAGTAAAGACAGAAATGATGTAATCATATTTTCACTTAAAAATTATTAAAAATTAAAAAATAAATTATAATTTCAAAGCTTATTTCATTTATTCAATAACACCCCATAGGTAAAATATAATTAAAATTACCAAATATTCCATTTAAGAAATGTCCTCAAGTTGATAATGCATTGATTCCTTGGGAATCATATTAGTTTGAGAGAATGATGCCTATATGGATATGTATATTTTCCTGCCGAATTGATTAGTCTGCATATGTGTGTTGAGGGCAGAAGTCAAGCTCAGCTCTATTTCCTCAGGAATAATTCACCTTACTTTTGGAGACTGAGACTCTTACTGGGACCTAAGATTTGCTGATTAGGTCAGGGCTACTGGACAGCTCCAGATATCCTGACAACTTCACATCCCCAGGGCTGGTATTATATGGGTGTACCACTATTACCAGCTTTTCTTTAACTGAAAAAAAATTAAACAATATGTTCTGGTCACCTTTCCTCTATTGCAACTTTTCCTAGATCCTTCTCACCACTGCCCTTCTACATATCCCCAACTCCCCAAGTTCTCACACTTATTTCCTTTTACCCTCTAGAAAAACAAAACTAAGAAAGAAAGAAACAACTAGGCAAACAAAAATCCAAAAAAAAAGAATTTTTAAAAGAAAAATACAAGAAATACACACAAACAAAACTATATAAACAGAAATCATAATGTACAAGCAAAAGAACAGTATGACAAAAATTCTCTGATCAAAGCATAATGGGAAAAAATCTACATGAGTGCTAGGAATCAAACTGGGTTTCTCATGCATACATAGAACAGGTTTAGAAACCCTTAGCCCTTATAACAAAGTGAAAGGCTTTGATCAGAATTATAATTTCCCCTTTGCATTGGTCTTATATACTTAATATGGATTTAAAATTCCAAAGTGGGTAATATGTCTATAGACACAAATTTTAACACAGCAGCTAAAACATGTCTAATTGTTAGTAATGTTTTGTCTCTGCTTTCCACTCAGGAGGAAGTGGTATATGTCAGTGAGGCTAGACAGAAGCTTTGTTAACTCACTGATCACAACCTTTGTCTTGGTCTTGGGGAGAGTCCACATCCGTTCCAGTACTGTTTCCCTATGGGAGCAGAAGAACCATAGGAATCCCAATCACCTTTTCCTCCATAGTGACCAGAACACGAGCTTTTTGTGTGCTCCTTAGAGGTGACAGCTTGTGACTTTCCTCCAAGAATATTAGTATATTAACATTTATAAAAACCAATCCTAAAACTCAGAAAAAATTCTCACTCTTCAAAGGGCACTCTCAATTTTGGTTGAGATTCATTTTCATGATACTATTGGTCATTAGATTTCTTAGTACACTGCATTTTCTTTCTGGTTTGAATAAGTTCACTGTGAATATAATGAACCATAGGCTGAGGACATATTAAAACTCTTTTAGGCCAAATGCCACTTTAATTCCTTCTCAGAACTGACTTTAGCAGCATCCTTTACCTTATTATTTTTGTTATATCATATCTTGCCCTCCTATACCTATTTTACCACATTTATGTACGTATTTCCCAACATCACACATGACATTTTTGTATTTGCTTTATTGACGCCTATGGCTTCATATGTGTAGATAAAAACTTTATAGTGCAGTTTATATGATGATGTTTCTTCATTTCTCTCTAGTCTCCAAACTCTGGTAAGGAAATATTCTTTATATTTCAGATCAACGTCAGTGCCAAACTAGATGAATTTCCACCATAGCAAGTTATAGTTTTAACTAATTAATGATAGGTATAACATGATAAATTATGAATTTAGGAAATCATTATTCAGTAAATGATTGCTTGTCATTACCAATGATGCAGATTAATCTTCGAACATCATAGTGTTACAGCACATGGCAGCAAAAGCATCTTCTCTGATCTATAGGAATAACTTTGTCCACATAATTGTACTGCTTGGAACAAAAGTAGAAGATGTCCCAATTGTAATGATAACATATACCTTTAAAAAGTAGTATAAAGTAATTAATTGTACAAAGTATGTAATTTCATGCCAGATTTACAATGTTACATATGGTGAACTTTCTTCAAGTTCACTCCACTACTATTCTTCTTTCTACTATTCCCTTACTCATCTAATTTCTCAAATCCCCTTATATATCCCTATTAATGCTCACACTTATTTTCAAGTTATTTCTTTTATGATTCCTAGGTTTCACATATGAGGCAAATCTATCACAGTTGTCTTTGCATGTATAGCTTATTTCTGTTATCATGGTTATCTATAGTTTCATCCATTTTCTTGGAAATGACAAATCTCAGCTTTTTATGTATGAGTATTACTTTCCAATCTATTGAAGAACATCTAGGAAGACTATAAATTGAATATTGTGAATCGCAATTATATTGTATGCCACAATTATCATGGTATGCAGTAATATTTATGGTAACCTGATTTTAATTACTTTGTATATTTCCACAAAGGTATGTGGCTGGATAACATCAACGTTTTTATTCATCATTTTGTCAAATGAAAAATGTATGCAAAATAAATAATTTGTAGTGAAAGAAAAGCAGCCTACACATGGGAACAGAATGTGCCAGGTATTCATCTGATAGGTCATTAATATTTAGATAATGTAAAACAACGACATAGCAAAAGATACATCCAGGAAGTAGGTAGTAGAAATGAATTGATATTTCTCAAATGAAGAACTAATAGTACATAAATGCACAGAGAGGTTTTAGTCTTTAAGAAAATGCAACTCAACAATTATGTTGTTAGTCATTTCAAGATGGCTGCTAAACTAAATGAAAGAAACTTTAAATAGTATGCTTAGGGGGTTATGTAGTAGTAAATATTAAATAGTAGATTCAGCATGACACACTATTGTCAGCACCATAGGGCCACATGGCATCTGCGGGGTATTTTCATCTCAGCCGGACTGGGCAGACTCTCTGGCCCAGAGCCCTCAAAATATCTCTACCCAACTCGCCAAGCTCCCAATCTCCATACCGCTCTGCCACTGGCTACTCTCTCAGTCCCGTAGCAGCCAGCCTCTTGAGATGCTCTTGCTGCGGACTCTGCAAACATTCCCCGCATCTGCCCCCTGTGATTATACTCACAACTCCCAGTAACCTGTGAATATCAAAACTCAATAAGCTTGTAGACAGATTCATACAGTAAATTCTTACTCCACAAAAACATCCACACAATAAACTCTGAACCAATTAATATTGATATAATCTGCCCACCCAGATAAGATAAATTGTTCTATAAAAATCCATCTCTTATGAAATATTCATAACTACCTGTGGCCCTTTAAGATACGGGTTAACCTTCTCCTCCTTCCTCTTGGTTTTTCTTCCTCCCTACTCTTCTCTCTCCTTTCTCCAAAACTCTGTGCCCACCTTACTTTTTCACTGCCCAACCACAGGCCTTGCCTTATCTTCTGCCTGCCATCACCTGCATATAGACAACAATTCACATCTCACTCTTTATGTTTAATTAAAAAAAGAAATTTTCTCTCAAATGTAAGCTGAGCACAGCTATTACCATTCTGTTTTTATAAAATATAAGATACACCTAATACTGAGTCAGCCATTTTTTGTCAATTAAATAGTAAATTCTGTTATCTATCTTAACTTTTTAAGAGGCTTAAAATCTGTGTTATGTCATGCCTAACAATTATGCTTTCTGGAAACTATCCAATTAATGTGTATTCTCAATGTTAAATAGCCTGCATGGGCTATGAGTCCATAATTAGTCTTCAATCTCATCAGAAATCTGAGAACAGCCAATACTATCTGAAAATATAGGAAGCCTAACACAGATTCCTGGACTGAGAAAAGTTGAACAGACAACTGTCTACTTGTACAGGTCCCTGTTAGCTACATATAAGAGCAGCAGTCTTCAGCCTTCTGGCACAGAATCATCTGACAGAACTTTGTAACAAATTTGAAGGACTGATTATTCTGACTTGGCCAGAATTATCAGTGAAGTATTCTGTAAGTGTGTCCTTTTCTGGACAGTATTTTGTCTGTAGATGAAATAGGTAATTTTTGCCCAGTGGCTATCTAGCCACAACATATTAACTCACCTGGAGGTAGAGATGCTCAATTTCTTCTTTGAATCCACAAAAGGGCTAGGAGCATGTAAGTCTCGATAACAAAAGAATAAATAACATTAAATGTCACATTTTGTGGATTTCTGATGTTTTTGAAAACCATCTATATAAAGTAATCTGGACTGTTGTCTGTTCTCTTAGCTATTGTTGTCTGGACTCTTAGCTATTTCTAATAAATTACCTTGAAAACACTCTAACAGTAAACTGAGAGCCATGAATTTGCTATTTGGCTCTTAACTCATATTTAATAATCTCAGATCAGTTTATAATATCAGTTATAAGACTGGGTGTAAGCCTTGTATTCTTAAATGTGTTGTATGGGCACAATGATTACATGAGAGTAGCAATATTAATTGCAATTTTATATCAATAAGAAATTTGTACTAATGAAAACTTTAAATTTGTATCAAAGAAATTCTGTATTAATGTAATAGTTTATAACTTCAACTTAGTAACAAATATAAAGATTTCTACCACTTGAGATTATTGGTGTACAATTTCAGCTAATTTCTCCCTGTTAAATTATGACCATTTCTAAATTCCCCAGAAAGACAACTTCAGAACAACCACCCTCAATCTACCAAAGTTCAGGGAACTTGGGTGATATCTCTTCAATAACTTTGACAAACTGTACATGGGCAATGAGATGTCTTTGAGGCTTGGGGAGGGAAAATGAGGGAGTCAGCCAGGCCTTAAGAAGGCCACATCAATGATTGTTGTTGTCTCTGATATCTGTCTTGACAGAATCTGGCTGAAATTCCCTGAGGATCAGGAATTCAAGCAGGTTAGTTCAGCATATTTGATGGTGAGACTCACCACAAGTATACATTCTCTCATAGATAAATCTCAAAACAAAATGTTAGTGTCATCAAGATAGCTGTATGGATTGCTTTAGTCTGTGTAGGATAGACAGATGGTTAGGATGAAAAAAAGTTATTTGGTTTTTTTTTTTGTTGTTGTTGTTGTTGCTGTTATATACTCTTGAATCTAGTACTCCAGGAGTTCTTTCTCTTTCAAATTTGATCCATATAACTCTAGAAGAAGGCTCTAATCACCCTTTTTAAAACATAAAACTTTTCTCCCAAAATAGCATGCCCTTTAGTCAGCAACCAGAAAATCTGTATCTTGCATTCTTTCCCAGAGAAATAATATAAACGCAAAACTCAAAAATCATCCCCATTTTGAAAATTAAAACAATCTAAAACAAATGAAGTAAACTAAAACGCTGTATGAGCCTATTCTGAGGCCTTTGTAGTCTGTCATGTCAGGAAATCAACCCAGAATTCCTGTGGAGCCCATGTTAGAAGGAACATGAGCCTGCTGAAGACCCCCGTACTATACCATCGATCTGTTAGGCCCTCTACCTGGAGCTCAGACCCCCACTCACTAGCCACTTCTATAGTATACGTCTGTTATGCACTCATAAACTACAGATTTCTGTTTTTTCCTCTACTACTTGTGAATTTCGGGCAGAATTTCCTGTGTGACTCGGGGAAAAATCTGCACTCTCTCGTTTTAATTATAAACACAATTTAATCACACTTCTATGAGTACCTGTCAATAAGAAGCAGGCAGTTTGTCAAATCAGGATTTTAACCCAAAATTCCCATGGAGCCCACTTTACAAAGAATATGAATAGCCTATAAGACTTAATTGAGGTTTAGATCTTTATACCATCTTTAAAACAAACCAAACTTTAAAATTCTGTCCTATGATTACCTGTTTGTAGAAACAGACAGGTTTGGCTTTCTGCCTAGAGCAGTCCTCTTGTCTCTTCTCACAGCACGGGACCGCAGAGCCTGGTAGCCTAAGGTTCCCATGCTTGAGCCACCACATGACACCACCCCTCTTTCACTTAGAAAATAAACACTAAGTCTAACTCTCAGGCTGATAATCTTACATTTTTAGTGGATTCTTGCCTAACATGTTGGTTCACCACCTGTAGCAGTAAATATTAAAAAAAGAACTCACCATCCCACGCTATTGCCGGCTTTGTCAGGCCACATGGCATATGTGAGAAATTTTCAACTCAATTAGCAAAACATCTCAACCCAACTCACTGAGCTTCCAATTTCCTTTTCATGCTGTTCCTGCCTCCTCTCTGGGCCCTGCAGTGATCTCACCACATGACTAGCCCCACATTTCTTCCAGCTACTCTCTGGCCCCAGCAGCAGCCACCCTTTCCCTCTTGAGACTTTGCTGCTGTGGACCCTGCTCATAGTCCCAGGATCTGCCCCCTGTGGTTATAGTCACAACTTCCAGTAACCCATTAAAATCAAACCTCAATAAGCTTGTAATTTATCAATCAGATTTCTATCAGTAAATCCTCACTCCACAAAACATCCACACAATAAACTCTGAACCAATTGATAATGATATAATCTGCCCACCTAGATAAGATAAATTGTCCTATAAAGATCCATCCCTTATGAAATATTCATAACTATCTGTAGAGCTTTAAGGCCACACAATTCTGAGTCATCCTTTTCCTCCTCTATCTTGGTTCTTCTTTCTCCCTTTTCCTCTCTCTTTTCTCTCTAAAACTGGCCCTCCTTACTTTTTCACTGCCCGCCCTCACCTGCATATAGACAACAATTCACAGGGTAATAGGATTATTTTTATGTCAGGTGGAATGTAAAGTAAGCCATTTATGTTGGGATTCACTATGCAGATTCCTCAATCCACAAAAAACCAAAAACAAACAAAAAAAAAAAACCAAAAAAAAAAAAAAAAACAAACCTGTTTTCACTATACACTGAATATCTAAAAAGAGTACCAAATATACATTTTTTTAAAATCTCAGTTTCATTAAAGTTAAGAATTATACACAGCACCTGTGTAATTGGAGACACTCATTGGTCCTTCAATTGTTTTTAGAAAATTGAGTGTATCTAGAAGGTACTAAATGGGCACATGACGTCTAGATCCTTCCTAGAATTCCATTTCCAGTTGATACTTACTGGTGCATTGAGTCGCCATCCATGTTCTTAAGAATAGATCTGTACCCACATTCATTTAGGCTTCCCCGGTTAAATCAGTTAATAACTAAACAAAAACAAAAACGAAGCAAATGTAAGACTAAGTTTTGTAGGAGGAGGCAGGTTTAACTTCATACAGAAGGGAGATAAGAGGATGGGTTGGTGAGTGTGGCCCAAATGCATTATATACACATATAATATCATCAAAGAATAATTAGTATAAAGTAATTTGAAAAGAAAGATAAATAAATGACACTGATTCCCCACCAAAAAATGTTGGTCACTGACACTGTAGTGAGCCATTCTACAGGTACTGATTACTATCTGTGTGTTCCACAGATGTCCCTAGCCACACAGTGATTCAGAGAACAACCTATTGTAGCTATGAGTAGATAGGTTTGAACACATTGAAACAAAAATTGAAAACACCTTAGGGTAATGATGCTGATCTCTAAAATAATAGTTACTTTTTAGAACACAGACAACTTAGCTCTCTGTAATTTAGATCATCTAGAAGACAATGGTGAACAGTACTTCATAAAACAGAAGACAATCAGTGAGAGACACTGGGCGCTACAGGCACAAGAACTGACCTTTGATTTTCCCTCAATATTATAATTAAGACATTTTTCTTAATATATGCAAATCTCATGTCTCTAGAAAAAGTATACAGAAATCATTACAGACAATAAACCCTGTCATAATTTGTGCAAATACTCTCATTGTCATTTTAGAGTGGAAGATAAGTGTCAGGTTACAAATGCCTATCAGATTTCTACAATTTATTGGGAAATGTTCACTTCTTCCCATGTATTATTTCGGTTAATTCTGTAATTTCTTGATATACATGTCCAGAGGAATCTTGAGGTAGAGATTCTGGGTCAGATGCATAGACAGTCTGCTTAGATTTCTCAGACACTTTTCTCCCCTATGGAGTGGAAGTCACATTATATCTTGGGAGATAAATATGTCAGTATTAGAGAGGACCTGAGAAACACTTCTGTACAGAAACTATAGTGCATAACAGAAAGAAAACTATTCATCTTAGGAGATCAGAAATAATGCGGTTTTCTTATTTATGATAAAGTCATGGCTCACCAAATGTTTTTGGTTTGAGGAGCTACTGCTGAGTAGTAAGCAGTCACAAAAAAACATTAGCAAAATAAAATGTTTAATTTGTATGTGAATGTCCTTGGCTGCAGTTCAACATTCAAGAATGAGCTGAGCTTGAGGGTATTTAATAAGATAAAAACAGGTCTGAATTTTCTGGAACCAGGAAGATATTAGAGCATGCTCTAATCTTAGAGATAGCAAATGAAATAACTTCAACCATGATGACTTATTTAAATTTTGACAATATGTTATAGCATAATGGAAATGTGTGACTATGTCCTATATGTGACTAAAAGTGCTAAAAATTGAAAGGAAGTACAGGTGTGTGTGTGTGTGTGTGTGTGTGTGTGTGTGTGTGTGTGTGTGTGTGTGTGAGGCACATGCTTCTTCTGGTGACCTAGGATAAATTTCTCTTTGTCATCCATCAGTATGCAGTAATTTAGCATGATCCCAATGTTCTTCGCTAAAAACTGCTTTTAAGCTGTATAACATACATAGTTAGTGGTTAATAATATGTGTTCTTCCTGGGCATGTACCCAAATGATGCTCCAACATACAACAAGGACACATGCTCCACTATGTTCATAGCAGCTGGAAAAGTTCACAGAAGCTGGAAAGAAGCCAGTAACCCTTCAACAGAGAAATGAATTCAGAAAATGTGGTACCCAAGATACAGTCCACAGACCACATGAAGCTCAAGAAGAAGGACAACCAAAATGCGGATGCTTTAGTCCTTCTTAAAAGGGGTAACAAAGTAGTCATAGGAGGGGATATGGAGACAAAGTTTGGAGCAGAGACTGAAGAAATGGCCATTCAGGACCTGCCCCACCTGGGTATACAGCCCGTATATATACAGCCACCAATAGATAATATTGATGAAGCCAAGAAGTGCACGCTGACAGGACCCTGATATAGCTGTCTCCTGAGAGGCTCAGCCAGAGCATGTCAAATACAGAGGTGAATGCTAGCAGCAAACCATTGGGGTCCCAGTTGGAGGAATTAGAGAAAGGATTGAAGGAGCTGAAGGGGCTTGCAAACCCATAAGAACAACAATACCAACCAACCAGAGCTTCCAGGGACTAAACCACTACCCAAAGACTACACATACGCAGACCCATGGCTGCAGCCGTGTATGTAGCAGAGGATGGTCTTGTTGGGCACCAATGGGAGAAGCCCTTGGTCCTGCCAAGGCTGGACCCCCCAGTGTAGGGAAATGTTAGGGTGGGGAGGTGGAAAGGGTGAGTGGTTGGGAAGAGGAAACGCTCTTACAGAAGAAGGGGAGGGAGATGGGAAACTGGGCTTATGGACAGGAAACCGGGAAAGCAAATAACATTTGAAATGTAAATAAAACATTTCAATAAAAAAGAAATTAAGAAAGAAAATGTGTTTAACCCAAGTACAGACATCATTGAGTGTAACACAGCAGTAAAGACAGACAATTGAGGAAAAGAAATGCCAGTGTATTTTATCTGACACACTTCAAAATCTTACTGGGCTGTAAATTATAAATTACATTATTGTTGTGTTTCATAAAAAAGAAAAGAAGCCAGGGGTATGTTTGGTGGAAGAGTGGGATGATATGGGGGAAGAGAGTGCCTCTGTTGGCCCATGTTGAGGCATCTCTTCCCCCTGAGGTACGGGTCACAAAGTATAGTATCGATTAGAGATAGAGGAGTAAAAAAAGGCTAGCCACAAACATGAGGAGAGAGAAGGGGAGAGGGAATGGGGAGAGAAGGGACAGAGGAGGACGAGGATAAGAGAGCAAGAGAGTAAGAGAGTGAGGAGGAGACAAACAGCTCATTTTAGAGTGAAGTCGGGCAAACCTGGCTTCTAGTTACCTAGAAGAAATGCTAACAACTATGACAATTACTATCTTTGTAAAACTGTGTATTGGTTCCTTTTCCTCAGGAAAGTTTATAGTTATACTGTTTGACTAACAAATTGTAAATTTTGACAACACTTCCCTCAATTTTGGACATGTTCTTATTATCACTATAATAAATAAATTATAATTGTCAGATTATATATATATATGTATTTTCCAGTCTGAATTATAAAATTAGAACAGAGAAGTTTTTCACCCATTTAAATTGTGTATGTATGTGTACGAGGTGGGGGGCTACTTACACATGATTTCAGGGGTTGTTATAGGTCAGAGGAATCGGTAAGATCCTGTGGAGGTGAATTTAGAGTCAGTTGTTGGCCGTCCACCATAGAGTTTAAAATAACTATGATCTTATGCAATAGCTGTACTGTTAACTGCTAAGCCATCTTTCTAGTCCCAACTAAATGGTTTAAGTCAACACTGCAAAAGATGTTATGAGATTTAAGATGCCCTTTCAGCTTCTAACATTAATCATACATGTTCTGATTAAAATTATTTTTTGGAAAGTAGTATTTGGGGATATTAAAGGGAAATGTGTTGAGAATTACAGTCATATTATGATTTAAGACTTGACAAAAATCTTTATTTAAATTATTTTTTATATTTTGTCATTTTGTAAAATAGTAGTCCTATAAAAGTCTAGAATTAAAACAAGTAAAATAGCAAAATGAGATGACTTATATTTTAGGACATATTTAAAATAAAAACAATAAACTTGAGAATAAATTCTTCTATAATTTACTTACTCCAAATAACTTATTTCAAAATCCCCAAAAGATTCTCTCAGGAAAAAGAAAACAATGAATGAATTTGTTTATATATTCAGTTCTATATGTATTACATGGGGGTATGGAAAGAAGAAGCTAAAGTTGATAATATTAAAATTGGATTTAAATGTCATAGAACTCATTATATTATTCCATTGAAAAGTACTAGTACTACTTTGAAATGTACTCTGGGGCTCTGTGTATCCAAATCCCACGAAGGAGAAAGCTGGACTCTCAGAAGTGTGGAAAATCCGGAGAGCTCAGGGGAGACTATCACTTCTGATGACATTCCTGGATCAAGAGGAACCTGCCTAGTGCCCTCTGGATGCAGGAACATTGGAGCAATCAGCGGCAGGAACGTTTAGGTTTCTGCCTGTGCCAGGAACTGAAATGCTCCCTCATCTCTCTGTTTCCAAACCCCATGGGGGAGAGAACTGATCTCTCAGATGTGCAGACAATCCTGAGAGCTAGTGAAGACTGCCACTACTCTTCACATTCCTGTGCTATGAGGAACCTGCCTAATGCCCCCTGGATACAGGAATCTAGGAGCAGTCAGGAGCAGGAACCCTCAGGTTTCTGCCTGAACCCAGAGCTAAAATCCAGTTGCCTGGAGCGCCAACACACCTGAGAACAGAAGTAAGACCAACTCTTCTGCTCCAAGCAACCCACCTGGAGGCTTCTGGACACAAAAACCCAGGAGCAACACTCTGTTCTCAGATCCAGGTGAAAGAAATCAGGTCTACAGGCTGACACACACAGGCTTTTAGGAGGGTCAAGCCACTTTCAGAGACAGCAAGACAAGCTAACGCCAGAGACAACCTGATGGTGAGAGGCAAGCCCTAGAACCTAAGAAACAGAAACAAAAAACTACTTGGCATCATCAGAGCACAATTCTTCCACCAAAGCAAATACTGGACATCCAAACAAACTGGAAAAGTAAGATTGGGACTTAAAATCACATCTCATGATGATGATAGAGGACTTTAAGAAGGACATAAATAACTCCTTAAAAAAATATAGGACAACACAGGTAAACCAGTAAAAGCCCTTAAATAGGAACACAAAAATCCCTGAAAGAATTACAGGAAAATGCAACTGAATGGGGGAAGGAGCTGAGCCATCCAGGATTGAAATATGGAAATAGAAACAATAAAGAAACCACAAAGGGAGACAACCCTAGAGATAGAAAACCTAGGGAAGCGATCAGGAGTCATACATGCAAGCATCAACAAGAGAATACAAGAGATTGAAGAGAGAATCTCAGGGCAGAATATACCATAGAAAACATTGACACAACCATGAAAGATCATGTAAAATGCAAAAAACTCCTAATGCAAAACATCCAGGAAATCCAGAACATAATAAGAAGATTGAACCTAAGGATAATAGGTATAGAAGAGAGTAAAGACTCCCAACGTAAAGGGGCAGTAAATATCTTCAACAAAATTATAGAAGAAAATTTTCTTATCCTAAAGAAAGAGATGTTCATAAAGATACAAGAAGCCCACAGAACTCCAAATAGATTGGACCAGAAAAGAAATTCATCCCATCACATAATAGTCAAAACACCGAATGAACAAAACAAAGAAAGAATATTAAAAGCAATAAGGGAAAATTGTCAAGTAACATGTAAAGGCAGACCTATCAGAATTACACCAAACTTCTCAACAGAGACTATAAAAGCCAGAAGATCCTGGGGAGATGTCACAGAGAACCTAAGAGAACACAAATGGCAGCCTAGGCTATCCATCAAAACTCTCAATTAACATAAATGGAGAAACCAAGATATTCCATGATAAAACCAAAATATCTTTTCACAAATCCAGTCCTACAAAATATAATAGATGGAAAACTCAATACAAGGAGGGAAACTATACCCTAGAAAAAGCAAGAAAGTAATCTCCTTGCAACAAAACTAAAAGAGGAGAGCCACATACACATAATTCTACCTATAACAACAAAAATAACAGGAAGCAACAATCACTGTTCCTCAATATCTTTTAACATCAATGGACTCAATTCCCCAATAAAAAGACATCGACTAACATACTGCATAAATAAAGAGAACCCAGCATAAAGGGAAGGCACCTCAGTGACAAAGATATATCTCAGAGTAAAGGGCTGGAAAATAATTTCCAACAAAGGGTGTCAAGAAACAAGCTGGAGTTGCACTCTAATATCAAATAAAATCACCTTTCAACCATAAGTTATCAAAAAAGATAAGGAAGGATACTTCATATTCATCAAAGGACAAATCAACCAGGATGAGCTCTCAATCCTGAATATCTATGCTCCAAATGCAATGGCACCTACACTCATAAAAGAAACCTTACAAAAGCTCAAATCACACATTGCATGTCACACAATAATAGTGGGAGATTTCAACATGCAACTCTCATCAATGGACAGATCATGGAAAGAGTATCTAGACAGAGACATAGAGAAACTAACAGAAGTTATGAACCAAACTTAGGGGGCACAATGAAAGCAGTGATAAGGAAAACCCATAGCTCTGAGTGCACCCTGATAAGGAAAACTCATAGCTCTGAGTGCTTCCAAAAAGAAATTGGAGAGAGCATACATAAGCAGCTTGACAGCACACCTAAAAGCTCTAGAACAAAAAGAAGCAAATACACCCAAGAAGAGTAGAAGGCAGGAAATAATCAAACACAGGGCTGAAATCAACCAAGTAGAAACAAAAAGAACGATACAAAGAATCAACAAAATCAGGAATTGGTTCTTTGAGAAAATCAACAAGATAGATAGATTCTTAGCCAGACTAACCAGAGGGCACAGAGAATGTATCCAAATTAACAAAATCAGAAATAAAAAGGGAGACATAACAACAGAATCTGAGGAAATTAAAAAAAAATCATCAGATCCTACAACAAAAGCCTATATTCAACAAAACTGAAAAATCTGGATGAAATGGACAATTTTCTACACATATACCTGATACCAAAGTTAAATCAGGATCAGATAAAACATCTTAACATCCCCATAACTCTTAAAGAAATAGAAGCAGTTATTAAAATTCTCCCAACCAAAAAACCCAAGACCATATGGGTTTATTGCATCATTCATTCTATCAGACCTACAAAGAAGAACTCATGCCAATATTGTCCTAACTATTCCAGAAAATATAAACGGAAGGAGCACTACACAATTCTTTCTATGAAGCCACAATTACTCTTATGCCTAAACCACACTCAGACCTAACACAGAAATAATACTTAGACCAATTTCTCTTATGACTATCAATGCAAAAATACTCAATAAAATTCTCGCAAACCAAATCCAAGAACACATGAAAATAATCATCCGTCATGGTCAAATAGGCTTCATCCCATGGATGTAGGGATGGTTCAATATATGGAAATCCATCAACGTAATCCATTTTAAACAAACTCAAAAAAAACCATGATCATCTCAGATACGGAGAAAGCATTTGACAAAATTCAATACCCTTCATTTTTACAGTCTTCATGTTTAAATATCAGAAATTCAAGGCCCATATCTAAACGTAGTAACAACAATGTACAGCAAATCAGTAGCCAATATCAAACTAAGTGGAGAGAAACTGGAAGCAATCCCACTAAAATTAAGGACTAAATAAGTCTGCCCACTCTCTCCCTACTTATGTAATCTAGTACTTGAATTCCTAGCCTGAGCAATCAGACAACAAAAGGAGGTCAAAGGGATACAAATTGGAAAGGAAGAAGTCAAAATGTCATTATTTTAAGATGATAGGATAGTATACTTAAGTGACCACAAAAGTTCCACCAATGAACTACTAAGCCCGATAAACAACTTCAGCAAAGTGGCTGTGTATAAAATTAAACCAAACAAATCAGTAGCCTTCCTCTTCTCAAAGAATAAACAGGCTGAGAAAGAAAATAGGGAAATTACCCCCTTCACAATAGTCCCAAATAACATAAAATGTCTCAGTGTGACTTTAACCAAGCAAGTGAAAGATCTGTTTGGCAAGAACTTCAAGTCTCTGAAGAAAGAAATTGAGGAAGATCTCAGAAGATAGAAAAATCTTCCATGCTCATGGATTGGCAGGATTAATATAGTAAAGATGGCCATTTTGCCAAAAGCAATCTACAGATTCAATGCAATCCCCGTCAAAATTCCTACTCATTTCTTTATAGAGATAGAAAGAGCAATTTGCAAATTCATTTGAAATAACAAAAAACTCAGATAGTGAACACTATCCTCAACAATAGAAGGATTTCTGGAGGAATCACCATCCCTGACTTCAAGCAGTATTACAGAGCAATAGTCATAAAAACTGTATGGTATTGGTAGAGAGACAGACAGATAGATCAGTGGAACAGAATTGAAGACCCAGCAATGAACCCACACACCTGTAGTCACTTGATCTTTCACAAAGGAGCTAAAACCATCCAATGGAAGAAAGATAGCATTTTCAACAAGTGGTGCTGGTTCAAGTCTCTGAAGAAAGAAATTGAAGAGATCTCAGAAGATGGGAAGACCTCCCATGCTCATGGATTGGCAGGACTAATATAATAAAAATGGCCATTTTGCCAAAAGCAGTCTACAGATTCAATGAAATTCCCATTAAATTTCCAGCTCAATTCTTCATAGAGTTAGAAAGGTCAAATTCATTTGGAATAACAAAAAACCCAGGATAGCGAAAAATATCCTCAACAATAAAAGAACTTCTGGGGGATTGATCATTCCTGACCTCAAGTTGTATTACTGAGCAACAGTGATAAAACTGTATAGTATTGTTGCAGAGACAGAAATGTATATCAATGGAATAGAATTGAAGATCCAGAAATGAACCCACACACCTATGGTCACTTGATTTTTGACAAAGGAGCTAAAACCATCCAGTGAAAAAACGATAGCATTTTCAATAAATGGTGCTGTTTCAACTGGAGGTCAGCATGTAGAAGAATGCAAATAGACCCATTCTTATCACTTTGTATAAAGCTTAAGTCTAAGTGGATGAAGGACCTCCTCGGAAAACCAGATATACTCAAACTAATATAAGGAAAATTGGGGAAGATCCTTGAACACATGTGCATTGGAGAAAATTTCCTGAACAAAACACCAATGGCTTATGCTTTAAGATCAAGAATGAATATATGGGACCTCATAAAACTGCAAAGCTTCTGTAAGGCAAAGGACATTGTCATAAGGACAAAATGGCACTGAATAAAGACAATATTGCTGCTGCCAAGAAGTGTATGATGACAGGAGCCTGATATAGCTGTCTCCTGAGAGGCTAAGCCAGAGCACAACAAATACAGAGGCAAATGCTAGCAGCAAACCACTGAACTTAGAAGGGGTCCCAGTTGGAGGAATTAGAGAAAGAATTGAAGGAACCAAAGGGGCTTGCAACCCCATAACAACAACAATACCAAAGAACCAGAGCTCCCAGGGACTAAACCACTACCCAAAGACTACACATGGACAGACCCAGGGCTCCAGCTGCATATGTAGCAGAGGATGGCCTTTTTGGGCACCAATGGGAGGAGAAGTAATTATTTCTGCCAAAGCTGGATCCCCCCAGTGTAGAGGAATGTCAGGGTAAGGAGGCAGGAGTGGGGAGTGGTTGGGAAGGGCGATCACCCTTATAGAGGAAAGGTTGAGGGATGGGATAGGGGGCTTATGGACAGGAAACGGGGAAAGGGAAAAACTTTTGAGATGTAAATAAAAATATCTAATAAAATAAATAATAGGGGAAAAATGAAATGTACTCTGTACTTGTATGTAAATAAATGCCATCTCTGAAATTGTGGCTGTGTTTAGGTGAGAAGTGCTGCCTTTCTTTGGTCTTCATTTTTTTAAAAACAAACTTTCTAAGGCTCCACGTAAAAGGGAAATCAAAATCTAGGCATCTTCACAGCTTTCCTCTATTCATTAAAATGAAACAAACATGAAAACAATCTAGCCTCAATCAGATAGGCCAAGAAATTGTAATTCAAGTAGAGAAGACCCTACATTAATAAGCTCGCTGCATTATGGGCGTTTGACTGAAGCTTTAGCAGCACTAAAGGAAAAATGGTGCTTCTAAAGCTAAAAAGTAAATCAATCACACATAGATCAGTATTTATTTCCTGGTTTCTGTCTTCATTGGAATGCATCTTTTACAATTTAGTGAAGTATAAAAAAATATATTGTGATTCTGGCTTTGGAAAAACTTCTCTCAGGAACTCTTAGTCCGTGAAGTAGGGCATTTGAAAATGAATTATTATAATGATACAGCCCTGGAAGAACATCTTCACAACAATCACATATGGATGCTAATCCAAATCCTAAACAATTCCTTTATTACCTAATGTTTATATTCCTTATTAAATATTAATATATGCTCATAACAATATTGCAGAAATATGTGCATGTAATTTAGCATATTATGATAACAAAATTATTAAGCTAAAGTTATCTTTTTCCATAAAAATAAAATAGTACTAGTTTACTTTTATAGTACTCTTAGCACACACACACACACACACACACACACACACACACACACACACACACGAGTAAACCAGGTCTGTAGGCTTATGCCTGTCATTTCAGCACTTGTGAGCTGAAGCAGAAGGATTACTATGACATGGGCTACTCAATGAGTGGAAGAGAAGAACAGAGTGAACCCAATGTAAAAAGCAAAAGGAACTAATGGGAAAAAGATAAACATGAGCAATCATAGCAAAGAGGATGCAAATCAACTTTACAGGAGATGTGTGCATTTGTTCATGGCCTACTGATGCTGACTGCTTGACTGGAATATGCATCCCAAACATGAAATTTATCTATCTATTCAATATATGTCCTTCTTACATGCCAATTATCCCTCAACAATATATTATTTTTTAAAAAGGAAATATAAATTTTATTGGGACTTATATTATAAATTTTTATAGGCTTATTACTTTCATAATTGCATTATATAATATGATTACATAAATTTACATATACATAGTATTTTTGAAATTAAAATTAAATTAAAGATGATGGCAGAAACTATTGTAGATAACAAAACCAGAATATATTTGGATAAATCCTTGAGATAGTTTTAGCTTTACACACAATTTTTATGATCTGTTAACTTAGGAATAGCAAAATTTGGCAGAAGGCTTTTATATATCCCAGGCTGACCTTGAACCCCTAGTCTTTCCACCACAGCTTCATGACACCTGGACTACAGAGCACATCATCAAACCTAGGTAAACAGAATCATTCTCTTTCAGGATAATGAGTATACTCAAAGATTCCTCTCCATACAGAGCCTCTCCCAGTATCCTGTTATCATTACATATTGTCCTGTCTAACAATGACAACCAGTGACATTTATTTTCTTGTTTCTTATTTCTCTTCTCTCTGTGTAGTTCTAATCAAAACATGTGGTATAAACTCAAAACCACCACTACCAACAGAGACAAAAACACTCTAGGACGGATGGAGACTTTTCAAAGAAAATCTTGTCAAATGTGTCATATACATGTCATATCTCTTCAGTGTGGCTCAGTAGTTGTTCCTAAACATAGGCACAATCAAGGACTTACTTCTTCAGACCTTCAGATGGTAGAAAACATCTCCACATTTTCACATGGCATTAATAGTTCTCACACATGGAACGAAGCCCAGTGATTTTTTAGTTCATCCATTCTTTCTCATTAAAGCATCATTTTTCTGTCTATCAAAATATGAATGGTTACCACTAATGTATGCATGTTATTATTGAATCTTTAAGGTTATCCTAACATACTAGGTTTTGATATGGTTCATAAGAATCACAGTTAAACAGGTCTGTTGGTTGCCTCCTTTGTTAGGAAGCTCATATGATGCTTTATGGTAAAATAAAAGCCAGTCCTCAGGGAAAGGACATTCAGATCAGTTCCATCTCAGGGATCTCTGGCCTTCTGTTTCTGAATTGCATAAAGTCTATGACAAGATAAATGGCTTGTCACCTCTTGGAGTAACCAAGAGAAGTAGCAATAGGCTGACTGTTTTGGTACACTAGACATACTCAAAATGACAGAAACCATGCCTGGTCCTGCTAATCTTGCTACTCACTCAATGCTATTATAGTTGTGGTTATTAGAGGAGTATCTACAATCTAAATTTCCTGAGCAGAACAATCCTTCACAACTGTCTATAAGCATTGGTCTTTATATCTACAAATAAGTGTAGTATTCACTTATTCAAAAATAGAGACTATTACAGAAAACCACAACCAATTATAATGGAAATTTGTGGAGTCTTGTCCTAATGGATACATCTATAAAAACCCTCGTGCCTATGAGCTCAGAGAAGATTGTAGAAAAGGTGGCAGAAAGATTGCAGGAGACAGAGGATCATGGAGTTTTCTTCTAACTTCATCTATAAAGTTTCACCAAAATGACATATAAGCTGAAAAAAGATGATATGCCAATGGGCACACCAGACTTGAATAGGAAATGTTGATAAGGCCTCAACCCTACACAGTGAACTATATGTAACTAGGAAAAACTCACGAGTCAGAAAGTGGAATTCTCCAGGGAAGAGTGCACAAATTGGTTGTCTATTGCAAAATGACAGCTCTGACAATGTGCATTCTAGTGACATTATACAGCAGAGTGAATAAGTTATACTTTGGTGTGTGTGCAATGTGTGTGTGTGTGTGTGTGTGTGTGTGTGTGTGTGTGTGTGTGTGTGTTATGAAATTATAGTGACAAAAGGGGACGTTAATTTGAAGGAGACTGGGGAGGGGTATATGGGTTGGTTTAGAGGGACAAAAAAGAAAGAAGAAACATTATAATTATATAATTATATTATATTCTTGAAGAAGTTTTTTACAACAGGGAAAAAATACAAGACTTCATTGTAAAGGTTAACTGAGCCACCATATCTGCCCCATCTCTTTCCAATTTTTAATTTCCAGTTGCTCTCTTTGGTTCTTCCATTTTTCCATTTTCATTGATTTTCTCATTTACACCAAATTTAGATAGTGTTTCTTTCTGCAAGCATTGGTAACAGTCCTTACCGATCCTATGTTCTGATCAAGTTATCACCCACCACTTTTTTATTTCTCAGTTTCTACCTTGCTACCATCTCCTTGTTCTTTACCTTCCTCCTGTTCCAGCTGTGTTCAACATCCCATTTCTATATGCTCCTATTATTCTTTAACCTGTACATGCATGGGTTTGTTTTCATCATGAAAGTGCCTTGTGAAAAACATTAAATCTCAACACTTCTCTGCTTCATTTTCCTTGGTATGGATTGATAAGTGAACTTTCATTATTAGCCAAGATCAAATTGAGTGAATATTGGGATTTGAATTCTCACTGCTATAATGTACCCGCGGTAGCCGAATGGGGATTTGGCATGATAAATATTGCTACGTTAGCCTCAGAGTCATGCTGGAGCTCAGGATGTGAGCAATTCTGCTATCTTTAATAATTGCTTTCTTCAACAAATAGTCAACACATCTTAAAGCTTCATTCAATAGGACAACCATAGAGAACCACAGACTGTGTTTTTCAGGTGTAAGTGCCATATCATTTTGCTCACATTTGGTTATCTAAAACTTATTTTTTTCTGGTTTGTTTAAGTAGGGCTGTGCATATATTCCAGCAGTTCATTCAAGAATAAGAAACACAAGTTCAGAAAAAGAATCATGAGGTCTCTCGCATCTCTTGAAAAGCTGTTTGTCCCTTGGTATTCATGATACTTTTATGTCTTTGTTTGGTTTGTTTTTAGTCTCTCTCAAAACCACAATGGATGATTAACTAATTCATATTATATTTTATGTCAATAGGGCTACTTAAAAGTTATGTAATTTCATGCTTCAAATATTATGAACATGATAAGAAAACATGTTTCCAAGTGCTGGCTATGTACCTTTACTATTGATGATATTAGGCTCCTAAAATCTATTATTTACCTATCAGTATTTTATTTTTTATTTAAGCCTACATTACAGGAATCACAATGTTCTTTGTTTTCCTCAACAGTCTGTTCAATACCTTCCAAAATGTCTTCTGTCTTATTGTTGTTCACCTATAGTTTTCTAAATAAATAATTGATATTCCTACATTTTTATCTGATTTGAAATTTTAAACACTCTTGAATTCAATGTCCGTAAACAATAAGTATTGGGTCTTCTCTTCCATCAAGTCTGAATCATTCACCATAAAATAAAGTATAAAATCTTCAAGCTTCTAGCTGCACATCTTTATCTACCTCTGAACATATATATGTACAAATTACTCAGAGAAAAGTTGTGCCATGAATAAAGACAAAATTATGTTCACTTAAAATTAAGAGTGATCACAATAACGTACTATTGATGCATCTATAGAAGACTTCTGGTGTATCAGGCACTGACTTAAATGCTTTATATGTTAATAGCTTATAACCACCTCTATAGTCTTACTGTTGTCAGTTTAATTTTAGATACATAATCATGATGATATTAACCTACCAAAATAAAGGTTGGTAGGAATCTCTAGGGTCTTTTGTATAATTTTGCCTAGATGATAATATCACAACCATGCAGAACATTTTTTTATCTAGTTTGTGTAATATTGCCTTTCATTATAACTTTTTTGGCAGTGGTAGCAGGAGAGATGCCTAGAATGTGGTTGACACACAATGAATAAATGCCATTTGATTTGGTTTGATGCTTGACTATATTGATTGTTAGAAACCAAGATTTGGGATATATTTCCTTAAGTGTCCTCAAGGGAACAAAGACATAGCTGTTGGAAAAGTTAAGTGATCCTGCTTAGGTGCTGGGAATAACACTATAGGAAAAAGAGGAAGGGTGGGAACTTAGGACAAAGGCAAGGAAAAAAACCAACTATAATTTCATCGAGCCTCAATTTATACATGGTCATTACACCAGGTTTCCTGAGAAAGAAACTTTATTATTAAAATTATTCTTGTTGTCATCGTTGTTGCTGTTGTTGTATTCAGATTGGGCCTTAAAATAGGACCTGATAACTCAGAAGTATATAATACATATATTATATATCCCCTTTATGCCATCAACATAGTAGTCATGCTATAAGGGGTGATAATTTTAGAAACTATTATATATTTTTCATAAACACTAAGATTCAATGCAAACTGACATATGAACATAATTCGAGTTGATATCACCTTGGAATTTTCACTTTGATGATATGTTTATTCAATATCTTTGTAGAATTTTAAATTCAAGGATTAACCATGCTCTCTTTAAGTCTGGATTCTCAAAATTTGAATGGATTGATTTTCTAATCTCATAAGGGGAACTGTAGTATGACGTGGTGATTTTTACTTCTGTCATAATTACTCTTCATTGCTTCCCTATGATTAGACAAAGACATGGTGTGAACATGATATTTACTCATGGCAGTGAGGCAAAGGCCAAGGGTTGAACATCTATTGTTCACAAACAATAGTTTCCGTGATGAAAAGACATTAATGGGAAAGGAAATGCCAAATCTCACTATCAATAGACAGTTCAATGTTAGAATCATTTCCAGGTGATCTCTTGCCTTAAGTACCAGGCTGAGATCACACACTGTCTTCTCTATTGTCAGGAACATTTAGAGTTGTACTGGAACATGGAAAGAAAGTCACCTTTCCATTCTGATGCTGAACTATGAACACAGACAACATGATGTAAGGTGTCTTGTATTCCTTGACCTCTTTCTGAGGCATCCTCTGTCAACTTTTTCCTCTATTTCATGGGTCAATATCCCAACCTTGTTTTTGTCCTGCCAGAACTCTGCCTAAATCTAGTCATTACTCTGAGCATAAGCTTTGATGTAGGTCCAATACTGGGCCCTTTAGAGGGATAGTTTTATTGAATCCTGCCAACAGTTTAGAAGGATTGATACTCTTCTTTCTGAGGAAACTGGAGTTCAACAATGCTACCTACCTTGCTTTAAAAACATAGACTTCAGGTGGAACTGGAATCAAATGCTTTTATTCTGACCAGAAATCAGAGTTTAATTTACAACTCCGTGAAGACTGAAAAATCATAGATGAGGTTACCCTAAGCTAAGGCAGAGCATAGCTATCGGAAAGAAAAGTAGGGCAAGACAAGTTATAGTGTGTGATCTTTCCTTAGAGACATATTGCACTAAATAGAACTTCAGTGTGTCCAACTGTGAAGCGAGCAAGGTGTCCAGTCATCTTATTGTCCTGCCTTTCATTGTTTAATGTCCTTGCACTCCTGTGACAGCTAGCTAACTGTCTCATGCTGCCAGATGCTTCTCAGGAACTGATGAACAATGTACAATGAACTCATTTTTCTCTACAGTACAAGGGCCAATACGGGTTCAGCTCTTTCAGAAAATTTTTTTCAAAAAAGATATTAAAAATAAATGTTAATGTACATTATTTAATCTTATTAACCTCAAACCTTTTATTGTGACAGAAAGGTATTTACGTCTGTGAAATTCTTTATAAGGCAAGGACTCCCTGAATTGAGTACTATACTGCAATCTATGCTGAGGCCCTTTAACGCTCCTCGATGGGAAACATCCTCTTTGTTCCATTCCATGCCTTTTATCATCATAACTATGATGACATAATTGTTCTTTCTTTAAAATTTCACAGAAAAATATTCTGGTAGGCATGCAAATTAGCAGAGACTCACACAGTTCCATATTCTTTAGGAAACAGAAGCCAACCAAAGATTTGACTTTAAAAAACATAAAAACACGCTTCCCTATAATTTATTTCACTTCTATTTGATGCAGGATCTGGGTTTTATAAAACCAAAATGTTATTTTCTCTCTGTATTTGTTTGGAGAATTACGGTACCTAAAATATGTTTTCAGTTTTGATATCTTAAAATACCTTAAGAAATTTTAGGAACAGTGATTTTTTGGATGCGTGTGAGTACAGGGGATCAGTGCAATGAACGGCTGCAGAAGAATTCCCAGGGTTTAAATAGGTGAAAAGACTGATGTGGTCTCATCTTTGTTGTCACCATAATCAAGTTGCATTAACTCAGGAGTTGGCCCCAGTTCAAGAGAAGCATTTACTGTCTTAAATATGTCAATTATGTTTGTGCCAATAAATGGAGAATTAATACTTATCTGTTTGAAAAAATGACTTGTGAACAGACAATGTTCTTTAAACATTTAAAAATATTCCATGTCAGGAAAGTGGAAGGGAGGTGCTAGACATGGACATATGTATGAGGAGGGGGATGAAGAGAAGAGAGGAACATTAACAAAAACAAATTATATATGAAAATGCTGTAGTGAAACTTAATGCTAGTTCAGAGCTTAAATAGATCAACCTATCACAGTCCATTACCTGACTCCGTAGCTGTGTTATTATGGGTAATGCCTTAACAATCACTCGTAAGCAAAAGAAGATGTAGTGTTCTACCCTGGGTTGGTTTCAGCTTTGTCCTCCTATCAGCTCCCAGGAAGCATTCCATGTTAGTTTGTCAGTTACTGTGCCTTGTAAGTACCACACACAGCATGTTGGTCAGTGAGTTTGAGGCTAAGAAGAAAAATTGAGGTTTTCTTTTAAGATTTATGGGGAGGGGAAAAAAAGAAAGAGAAACTTTTTGGCAGCAAATGTTAGGCCCACTGGCAATGAATCTGATTCCCGCCTTGGTGAGAGAATATAATTGGTTCAGGAAAAAATGTGATTAGATTCTGTCCCTCTAGAAATCACACAGGATTGAACTTCAGCAATTTGGCCTTTATAGGAGACATATACAAATCTAAGAGTCTCCACAGCCCTAGGCATACTTGTCTATTCATGGGCATGGCTAGGAAAGAAACTGTCCGAGTGGAATGCAAGTTCATATTGCTTGGAAGTAGATCCTGCAATTAGCAGGGAGTAGACAGATCATGAAGAGCTAGTCAAAGAAAATGAGGTGACATGAATGGGTCAGGGAAAAGATGTGGAATTGGAAGAGTATGGATCTGGGGGACACAGGACTCAGTCTCATCATGGTTAATGCAGAGTGAGCATGTTGAAAGACAGGCAGATTAGTGGGCGTACGGCTGGTGATAAGCCTATTGTGCACCCTCTGAGTGGGATGGACCATAAAAAAAGTCAGGATAACACTGGATCTGAAGTTAGTATAACTGTGACCTTGTAATTCAAATAGTGTGATGAGATGACATTTTTCTCATATAGCTTCTTTCAGGTTGTGGATTCTTTCCTTAAGCCCTGGAGCAAATCTTACCAGCCTTCCTGACTCTGCCCTCTAGTCATTCAGGTTGATGTATTATATTTTACCCATTCTTACTATCCAAAGCCTACTAAGTGAGACAATCATTACTTTAATATTGCTTTGTCCCTCAGAACTAAGTCATGCATACTTTGACCAGCATATGTACTTAGAGAAATCTCATATATATCCTATCCTGAAAATGGGTTCTACCCCACTGTTTTAGTACTGTGAATTCCTAAGATCAAAGCTGAAGAAAGAATCATCTTTGACTCCTGACAAAAATAAGAGACCTAGAATGTAAGGTAAATCATAACTGTACTTTTCTCATAAGAGTATTTTTATATGTTGTGTGTGTGTGTTTGCATCTATATGCATGATTATGTATGTTTGTATGTATGTTTGTGTGTGTGTGTGTATGTGTGTGTGTGTGTGTGTGTGTGTAAGTATGTATGTATGTATGAATCTATGTATGTCTTAGTTAGGGTGTCATTGTTGTGAAGAGACACCATGACCAAGACAACTCTTATAAGACACAACATTTAATTGGGGATGACTTACAGGTTCAGAGGTTCAATCCATTATCATCATGGCAGGAGCATGGCAACATCCAGGCAGACATGGTTCTGGAGAAGGAGTTGAGAGGTCTGGCATCTTTATTGAAAGACAGCCAAAAGAAGACTGGCTCTACTGCACTGGGCAGAGCTTCAAAGCCCAACCCTGACAGTGACACACTTCATCCAACAAGTAGCCATACTTCCTAACAATACCACTCCCTGTGGGCAAAGCATATTAAAACCACCACATTGTATGTATATATCCATGCATGTATGCATGCATGTATGTCTCTGTGAGTATATTCCGAAGGCTAACTTCAAGTATTTTTTAGAACTTGCATTCTGGTTCTTTGAGACAAGATCTTTTCTGGCCTGAAGCTCTATAGGTAGGGGAGACTGAGGATCTAAAATTCCAGGGAAATGCCTATCTCCATCTTCCCAATATCAAGATTAGACTCATGTGTTTATGAACCCCAAATGTTTATGTGTACCCTGGATTTCATACTTAGGTCTTCATGCTCTGACCTGAGCAGCTCTGGAAAGTCTTAAGAGTATTTTACATTCTTATTTGTGGGCTACATTTACCAATCCCCTGATTTAAGTTGAAGATGGACATTGAACACTGTCAGGCCATAAATGGTCATTCAAGCCTTTTTTTTAAACCATCAATCAATAATGATTATGTCTGGTACAATTTAATCAATACTCAGAATCTTAATCAGGAATTTTTCCTTTTATTAGTTTGAGCCAGCTAATAGAAGCAGGAATCCTGTAGGAGCAAAGGGCAGATGTGTTCTTTCCTACCCTGAAATCTTGACTCTCAAGCTTAGAATTCTAAACCTTATAGTGGAAACCAAGGGATGTAGCAAAGCTCAGGGAACCATATTATTCTAACATCCATGTCATAGGTTTGTTTTGATTACGCTGATTCTAGGTCACTCTCATTGATGGAAACTTTTGTTAGATTCTTTATGGATACCAGTAACTTAGATCATCTCACTTGTTGTTTTTTAATGCTCTTTGTCCCTGCCATGGGCTTCTTGGAATTACATCATCACTCAGACTTTATCATTTTTCAAGTAGGAGTTACTCTGTGCTTATACTGCTAACTTTAGACATGGCATCTGTAACTCCAAGAGATATTCTTAAGTTTCTATTAATGGGTCTAAAATAGAAATTTACAGTAGGCTCCTTCACAGTAGGTAAGAAGCATGGGTATATCTTCTATAAACATATTTACTTTTGAAAGATTTATTTACTGTATGTGTATGTGTAAATGTATATTTCCCTACATGGGTACATATGAACCATATGCATGCCTGGCATCTGTGGAGACCAGAAGAGCATAGGATCTCCTGAAACTATAGTTACAGGAGATTGTTAGCTGTCTGACATGCGTGCTAGGAATCAAACTCTCATCCTTTGAAAGAGTAGCAAGTGCTCTTAACTGATGAGCCATCTCTCTACCCTTTAAGAACATATTTTAAAAGATCTGCCTTAGACCTCTAACTTTTTCCTTAGTATCAAGATCTATTTTAGTAGCTGGTAAACTTGTATTCAGGTTATGTATTTGTCTGAGCCCATTACTGTCACTATAACAAAGTTTGTGTGAGTGAGTAATTTGGAAAGAACAGAAATGTACTTTTCAAGGTTCTGGCAATTGTTAAACTCAAGATTAGGATATGAGTATATTACATATTCTGTAAGAGTACTTTTCTGTTATAGTCTCACTGTACCCATGACACTGGGACAAGGCATAAAATTGTTGCATGCTGTTCTTTCACCCAGCAGAAGCGATGGAAGGTGTGAAATGGATACAGGCATTCACTGCAGCACTATCTGTAGGGACATCAATCTCTCATGTAGCATATACTGTGCATTATCTCTGATCTCTTCAAAAGACCTACTTCATCCTGCCATCACCTTGAGATTCAAAGTCCAACAAAGGGGAAGACATTCAAACTATAAACTCTTTCATACCAAACAGGCTTACTAAGAAGTAAAACATCATAAATACTATCCATTGTAGAATCATGGACCACAATGATTAAAAAGCCATCATACAATGGAATGAGGTCAAGTAAGCTCAAGAAATATTGCACAAGGCAAACAAGGGAAACTCAGGATTTCTTGACAGTGCTGTAGACTGAGCCTTTAGACTGTTAACTCCAGTCTCCTCAGGGAAAAAGTCAAGTCAACTGGAACTAAAAGCTTCACTTTTTGAGGCTCTTGGGACCAATCTCAGGCCAAACTTCACCAAACCTACTCCTAAATGATGACCCAGGACTAGGTTTCTTTTGCCCTTCCATCAGGGACTCTGAGAAAACCTTAGCTCAGCCTTGCTCTCGCCATGTAATATCTTGCTTACATGATTCAATAGGGATTCTATGTGGCATGGCTTTTATTTGAAGATAAGGTGAGCAACTCTGTCCTTGTCAGTGGAAAATGATGACAGTGTAAAGCTAGTTTATCACAACCTGTATCGGAGACATCACACATCTGTCTCCTATTCAGTGACTGTCTTCACTGACCATGGCTTAGAAGTTCCAAATTCCCAGTTGTCTTCATTCTAGCTGCCTTGTAAAAATCTGTCACTCAGTATATCAAGTAGCTCAGATCATTATAGTGTGTATCTATGTATTGACACTATACTCTCTCCGTGTTGAGTCGGGTCTAAAGATTGTAAACATTTCTAGATGATGGAAAATATGAAATTGCTCCTAAGATGCTATCTCTTTTCCTTTTAAGAAAAAGAGGCTTTAAATTCAAGTGTCTTCTTGTTGCTATAGGCTATTATTCCTGTTGGGAGGTTTTCTCTGTGGCTAAAGGCCCAGATCTAACTGATTGAGAGAGTATTAAATATACAACTATATTGCATATTAGCTACTAGTTCCCCTCTAGAGTTGATTCTGAGCTCATTTCACTGATTTAAGCACAGCAATTTCTCTTCTATTCTTATTTCTCTTTTGAGGGCCACATAGCAGCTTCTTCGTCTACATTTCATTCCGTGTTTAGAATGAATAAATCATCTACTCTAGTGCCTTTCTAAGATGTGAACAGTGTGAAAGGACAAGAGGTCAGGAGAGACCTTAAGGTTCTTAAGAGATTCTCACCTTTATTCAGTAGCTAAGAAGGACTCATATGAGTTAGGTCCATGTATATTCTGCTTCTTTGGCCCTAATGACTCAGTGCCTGTAAGTATAGAGCTAGGGAAACAGAGAAAGGATAATAGTATACCTGCTCTGATTATGATATTAGGGAGCAGTCAAAAGCCCTGAGCATGCTCTATTCTTTTAGTCTAGTTGAGAAAATACAGAAATCCTTCCTTCATTCCTAAATGAAGTGAGTGAGGTGGAGAAAAGAAAGAAAAAAAATTAAGGTAGATTTTTTCCTATTATCTGGAATGAAAACAAATAGTCTTTTGTAGTATAATCTATGTAATATATAATTTTATTATATATGACCAGCTATGGTCTGGATTTTGAATGTCCTTTAGAGGTTCAGAAATTCAGATATTTAAGGCTTCCTGTGGTTTTGTGGTATTATTAAAATGTAGGAATTAGGAAGTGGGAGCTAATGGAAGCAGGTTAGTATGCTCTGGGAGGCAATAGTGAGACTGGGACTCTTTCTGTATCTCTCTTTGTTTTGGGGCAGCCAAGAGGTAATTAGGCTTCAGCAACCCTGGACTCTCACCATGAGGTACTGTTATAGGCCTGGAGCATTGGGTATAAGCAACCATGGACTAAACCCTGTGAAACCACATAGCAAAACAGGCATTTTTCTTTATTAAGTTGATTAGGTGCAAGCATTTTGTCACAATATGAAACCAACACATAACCGCAGTGAGATCTTAAATGTATGCTTGTTTTCCATGCCATGTTCCAGTTGTGAATTGTTTCTATTTTTGTTTTTTGTTTGTTTGGTTGGTTTGGTTTGGTTTGATTTTGAGGTTTTTTTGCTTGATTTTTTTTTTTTTGAAAAAGTCATCTCATTGTGTAGCCTTAGCTGGCTTGGTCTCACTCTGTAAATCAGGTTGGCCTTTAACACATACAATTATGCCTCTGTCAGCCTCTTGGGTACCAATATTTAGAGTGCATCACTGTACCTGGATAGTTTGTATTTTTAATGGAAAATTGTTATGCTCAGAAATTAAGTAGAAGGAAATATAAATATAAGGAAGAAAATTGTTGGGCCCTACCTTGTTTCCCTTCCCTCTCACTGAGCCTTTTAGCCTGCTATAGCAAGAAGTTGTTCACACCCTTGGCAGCTGCTCTTAGCCCCTGATTTGGAGCTGGGATTTTCCATGGCAACTTTCCTCCCCACCAAGCCTTCCAGCTTGTTGTTGTTAAGAAGTTGTTTATGCCCCTGATTGGGCCCTGGACTTTCCACCACACAGATTTTTCCTGTTTTCCTGGTTGGGAATTTTCACATGCCTTGTTGTTTTTCCACAACGTTTGCCTCAGGTATATAAGGAGATCTCAGTAAAGCCTTGGTGGCACCCTCTGAAAACAGGTGATCCGTGTACATGTTTTCTTTCAATCCTGCAGACCTAAGCCCCATATTCACACAATGGTGGCACGGGCGCTGTCATATGGAGGTTTCACCAAGATCGGGAAAGAGAGGACAACCTGACAGGATCGTTCCAAAAGGCAGGCCAGCAAAGGAAGTAGAACATATTGGGGACAAGTGGCGACCATGGGGTAAAACTGGAAGTAAGTAGCGCTACAAAGGTTTTGTCTTAGCGATAGGAACTAAAAGTTCCTCATTATTGGTCGTAGATCAGCTTGTAAGTTTACTCAAACAACAAGGTGCTGGTATTAAGGTAAAGACAGCCAAAGATTTTGTTAAAACTTTAGAACAAGTCAGTCCTTGGTTTATAGCTAATGGTTTGAATATTCCGGATTGGAAACAGGTTAAATGGGATTTACAGAAGGCCCTCCAAGATGGGGGATCAGAGAGCATTCCAATTGCTATCTTTTTGTTATGGAGGTTAGTGAAGGATGTTTTGCTTAGTGAAAATGCAAGGGTCAAAGAACAGATGAAGGAAATTGCAAGGACATTTGGAACTGCACAGGATTAACATACTAAAGAGTCAATTTGTAGAGACAGCAGTGACTCTGATTCAACTTCCTATGAGTCTGATGCAGATGAGGAGATAACATTGGAATGGGAGATTTACAAATTGGGAGAAAATGGGACAGGAAAGGCCTCAGTAAGCAGAATTCAGAAGGACTGCAGGAATTAAAAGCATGTGCAAAGAAAAATAAAGACTTGGCATAGTGGTGAGTAAACCTTGTAAAAAGGGACAAGGTAATAATGATAAAATGTTTTTGTGTATGTGTTCTTTTAGAGTTATGCTAAAAATCTAGAGAAGCAAAGTCAATTGTCATAGATGCTTTTAGTCTTTGGACCCTGACTAGAGACAGTTTACACCCTAGACAAGAGAGAGAATGGGATTGAGAAAAACAGTCCTCCCGGACTCTCCACGGATGCTTTGGCAAAAGAAGGAAAGCTTTTTAAGCTTCTTAAGCTTTTTAAGAGCTCTCCAAGGGACAGAAGGAAGGCAGGAGACGGTCCTGCCTCCTTGCTGGTATTGGAAAAAATGCTTATTTCTGTTCTGGGTCCTTTAGGTAGGATACCTGGGTCCCTTTGGTGGGACACCATCTAGTTCTTTCCCTCTATGTCTATTGTCTGCCCTTGGTGCACCACACTGTGCATGGATGTCAATTTATGTCTGGGTTTTGCTTCTTGTTGCTTGAATGTTTTGTGTTTCATGTTTAAAAGAAAAAAAAAGGTTAAAACTTTAAATGCTGGTTGATTCACACCTTGAGGTAGTTTTAACTCCTTTCAAAAATGGAACAAATAAATAAAAAGCAGTTTCACTTGCCTTTTGGAGCCCTGCATCTGTAGCTAGGAGCCTAGGTTCACTAGGGAAGCTCCACAGGGGAGCTGGCTAAATGTTTACCACTAGCAGATCCTAAAGGCGCCAGGAGCTTCACAGCTTCTATAGTAATAGAACTGATGACTGTTTCTCTTAGAAAAATCTTTGACTGTGATTATTGGATTCAACAGGTGACAAGATGCTTCTCTTAAAATCACAAAAAATGTAAAATGGTGTTTGATCCAAATATTAAAGACGTGTAGTCACTTCATTTTTTTGTTTCTGATTAGTTTTAAATGTATAATACACTCTACATGTCTTGGTTATAGTTTACTGACTTTTAAGTTATTGGGTATGGTTAAAAATTTGTAACATTGGTAACAGAAAGTTGGCTTAAAACTGGAGTCATTCTAAATAACCTGTGGCATGAACCAACCCAGGGAAACAGGTCTAAATTGGAATAATATTTTAATATAATTCTTATCCTAGAAACCAGACTTACAAAGGAATTTAGGGCAATGTCTCTCTGTTGAGGTATTAGACCCTGCACCATCATTCATTCATATGTAAGAAGTGGCAGTCAAACTTTGGAGCATGGGGAATGGATTTGGTGTTTTGGAGAGACTAGATTTTGGAGAATAGATGGTTTTTTAGAGGTTGAGTTTTGCTTTCCAAAGTTATGGTTGTGCTCTGCTCTGGTGTTAAAGGGAAACAAAGATTGTGGTTAAAAATTGCTAGTGTTACACTGGCTACAGTTTACAGTTTGATCACAAACAGGTTCAAGATTCTAACTCACATATATTTGTAATTAAGAAAAAAATCGAACAGGTGGAAATTGTTGGATTTATGAAAGGTTGATGAGGCTATGGAACTTATAAGAGCATTGCAGCCTGTTTGCTCACTCCAACTGCTATTTCAAGAAATACATATACACTTATTATGGATTTAAAAGATTGTTTTTATGCTCTTTCTTTACATCCTGGTGATTGTGAAAGATTTTCATTTAGTTAGCTTGCTTATAATTTCAGAGAGCCCAAGAAGTGAAACCAATGGAAAGTTTTGCTTCAAGGAATCACTCTTGGCCCTACATTGTGTAAAAAAAAAATGCATTGCTTCAATAGAAGAAGCTAAGACTTTGAATCTTTCAGTGTATATTATTCTTATATAGACATTTTAATTTTACTACAAGCTTTTATTCTTACAATGTGCTTTAAATTTTGGGGAGTAGCTGCTGCTTCAGAAAAGATTCACTATTTCTTTTTAATATTTGAGACATTGGTCAATTAAGAAGAGAAGAAAATTTTCTGAAATCTGTGCCATGCCTGTTAGCACCCCCTTTCTTTTGGTTTGGAATGGGACTAAAGCAGTGTCAAGCGAGGAGATTCTCTATTGTTCTTCTAGGTCCTACCCTATCGACCAGTTGCTGGGAACAGGAAGATTCTACAAGGAACATTCGAGTTCCTGGTGTGATCCCCATACCTCTGGATGAAGGCTGATTCCCAGTGGTACTCTACAGGCATAAAAGAGACTTTGGCATTATTGCGACAGTCATTGCTGCCATCGCCATTTCAGCCACTGCTGCTGCAGTGGCCAGTGTGGCCATATCTCAGTTGGCAGCGATCATTGGGACTGTGGGACTATGGATATGTTCTGGAGAAGTCACCATGGCATTGACTGTTCAGAATAGCATTAATATTCAGATTCAGTTGGTCATTCTTAATCTCAACCAACAAACTGCTCTCAATTGGACTTTCTCTGAGAAACCCATGTTATATCTTGTTTTACCTTTTATCATTCTATGTGTGTAACCCTGTTAAGGTCCTTAATAACAACAAGGCTGTTGGTGACTTAAATGCTTATCTTGAGTGCTTGCTCTTAGCAGCTGCCCTTGAGCTGTTTTAAAGTACCAACCAGTCCAGTCTCAGGCTAAAACCAAACAGGTTTGTTTTCATTGGTTGGAAATTATCCATCAGCCCAAATTAGGCTCAGTTTGTATGACAAGTAGTTAGTCAAATATGGGGAACCTTCTGGGACCATACTCGCCTAAAACCCTGAGGCTGGCAGGGTTTTAAGAGATGGAAAAGAGTTTTGGAACCCAAGATTGATCCTAAGGCAGGTGCTACTTAAAAAAATAAAAGAGGGGGAATGGCTGGGCCCTACCTTTGGGTGTTTCCCTTCCCTTTTGCTGAGCCTTTTAGCCTGCTATAGCAAGAAGTTGTTTACACCCTTAGCAGCTGCTCTTAGACCCTGATTTGGGGCCGGGATTTTCCATGGGACCCTTCCTCCCCACCAAGCCTTCCAGCTTGTTGTTGTTAAGAAGTTGTTTATGCCCCTGATTGGGCCCTGGACTTTCCACCACACAGACTTTTCCTGTTTTCCTGGTTGGGAATTTTCACATGCCTTGTTGTTTTTCCACGGCTTTTGCCTCGGGTATATAAGGAGATCTCAGTAATGCTTTGGTGGCACTCTCTGAGAACGGGTAACCCGTGTACATGTTTTCTTTCAATCCTGCAGACCTGAGCCCAATATTCACACACTGGCGGCACAGGCGCCATCAGAGAATATAAATTACTTCTTAAATAAAAGCAATTTAACAAAATATTTGGTCAAATATATGAAAATAACAAACTATGTTGTAAAAGAAACATAGAATTACAAAGCAATAACAACATGAGTGTGCAAAACTTTATTTTTTCCTTTACTAACGAGTATTTCTTATTTACATTTCGAGTGTTATTCCCTTTCCCGGTTTCCAGGCCAACATCCCCCTAACCCCTCACCCTCCCCTTCTATATGGGTGTTCCCCTCCCCATCCTCCACCCATTACCGCCCTCCCCCCAACAATCATGTTCATTGGGGGTTCAGTCTTAGCAGGACCAAGGGCTTAGAGGTTTAAAAACGTTGGATAGTTCATTTTTAGTTTATCTGATACCATAAAACATGCCCCAGCAGCTATGCCACTTATATATAACGCATGCCCTTTTGTACACCTGAGTTATTGAAAGCCATCTGCCCAGGATTATTTATGCTCTCTTACAGGTCCTGGCAGAAGGCCCCAAAGCATTTTCATTCTTGTCCAGAGACTTGGAGTTCTCAGAGTAAGGCTGAGAATGTATGGATTAGGTGAGATGAACTCTCCTCTTTTCTATTAAGAAAAGAGTGAAGTAGACTTTGGAAGGCACCGACTGGCAGCTGGGTCGCACATCAACACTGTTCGGTTTGAAGTCTTTTCCACAAGGCTGGATGTACTGTGTCTTCCTAAATCTCATTTAGCAGCATTTCAGCAAGTGTAGAGACTAAAAGCTAAGCAAGCCAGCTGGCATCTCTGTTCACCCTTACTGCTATCTCTGTTCACCCTCAAAACTTGGCATTATGTCTTGAAGCAGAAAGATGCTTGAAATGTCACAGTGCACAGAACAAAGCTCCACATATACTATTTTAGCACCTATTGTGTTCGTGTTTAGAACACAAAGCTGGACCCAGCATGCATAAGCTGCTTCTGTGGTGAAAACTCTTGTCTTAAGCATTGCCTTTTAGTTTGAAGCTTCATTCAAGGACATTTATGGTGATTTTGCAACAGAATAGAGGAATTAGTTCCCTCAGGCTGGAACATGGAATAATATATCAATGCTGTTTGATTGTCAAGAAATAAAGACCTCAGGGCTGGAGAGACAGTTAAATAAGTAAAATATTTGTTGTGTATGAGGACCTGAGTGAAAGAATTGGGTGGCCTGTGCTTGTAAGCAGGGACATGCAGATCCCAGGGGCTCAGTGGCCAGCCAATGTAGCCAAAATACCAGCTCCTTATTCATCATAGACACTGAGGAAGATAGCTCCTTGACAGACTCTGCTACCTACACATACTCACATTCACAAATATACTCCCTTACATACATGTATACACATGTATATACCAAAGAGTTACACACACACACACACACACACACACACACACACACACACACAGTCGGGGATGGGGCAGAAACTTACTAGAAGATAAGCACGTCATCAAATCTAAGGCAGAAGTGACATGACAACCACATAAGTATGATGGGCTTGGCGATGATGAACCTTGTCCATGACAAACTCATTTTGATCTCATAGTATATCGATGAAGATCATGTATCATATTTGATTATACCGCATCTTATTTCTTCTTCATTAGAGAGTATTCTTTTGCTCAATATGGTGCTCCCATTTAGCTTGGGACAACAAAGTTATCGTCTTTCCCCTCTCTTTTGATACAAGGTTTCATGTAGCTCAGGCTAGTCTGAAAACTTTTGAATTGGTGAGGATGACCTTCAACTTTGGATCCTTTTTCCTCTACCTCCTTAGTTCGAGGATTACTAGAATACTCGTTCTGCCTCTTAGGCCTGACTGTTCAAACTGAGCTATGTCCCAGCAAGATAGTTCTTTCTTAACAGAAAAAAAATCTCAGTCAAGAGCTCTTATGTCTAAGTCCACATGGTATTCTGTAGCATTTTGTAAGAATTCATTCCTGAGTGAACATGGGAACCCAGAGGTACTCCCAGAGATATTTTTCTTTCATTGTACATTTTCTTTATTTACATTTCTGTTAGCGCCTTTCTCAGTTTCCCCTCTGGAAACCCCCTATCCCTGCTTCTATGAGGGTGCTCCCCCACCCATTCACCCACTCTTTCCCTCCTTCCCTTCCTGGAATTCCCACATACTGGGGCATTGAACCCTCAAAGGACCAAGAACTTCTCCTCCCATTGATGCGCAACAAGGCCATCCTCAGCTACATATGCAGCTGGAGCTATGGGTCACTCCATGTGTACTCTTTGATTGGTGGTTTAGTCCCTGGGAGCTGTGAGAGGTCTGGTTGGTTAATATTGTTGCTCTTCCTATGGCGTTGCAAACCTCTTTATCTCCTTCAGTTCTTTCTTTAACTACTCCATTGGGGTTCCTGTTTTTAGTACAATGGTTGAATAAAGTGTGAATAGAAAGGTACCATAAAAATCAGCTGCATACACCCATTTTACTTGCTTGACTTAACTCTCAGTTAGGAATATTTTTAGTACTTCTGGTCTATCTTTGCCAACTGTGCAGCCACTGCAGGAGGTAAGGGCTTTTTACCTCCACTAGGCTGAGAAAACAAAACAAGATGATTGGAAACAGCTTTTGCTATTTCTATAATTCCCCCTTAGGCTTGAGTCCTCAATTAGTTTACTTGCCACCATTCTAAAAACACTTGTAAGAATTTTCTGTATATTCTTTAGTGCTTGAGCATGTTGTATTTTTAAATATTATATGGTGCCTAATTAAGACTTTTGTTTTTTTTAACATTTTATATTTTATTCTTCTCTCTCTCTCTCTCTCTCTCTCTCTCTCTCTCTCTCTCTCTGTGTGTGTGTGTGTGTGTGTGTGTGTGTGTGTGTGTGTGTGTGTGTGTGTCTGTGTTCCCAAAAATTAAGGTTAAGGAAAGGACAAGGGATTCATTCTCATCATCAGCATTGCCAACCCATAATCTGGTCCAAGAGAGAATAAAATGAGGAAGGAGAAAGCACCCAACAGAGGCATTATTTCTCTCCTGTTGTGTTGAATAGGGGCTTCTGAGAGTTTGAATCCCAGTAATATGTGTTAGTTTGGGGCTGGTCATGTCACAGTGGTGATAATAGTAAAGTGCTTTACAAGATTCCTACTCTTCAAATGAAATTGGTGGAACTGTGCTTTTCTCCCAGTCAGGTGGGACCGCCTAAAGGTCAGAGAGCATTAGAGATGTTCCAGTCCATGATTGGGCTTTTTGTTCTAGCAACTCAATTCCATTATAATTCAGACGACACTTGACCACTGATGCTACATTGATTATTCCTTACTTAACTGTTAGCAACTTTGAGATGTAGCAATTCCTCAAACATGGCAAAGTCAAGTGACAGTTCCCATCTTTACTGTACTTTCTACAGATGTGGCCAAGCCAATGCTGCTGCTTCTTCTTTTATCCCAGAAAATGACATTATTAGACTCTAGCAAAATCCAAGAAGCCATATTGATTGCTTCCTTTTATAATATTCTGGGTGATTAACATGAGCTATAGCTAAAGTAGTCCATTTTATTAATAACATTTATAGATAAAAACTTTAAACATATCTGGAATTTCAGTCATCCCACTGAAAGGCACATGGTACCTTTCATGTGGTGAAAATGCTGCTGACAGCCACTTTGGAACACTAAACTCTAAATTTGTTCCATTTTTTATTGAGGCAACCATGACAGCAGCCTTTATTTGCAAGAAATCAAAGTCAGAGTTATGATATTAGTCAAACTGAATCACACATCAGTAGTGAAGAAAATTTTTAGGAACTTTTATTGCTACCAAAAGTATTTTTGTGGACTTGGAGTACTGGGTAAGAAAAGCCCTTAAAAATGAAAAGTCAAATTTGTAGTCACCAATCCCAGAAGAAGACAAAACTATGCCAGACTGAATTTCAAGAGATAATTGAGCATGTTCTCTTATTTGTACCATCAACATAATATGTGGCAGGCATGTTAAATCTTTTTGTCTCTACCTTAAAAATTTTTATTTAAATTATATTTTACTCATCTCATGATAGCCAAAACTACAACTATGTTTTGCATTAGCAGTGATTGTCTTTCAACTGATGTTTCTGCTTCTACCAGCATTCTATCTTCACAACATCAATTAATTATTCTTTTTATGTGCCCAACTATATGTTCATAATTCTTTCTCAGTAACAGCAAATATAACTTAAAATATAGATCAGAGCATGTCACTCATAGATAGCTCTATGATGCCTTCCTAGTAGACTTATCATAAACTAATGCCTAACCAATATCATTATGATCCCCTCTGCTTGCCTACTTGACCATATATTGGTTGTTCTAGTTGCTATTGCCTTTCTTCTATTCTTCAAATAGACAAAGAACTTTAATTTTATTAAAATAAGCTCTTATTTTTGTCTTTGCACCTGCTGTATTTAGCAACTATTTCTGATTATTTCAGCTAAAATATTGTTAATGAGGCAAAGTTCAACTTAACAAAGGGAGGTCCCATTACAATCTCTCCTTACTGTACCATTAGTTATTCTTTAAAACTACCATGCTTACAGATTTCATTTACATGGTTATTACACTTTAGCCATAGTGAAATATAGATTACCTTAACATGGACTGTGGCTATTTACTTATAGTTGTAATGTGTACTAAAATACTTCAAAAATATTCAAAGAACATTTATTAGTTTTATGACATGAGTGATTTAAATACATGTCATTAAAATTTTGTCAACAGTTACCATGTTTGAAAAACAAAACTTAAATTTGTTGGCCTTCCTCCTTTTAATAGATAGAGATGTGAGATTTTTTCTAAGTCTAGCTAGAGATTTTTTTCCTAATTCTCTTCATTGACTGTTCTTAAACCCCCAGATCTAACCGTGGTTTGACATACAGTACCCCAGCTTAGTTTGTAGAGCTCTCCCTGTGGTTTAACCAATGGCAAGGCTTTCTTTCTTCCACCTGGAGTCTTCCTGCCTTCTACTTATATGTAAGACCCTCTCACACCACATGTAATACCTCTACATAGCCAGATTCTACACATCTTTCTCAAGGGTCTAGTCCCGTGAATGGATCTGATCAAGCTCTCTCTATGCCATTCCCCATTCCCAGATCTATTTTTAAACTCCAGGTTTGAGCCAGCAATTGCATCCTATATACCAGCCCAATGCTCTGTGTCCATCTGACTTCATTCTAGATAAGTCATTCTGAATATATAGCCCAACATCAACATATTTCTTCTCCTGTCCAACCTTCTGTGTTCACATCAGACACAGAATTAGCAAAAGCAGTTTACGTGCCCAGGGTCTCACTCCAAACATAGCAACCATATGTAAGATCAAGACGATATCACTGCTCCAAAAGTCACCAAACCTGGAGAAATGTTTGCTGAGACACAGAATTTAAAAGAGCAGTAATAAATGCTATCAAAGAATTCAACAGTATAAGAAGACAAATAGGGAACATCTTAATAAAACTAAAGAGGAAGACAGCAAATAAATGTCTGAGTGATGGCCCAAATACTGAAACATAAGAAGGGTAGAGATGGCAAAGACAATACAGGATATGAAAATAAAGTAGACATAGAAAATTGAAAGGATTCGAGATTAATTGAAGTTGAAATGAAAAAGAAATACAACATTCTAACTGGAAAACATAAAGGAAAGCCTTTCAAGCACAACAGATGAAGCAGAAGACAGAATATCCGGAATAAAAGATGAAGTAGTAGATCGAAGTGGATATTAGCCGAAAAGCTTAAATTACCCAAGATGCAATCCACAGACCACAGGAAGCTCAAGAAGAAGGATGACCAAAATGCGGATGCTCTCACTCCTTCTTAAGGGGGGAAAATATCCATAGGAGGGGATATGGAAGCAAACTTTAGAGCAGCAATTCAAGGAATGGCCATTCAGAGCCTGAACCACATGTGGCCCATATTTATACAGCCACCAAAACTGGATAAGATTGATGAAGCTAGAAAATGCATGCTGAAAAGGGACTGGATATAGATCTCTCCTGAGAGACACATCCTGAGCATGTCCACTACAGAGTTCAATGCAAACCACTGAACTGAGAAGAGGACCCCCTTGGGGGCAATTAGAGGAAGTATTGAAAGAGTTGAAGGAACTTGTAACCCCCCAAAAACAACAATGCCAACCAACCAGAGCTTCCAGTGATTAAACCACTAACTAAAGACTATACATGGACTGACCCAGGGCTCCAACTGCATATATAGCAGAGAATAACCTTGTTGGGACATCAGGGGAAGGGGAAGCCTTTGGTCCTGCCCAGGTTGGACCCTCAGTGCAGGGGAATATGGGGGAGGGGGCAATAAGGGGGATGTTTAGAGGGAATACCCATACAGGGGAGGGGGACCAGAGGAAATTGGGGCTTATGGACAGGAAACTGGAATGGGGAATGACCTTTGAAATGTAAGTAAAGAAATATATCTAATAAAAAAATTTTTTAAAAAGAATGAAAAAAACCAAACTAAATTGCTAAGGAAAAAAAAGAATTAAGAATAATTAAAAAACACAACACAGGAAAGAAACATGCCAACAATGTGGGACCCCATGAAAACATAAAACCTTCCACTTAAAAGTATAGAGGATAGAGAAGAATTTCAAGTCAGCGACATAGACCAGATCTTCTAAAGATCATGGACGTAAACTTCCCCAAACTAACGAAGATACACCCAAACGGATACAAGCAACATCTAAAAGACAAGGTCAAAAAGAAAAACCCCACATCATGTATTGTTAAACCATTAAATGTATAAAATAAATAAAGTTCATCGAAAACTGTAAACAAAATCACAAGTCGAATAAAAAGGAAAACCCATCAGAATTGCAGCGTGTTTTTAGCAGAAGTATCAAAATCCAGAAGAGTATAAAACAATGCATTCCAATTCTTAAAGGATCATCATGGCCGACATCAACTAAATCACCTAAGCGATGTTATCTACCATAATTGAAGGATATAGACAATAATGTTCCGGGATATAAACATCCTAAAACAATGTTATCTAACAAAACCAACATAAAATAGAAGCAGTATTTCAGGCTAAAAAAGGATTAAATGTATCCAAGAGACTGTGGAAAGAAATATGAAGCTGTAACTACTAAAAGTTCCACTAAGGATATAAACAACACCTACAAAAATCAAAAACATAATGATTTCATGCAGTAGCTTTGCAGTATCATACAGATTTCAGTAGTGACTTTAATTATTAATGGACTCAGTTATCCAGTCAAAAGACTTAGGATAACTGAATGGATCAAGAATCAAAATATATCTATCTGTTTACAATAAAAACATAATTTATTACTATAATTTATGTTTCTTTTGCTTATTACACTTCAAATTTTATTCCCCTCCCGGTCCAGCCTCCGACTGTTCCACATCCCATACCTCCTTCCTTCGGCCCCAGACGCCCCCCAACCTCGCGCAACCCCCCCTTCCCCTGTCTCCACTAGGAGGATGTCACCTCCCCACCCATTCCACCATAACTCTAAACTCCCTAGGGCCTCCTGTCTCTGGAGGGTTAGGTGCATTTTCTCTGGATGAAAACAGACCCAGCAGTCCTCTGCTGTATATATGTTGGAGGCCTCATATCAGTTGGTATATGCTGTCTGACTGGAGATCCGATGTCTAAGGACATTGGGGGCCCAGATTAATTAAGAATGCTGGTCCCCTTACAGGGTCACTCTTCTCCTCAGCTTCTTCTAGCTTTTCCCTAATTCAACCACAAGGGTCAGCAGCTTCTGTTCTGTGATTGGTGCAAATATCTGATTCTTTCAACTGCTCTTGGGTTTTTCAGAGGGCAGTCATGATGGGCCCCTTTTTGTGAGTGCCCCAAAGCCTCAGTAATAGTGTCAGTCCTTGGGGCCTCCCCTTGAGCTGGATCCCACTTTGGGCCTGTCTCTTGACCTTCTTTTCCTCAGGCTCTTCTCTATCTCTCTCCTGGCAGTTCCTTCAGACAGGAAAAATTATTATGGGTCAGAGTTTTGACTGTGGGATGGCAACCAGTTTCCTCACTCGATGACTTGTCTTTCTGATGGAGGTGGGCTCTACAAGTTCCCTCTCTCCACTGTAAGAAATTTCATCTAGGGTAGCTCCTTTGATTACTGATAGTCTCTCACATGCCAGGTTTCTGGAACATTCTGGAGTGTCTTGCCAACATTGTACCTCCCAAGGTCGCCTGTTTCCATTCATTCTGCTGGCACTCAGGGCTTCAGTCCTTTTCCTTCACCCAATATCAGATCTTGTGCCCCCCCCATTCCCCATTCTCTCACAAGTCCCTCCCTCACCCCTAGTGGTTGTTTTCTTCTCCCTTTCAAGTGGGACTGAGGTGTCCTCACTTGGGCCCTTCAGCTTGTTGAACTTTTTGAATTCTGTGGACCGTATTTTGGGTATTTTGTACTTTCATTTTTAGCTAATATCCACTTACTAGTGAGTACATACCATAAATATCCTTTTGGGTCTGAGTAACCACATTCATAATGATATTTTCTAGTTTCACCTGTTTGCCTGCAAAACTCAGGATGTCCTCTTTCTTAATAGCCAAGTAATATTCCATCATGTAAATGAACCACATTTTCTGTGTCCATTCTTCTGTTGTGGGGCATCTGGGTTGTTTCCAGCTTCTGGCTATCACAAATAAGACCACTATAAACATAGTGGAACATGGAGCCCTGTTAGGTGGTGGGACTTCTTTTGGGTGTATGCCCAAGTATGGTATAACTGGATCTTCAGGTAGATCTATTTCTAATCTCTGAGGAACTTCCAGATTGATTTTTAGAGTGGTTGTACCAGTTTGCAATCCCACCAACAATGGAGGAGTGCTCCTCTTTCTCCACATACTCACCAGGATCTGCTGTCACCTAAGGATTTGATTTTAGCAATTCTGAATGGTGTACAGTGGATCTCAGTGTTGTTTTCATTTGCATTTCTCTAATCACTAAGGATTTTGAACATTTCTTTAGGCGCTTCTCAGCCATTCGTGATTCCTCCGTTGTGAATTTTTGGATTAGTTCTAAACATCATTTTTTGATTGGATTGTTTGGTTTTTTGGTGATTAGCTTCTTGAATTCTTTATATATTTTGGATCTTAGTCTTCTATCATATGTGGAATTAGTGATTTTTTTCCCCAATATATAGGTTGCCAATTTTTCTTATTGACTATGTTCGTTACTTACAGAAGTTTTCTAGTTTCATGAGGTCCCATTTATCAATTCTTTTTTTTTTTCATTTTATTGGATCTTTTCTTCATTTACATTTCAAATGTTATCCCTTTTCCTGGTTTCCCTTCTGGAACCCCCTATCCCATCCCCACTCCTCCTGCTTATATGAAGGTGCTCCACCACCCACCCACCCATTCTCTCCTGCCTCACCGCTCTGGTATTTCTCCAAATGAACAACAATATCAACCATTATAAATTCTTGATCTTAGAGCATGAGCCATTGGAGTTCTATTTAGGAAATTTCCCCTTGTGATAATGAGTTCAAGCCTCCTTCCGACTTTCTCTTCTATTAGATTCAGTTTTTTGGTTTTATGTGGAGGTCTTTGATCCAGTTGGACTTGAGCTTTGTGCAAGGTGTCAAATATGTGACTATTTTCATTTTTTTAACATACGGACAGCCAGTTAAACCAGCACCATTTATTGAAGATGCTTTCTTTTTTCCATTGTATATTTTGGCTTTTTTGTCAAAGATCAAGTGTGTGTAAGTGTGTGTTTTTATTTCTGGGTCTTCACTTCTATTCCATTGATCAACCTATCTGTCTCTGTCTCAATACCATGCAGTTTTTATTACTATTGCTCTGTAGTAGAGCTTGTGGTTAGGGATGTTGATTTCCTCAGTCATTAGTTTATGTTAAGAACTGTTTTTGCTATTCTGTTTTTTTTTTTTTTTTTTTTTTTTTTGCCTTTCCAGATGAATTTGAGAATTGCTTTTTCCGTGTTTTTGAAGAATTGTGTTGGGATTTTGATGGGGATTGCATTGAATCTGTAGATTACCTTTTGTAGGATGGCCATTTTTACTATGTTAATTCTGTCAGTCCATGAGCATGGGATATCTCTCCATTTTTTGAGATCTCCTATTTCTTTCTCCAGAGACTCGAAGTTATTGTCATACAGATCTTTCACTTGTTTGGTTAGAGTTACCCCAAGATACTTTACATTATTTGTGGCTATTATGAAGGGAGTTGTTTCCCTAATTACTTTCTGAGCCTGTTTATCATTTGTATAAAGGAAGGCTACTGATTTATTTGAGTTCATTTTATATCCAGCCACTTTACTAAAGTTGGGTATTAAGTGGAGAATTTTCTTGTAGAATTTTTGAAGTCACTTATATATATACTATCATATCATTTGCAAATAATGATACCTTTATTTCTTCCTTTTCAGTTTGTATCCCCTTGATCTCTTTTTGTTGTCTTATTGTTCTAGTTAGCACTTTGAGTACTATATTGAATAGATATGGGGAGAGTGGGATTACTTGTCTTGTCCCTGATTTTAGTGGAATTGCTTCAAGTATCTCTCCATTTAATTGGATATTGGCTGTTGGTTTGCAGTACAATACTTTTATTATGTTTAGGTATGTGCCTTGAATTCCTGATCTCTCCAATACTTCTAACAGGAAGGGGTGCTGTATTTTGTCAAATGCTTATTTTTTCTGCATCTAAGGAGATGACCATGTGTTTTTTCATTGAATATATATATATATATATATAAATGAATTTTTGTATGTAGAAATAACCTTACATCCTTTGGAAGAAGCCTACTTGATCATGGTTTTGATGTGTTCTTGGATTCAGTTTGCAAGGATTTATTGAGTATTGTTGCATCGATATTCATAAGCAAGATTGGTCTGAAGTTCTCCTTTTTAGGTTGGGTCCTCATGTGTTTAGGTATCAGAGCTATTGTGGCTTCATAGACTGAATTAGGTAGTGTTCCTTCTCTTTCTATTTTGTGAAATAATTGGAGGAATATTGTTACTAGGTCTTCTTTGAAGATCTAGTAGAATTCAGCACTAAAGCCATCTGTCCCTAGGCTTTTTTTTGGTTGAGAGGTTTTTAATGACTGCTATTTCCTTATGGAATATTGACCTGGTTAGATAGTTTACCTACTATTGATTTAACTTTGATATGTGGTATCTGTCTACAACACCATTCATTTCATTTAGACTTTCCAGTTTTGTTGGGTATAGGCTTTTGTAGAATAAACAAATAATTTTAAAGATAGGTACTGCCTTAGAATAAAAGGATGGACAAAAGAGTTCCACTTAAATGGTATGATTAAGCAAACAGATATCACTGTTCTAATATCTGACAAAATAAATTCACACTAAAATTAATCAAATAAGATAGAGATACTTCATTATAATCAAGGAAACAAATAACCAAGAAAATTACTTTACTAAATATATACACACTATATTTTGGAGTGGAGAATTTCTACTAGAAAATCTACTACTAGAATAAAAAAATATAGACTAACATCAATACAATAAGAATAGGTGACTATTTTTCAGTAGACAGTATCTTTGGACCAATACATAATAAATAAAGAGAGAAACATTAGAATTAATTGGCATTTTACATCAAATAAACTTAATATTAACAGAATATTCTATCCAAAAGCCTGAAGTATACACTTTCAATTAAGCAATATACTTAAGTTTTTCTAAAATAGACCACATCCTGGGACATAAACCAAATCTATCCAAATTAAAGATGACTAAAATTATTCCATGTATCTTTAGTCGGTAAATATACAAACTCATGGAAATTCAACAACTTATTATGAAATGATGAATGAGTTAAAGAAGAAATCAATAAAAAGAAAAGAGAAGTTCCTGGAAATAAATGAAAATGAAAATACAACCACACCTCGGGGACACACTGAAAATGTAGAGCTAAATGTCTACATTAGGAAATCAGAATGAGCACCAATGAATGTCTTAATAATGCAACTAAAAAAATTTTAAAACAGTTAAAATCATATCCAATCTAGTCAGTTTAAAGAAATTATAAAAATTAGAGCAGAAATTTATAATAAAAACCAAAGAAAACAATACAATGAATCAGCAAATCTTAGAGTTGAATTTTTTGAGAAGATATACACAATTGAGAGAATCTTGGGTCAACTAGCCAAAATAAATTGAGAATCCAAATTAACAAAATCAGAAATTAAAAGAGAAACAATACAGGAGACACCAGGAAATTCAGAATATTTTAAGGAAATATTTTAAAAACCTGTACTCCATTAAACTGTAAATCCTAAAAGAAGTGGCTGAATTTCTAGGTCAGACGAAACGCCAAAATAAAACTAAAAAGTCAGCAACATAAACTGAGGCATAAGAAATAACATGATTTGTGTAGTAATAAAAAGATGTGCAGCTCAAAAACATTAACTACTATGACAGATGGATTCATAGAAGAATTCTACCAGACATTAGAAGAAGACAATTCTTCCTTAACTATTGAGGCGGGGGGAGGAAGGCAGGAAGGAAGGAAAGAAAAAAGGAAGAAAGGAAGGTGTTGTGGTAAAAATTTTTAAAAAATGTGCGTGACCAGTTCCCAAGCGTTCCCACTCTGCATGAATCTGCAAGCTCTGGCTGTTTCTCTGTCAGCCACTTTCACACCCTGTCCCCTAAGTGGGCTGTTACCATGCCTGACACACACATCACTTTCTGCGGGCTGTGCCAGCCCTCACCATGTTAGCACCAAGCATTTTATAGCCTAGCACAGCTTTCTGTCATGGACTCTGCTTGCACTCCCAACAACTCCTTGAAAACATGACTTAACAAACTCAACAAACCCAACCACCAGGTTTATATGTTAATTACTCAATGTACAATACATCCACACCATTAACTTACAACCAATTGATAAGGATATAAACCGCCCACCTAGATAAGATTTGTTCATCTAGACATACAAAGTCCTGTACACATCCATCCCTTAAGAATAGTCATAATAACCTGTAAATGTGCAGAGAGAAATCTTAACATCTGCTGCCATGTTCTCTCAGCTGCTCCCTCTCCTCTCATTCTAGAAGTTTGTCAGAAAGGTAAAAAGCCTGATGGTATACAGCCAGATGTGGTGGAGAAAGCCCTGAGAGTTCTACATCTGGAGACACAAGCAGGAGGAAGGGGGAGACTCACTGGGCCTGGCTTAGGCATTTAAAACCGTCTAGCCCATCCCCAGTAACATATTTCCTCCAACAAGGCCATACCTCTTAATCCTTTCAAATAGTTCTACTCTCTGAACATTCAAACATTAATTATGGAGGCCATTTTTTTGTTCAAACCACCACATCATATTCCCCCATCTCATCTCCCGCCCTAATCTCCTGTAGAGTTATAGCTATATCATAATGCAAAGATGCATTCAGTTCAATTCAAAAGCCCGCATAACAGTCCTAACAGTGTTAGTCCAAAGGTTATGGTCTCCTCTGAGAATGATGGCAATCTCTCAACAGCAATCAACTGTAAAATAAAAAAAATTAAAAATAAAAAAACACATAACCTACTTCCAATATAAAATGTCTTGGAGTATACATTGCTTCAAAAAGCAGGGAGGGGAGGGGAGATATTGATGAAATACTGTGCCTAAGCAAGACAGAAAACCTAGGAGGTAAAATGCATCCCATGTCTGATGTCAAAACACTCTTCAGATCTCTAACTCCTTTTAGTTTTGTTGACTGCACCCTACTTCTGTGTTAGACAGTTTCCAAATGCTTTGAGACGGTCTCCATGGCAGGCATTCCTTACTCTGGCAACTCTAACATCTGGAGTCTCCAATGAAATTTTGGATTCATTTTTTAGAGCTTAACACAATAGCAGGCAGCTTTGTAACAGTTGAAACCATAGGCATTTGGACAACTTCATGTAATTTGCTTGTGCCATTAGGACCTACTCAGACCCAATCATGTATATACCATTCTTTTGGATAATAGATTGCAGCTCTGAATGTCCAATTTTATGAAGGTCTGATAATATCCAACTCATGATGGGTAACTTGGCCTCATGATAACTGGAGTGGTCCACTAAGGCTCAATAGCAGGATGACAGCTGTATTTTAGAGAGAGAGAGGGGGAGAGGGAGAGGGAGAGAGATGGGGAGAGGGAGAGGGAGGGAGAGGGAGGGAGAGGGAGAGGGAGAGGGAGGGAGGGAAAGAGAGAGAGAGAGAGAGAAAGAGAGAGAGAATAGTAGACTATGGTAGAGCCTTCCTACAATATTAGAGGTTTGGTGACTTTAGGGGAACTGATAAATAACAGCTATTGTCATGTAACCAGTTACAGAAAGAAGAACTATAATTGACATGCTTTCATATTATTTGTAAAGAATATAATATATACTTCTTTATGCATATTATTAAATATAATAACAGTGTATTTATGGTGCTATTTAGTATAACATTGCTTGAGATAATATTAGAGGTTAAGTGTTGTAAATCTATATTATCATATTTAAGTTATGGAACAGTAAAAAAAATCATTCCAAAATTTTTGCTGTAGAATCTCTTTGGACCCACTGAAAATTGTATTCATATTTTCAGATGTTGGCCATTAGAGCTGAAATAGTTGATGTTTTTCTTTTCTCTGTTTTCCTTTGCTTTGGTGTGGTTGCTATTTGTTATGGCCTTGGATTTTCTTCCTTTGGAATAAAGATGTTTACTTGGCACCGCAATATGTTAAGTATACACAGCTTAACACCTATATTCATAGGAGCGTGTAATTAAGAGGTTTGAGGCTTTTAAATGTTGATATTTTAAAAAGATTTTGTGGGAGATTTGGAAGTAGATTATATTTATAGCTTGAAATAAACACGAGGCCGAGCGAGGGTTGATGGTAGAAGTATGCATGCCCTTCTTTTCTGAATCTTAAATGTATTACTGTCAACTAAATCTGAGATTTTGGCCACCAGTTAACATGTACTTACAATAATAGCAAAGGTGAAGGTCAGAATAATGTATACGCACATGCACACAACACACACGTACACACACACACTCACGCACATATACACACATATATGTATATATTCATATGGAAACTGAATAATATTTCATTGTAGCATATTTATACTTCTGTCATCATTACTCAGTTGTGTTGTTCAGAAAGTGGCTACCAAGTTATAATTAATATAAAATCAAGTGACTAAGGATTTGTTTCAATAAAACTTTACTTGCGAAAGTCAGATCATGAGCCTGTTTTGGCTTTCAGGTTTTGTTAGCATGCTTGTAGACAGCTTTCACAGTAGTGGTAAATTTGCTGACAGCCTATCCATTACATCAGTTGGAAGAAGGAAGAGCTTCTCTACAATCCTTACGTAATGCTCAGAATTTTCAGTGAAGTAGATGCTACCAAGATTATCTAAGATACTGAGGCTGTATTGATTTGTTATCCAGGAATAGGCAAGTGACACAAATTGCAAAGCCATTTATATATTTTATGCTATGTAAAAATTTATATTTGAAACATTTCTATACATTTTATAAAAACTTCTCAAATGCTTAAAGCAACTTATAGGTCACATTTCATTAAAAAATGTTTTATGTCTCACTATCTAGTCCTGATGTCCTGAAATGTACCAAGTTCTGTCTCAGTCACTGTTCTATTGCTGTAAAGTGGCACCATGGCCAAGGCAAGCATAATTCTTTTTTTAAAAAGCATTGACTTGATGGCCCCCTCACAGTCTCAGCAGTTTACTTCCTTATCACTATGCAGAGTATAGCAGTGTGCAGGTAGGTGCCAGAGCAGTTACAGAAAACTCCATTGCGATCCACTGCACAGAGAAAAACCTCTGAGCTTGGTATGGGCTTTTGAAATTTCAAGTGCTCAACCCCTGTACCACAATTCATTCAGAAGGTTTTTACCTCCTGATCCTTTTAATCCTTTCAAATAATGCAACTTCTTGGTGACTTCAAATACATGAGCCTGTGTGGGCCACTCTCTTTCTAACTACCCCATTATGATTCTCCTACTTCAGACTCTAAAGTTCTAGGACTACAGGTGTGATCACTCTAACAAATTTTAATGATTCTTTACATTATTATCACATATTACATACATTAAATGTAGATACCTGGAAAGTGTAAATGATGATGTATAGCCTCGACTATTTACCCTAAAACTGATCCATTTTGAAGGGTCCAATTCGAAGTAATGCCAAGTCAAATTTGGCTATTTGAGGCTGTACTGTTTTCACCTAACATATTGGCATAAATATACCCTTTGGGAAAATAGAAACAATATGCTCATTTATAGTCCAATATAGAAAAATTGAAGTAGTTGTCTAGAATTTTCATACTTCAGGTTTATCTTTTAGATCAAATATGTAAATATTAAGTACATATTTACTTACATGTATGCATAAAATACGTTTATAATTCTTTAGGCTTGAGAATAGACATTTTTTACTCTATTGCACATACAAAGAAGCATAAAATATTAAAAATTTTATGTGATTTTTCAAAAAGGATATCATTATTATTTCTATATTATAGAAACCAGGCATGGGAGTATATATTTGTAATGCTAATACTATGTAGGCTAAGAATGCATGGCTGTGTGAGATTACACTTGGCTAGATAATGACTCTCAATGCAGCTTGGGCCACATAGCAAAACCTTGTTTCAATAAAAAAATATAAATACAAAATCAATAGCAATTATCTAAAACACAAAAACAAGAGAGAGAATGCAGAGCAGAGAGCTCAGTGGCTAAGGGGGTGTGTTTTTCATGGAGTTTTGAAGTTGTTCATGAAGAATGCAGAGCAGATGACTAGTTTCTAGCACCCATGTTAGACGGCTTACAGCTGCTTTGATTCCAGTTTCTGGGGATCCACTGTCGTCCTATTACCTCCTTAGAGACAGGTAGAGATGGAGCAAATAGGGACACACAAACACACACACGTACATACACAGACACATACACACAAGAATATAATATGTATAAAAAGGATAAAATTATTAATATGGATGTTTTACTTTCCTCAATAAATTAGCATTATGTAAGAAAGACTGAGAGTTGAATATTTGTCTAGGGCACACAGCATCTTAGAATTGCTTTAGTATGACCCTCCCTTGAACTTCAGTTGAGTGTAATGTGAATTCCAACGTTACTGTTCAGTTTTCAGTGTGTGAGGATAGGGTAGGTAAATCATTTGCTGTTTTAGTGCATTCCATCATACAGATAAATTGTCTTCAGGCCCACATGTTATGAATGCGGAAGATGCATTGGTGTAAATATTACAGACACAATTTCCTTCTTCCCAAATGTTACATATTAATAGAAGTGGTTCCTGGCCTCCAATCTTTTGTCTTGAGAGTCACTGGCATCTACTTTGGCTTTCTAAACTAAACAATCAGGAAAACAATTCTGAACTGGAAGCACACCAGAAAGATCACATCTCTCTTGGCCAAGGTAATAGAAAAAGACATGCAGAAATAAAGGCAATAATATTTGAAAATATAGTGCTTTGTTCTCTTGTGTGAAATTAGCAGGCACCATAAGAGAACATGAACCATAAGATACTTCATATTATAGACCCCATAGACTCATTTAAATATTACACAAATATTACAGCACTTTCATAAGAGAATGTGTGTTTCTCATTCCTTTCAGAAGAAATTCCATCCAGGTGGGAAATTGCATCAACGTAACATGATATTCCCCTTTTAGTTCAGGCCAAATATGTGTTAAGCAGGAGGTCAAACGAAGTCACTTGAGATCTCACCTCTTTCAGTTCCCTTCAAGTGTCACCTTCATGGCTGTCTTGTTCTGATACTCGAGCTTTCTATTTAATAAGAAATGTGCTAACAGAATATCAGATTCTCCAGAAAGCTTTCCTACCCTCATTCAGTTGCTGTTGTTTTTGTTTCAGGAGCCTTGGTGGCTGCCTTTTCTTCTGTGAAAGTGCACAAAACTAGCTTGGTAAGCATGTTGCTCATGTTCTTCCACCTAAGGAAAAGCTTGCTAATCTCAGGAGGCGTGGCAAAGTTTAAACTGAACTAAATAGAAAAACTGCTAAGTCAAAAAACAAAACAAAACAATTCTTCTAAGTATCTGAGAAGCTGGGGTCTCTGTTCCAAGTGAAAAGTCACATCTCTCCCTGTTCCCCTCCTTGCTTCGTGTGTGTGTGTGTGTGTGTGTGTGTGTGTGTGTGTGTGTGTGTGTGTGTGTGTGGTGTGTTTGCTACTTCTTCATCTCGGCTGAAATTTCTGTTGGTGAAGGTTTAAATACTGATCATTGCATTTCTTGACCTGTGTATTATATAATGTTGGCTTGTCCTATCTCTTTCTTATAGGAATTTATTCCTTCTAAAGTGATCTTCATTCAAACAAGACCTGGGCTCTTCTTGTTTATCTATGTTGTACTTGAATATTTGTCATCCTTTAGGATACACTAATAGTTACTGAACCATTAAAACCATACTAGGAAGGCTGGAAGATAGCTTAGTGATTAGAGTGTGTGACTACCAGGCATGACGCCCTGGATTTGATCACTAGCACATCAAACAGAAGTGGTTGTACTTACTCTCATCTCAGGAAGGGCAGGAAGATCAGGAAGTCAAGATCATCCCAAACTGCATAACTAGTTTGAAACCAGCCTAGCATGGTTTCTGTCAGGAATTTTGTCAGTTCTAGGAGAAAAGAAATCAAAACCCACAGTTAAGCTAACTATCAGTCAAGCAAGACTGAAGAACTGATGACTAATGACAGAGGCAAAAATAAAACGATAAAAGTAGAACAAAACAAAACATCTGCCTGTCTTAAAAGTTACTCTTGCTATCATGCAGCGCCATGACAAAAGCAAGTCAGGGAGGAAAAAGTTCATGGTGGTTACACTTCCATACCACTGTTCATCATCGAAGGAGATCAGGGTAGGAACTCAATCAAGGCAGGGATTTGGACGCACAAGCTGATGCAGAGACCATGGGTTGTTGGAGGTGGTACTGCTCACTGCCTTGTTGCTCTGTGGCTTGTTCAATCTTTTTTAAAGGTGGCAGGATGACAAGACACCAGTGTTGGCAGCACCCACATACATCACTAATTAAGAAATACCCTATAGTCTTGCTTGCCGATATGGCATGCTCATATGGAGGCACTATCTCAGTTGAAATTGCCTCATTGCAGATGACTTTAGCTTGGGTCAGGTTGACATAAAATCTCTACTTTGGGGCTTTACATCATATTCTTTTCACAGTGACCACATAGGTAGGGGTGAATGTATGCATGCATGTGTATGAGAAACAACAGCAAAATATTTAGGATTATTTACAATTTCAAGCCAATGGGTAGATTAAAAGCAAAACTTTCTTTTTCTTGTTTTGTTAAATTTTTATTTGGCGATTTGATAATCCATTCTGATTACCTTCATTTCTGCCCTCTTATATCCATCCCATTCCTGTAATCTATTTTCCCTTATACTTAACTTCTCTGTATCCAGGCCCTTTGTTTTACTTTGTGAAGCCCTGAGTTCAACCAGGGTCATCTGTATAACCCTTGGTATGGATTTATTTAACAGTCTCAGTGAGCCGAACAGAGTGGCAGAATAATGTATTTGGAAGTTAGTATCTCAAGCCATTACATATGGTATGAAGCCACGGATAGCTAATATATAGTGTTTATCTTGTCCCTGATAACTTATATTGAAACATGACTACTCTGTGTAGAACAGTCTAAAGACCAGGCTTCATTATTCATTCCATGTCTAGACTATTGGTGTCTTCCTTCATAACTTGGGAAAGCATGAATTATTTACATCTTCTACGCACCCCTACCAGCCCTATTTTTTTTTTTACTGTCTTCCACCAATGGCCCCAAACAAATCATACTGTGTCATAACGTAATTTGATATATTAATGCAAATGATATTCAGATGTCAATTTGAGTGTAGTATTTGATGACTAATGAGAATGCTCCTCAAATATTTTCAGTATTTTAGAACAAGATTACTCCTCTGAAGTTGGAAGAGAAGATATCAAAAATAATAATTAGTGGCCTAAGGAAGTCATATGTTACTCAAGCCATTGGAACCTAAGGCTGCCACTGAGTCAGCGATGCTGGGTATGAAGCTGTAGTGTCTCGTTGTTGCCCTGATGGGTTGCAGCCTTTCTTTGTTCCAATTTTTCCTTGTTCTTCTCTTCCTCCTTCTCCTTTCCCTCCTCTTCTTCCTCTTCATCATCTAGCTCCTCCTCCTCTTTCTCCTTTCTCCTCCTTTTTTCATATTTCTCATTTATAAAATGAGTTTAATTTACTCTGTACCATTTGATAGTGGATGTTTTTAACTTCCTTCCTTCCTTCCTTCCTTCCTTCCTTCCTTCCTTTCTTTCCTTTTCCTTTTCTTTTTCTTTTTCTTTTTTCTATAAAGGGCCCTGTAGTAAGGTTTCTCTAGACTCCCAGGAAAGAATTTTAGTTGAGATTTTAGGGAGTATAGGTACCAATGAAGTTGTAATGAATAACTATAGCTTATAATATGGCCATGAGTCTATGCAACCTGTGAGAAAGCCTTGTGACTTCACTGCTAAATGTCATCTATAGGATCATGTCTTTTAACACTGATCCTCGTAGGTGGTGCTGATTAGGTAAAATGTGAAAGTTTTGTAGGATCTATGGAGAAACCAGAGTATTTGGTGCTATTTTTGGAGAGTGTTGATTGCTTTGGAAATGTGGCCTGGCTGGTAAAATTTGGTCACTAATAGAAGACACTCTTGATTCTAGTCTTAATTCACTACTTTCTGTCTGGTCAACATATAGGGACCCCAACTTCATGTTTATGCCATCCCAACCACCATGCCCTTTTTCCATGATGGATTTTTTCCTAGGAAACAATGAACAAAGAGGAAGCAATTGTCCTTTAAGGTTGCATCTGGCAGGAATTTTGTCAGTGCTATGAGAAAAGAAATTGAAACCCACAGTTAAGCTCCCTATCAATCAAGCAAGACTGAAGAGCTGATGGCTAATGACGGAGCCAATAAAATGAACAAAATTCACAGTCTGAAGTGTTGATTGGAAGGTAATGAAGACTCTCCTTATGCAGTGAGATCCCTGCTCACCACTTGGCTTACTCTGCTCCATTTCTCTGTTCTCCTTCCTGCTTATGAGTGAGGCTTTTAAATAACTACCTGAAGCCCTGCTCATTTCTTCTACATAATCTCTTTGTTATTAGATTATATTTTGTCCTTGATTTAAGGAGCGTCTTATAACTAGATTTTTGATTCCTAAAATACATGAATATTCTGTGTTCTTGCACAGCATTAATACTAATGGATCATGTATATGCATATTAATATACTGATAATTATTATTTTGAATTTTTATACTCATTTGATTTTTTCATAAATGAAAATAAACTTGTCATTTAAAATTTAAACCTCTCTAAAATTTAATATTTTTGAAATTACAGCTAATTATTAGAATAGTGATTTACATAACTTGCTTGTGCTTAGACTCCACATTGCAGACAGAATATTTTCCTTTCTGGATGTATTATTGGAATAAAACACAATTCCTCCTTGTAGCTTAAAATTACCCCCTTTAAATGAAATATACTTATAGATGCTATTTCTAAGTGAACATGACACAAACTTTTGAAGTACAACCAGAGTTGGAAGGAACACTTAAACTTTGTGTCTACTGCGATAAGAACATCAAAGTATTAGAGATTATATAAATTGCGCAAAGCCCAGATCGATGCATTTTTTGCCTCCACATTTCTTTTTATGTGCAGTATATATTCTATCTTCCTCCTTTCTCATTAATTACTTTCTGATTTTCTTCAGGTGTTCCTTCCTTATTGCCTTTGGTTTTTTAAAACCTTCATCAACGTCATGTACAACATGGAGAAGCTATAAGATATAAATAAGAGTTGTGGGACATGTTTATAGACCTTTTCTGCTATACGTGCCCACATTTCTAAGCTTAAAGTAAAAAGAGTCTCCTTTTATCCTCCTTCTATCACCTTTTCAAATACTGGCCAAGACTCTAAGCATGCTTGACCTGACACTCTGGGCATTCTGACTATCTCTATCTAAAGATGCCCCAACTTTCAAGTTTTAACTGTTAAGCCTGCTGGCTTTTCTGTCTCTTCTTCTCCAGAAACAGCCGAAATTTCCAACCCTGCTTGTTCTGACACTCTGTTGTATTCTCACTCTCTATGAAGAATTCTCTCTTTCCATAATCTGTTTCTTCATTCATCTGCGTGCTGACCCCTATTGCTGTGAACTTGAACCCTATCTCAGAAGACATGGCATTCTCTACTCTTCATTTCCATTACCATCCTAGCAGCTGCTAAAATTACAGCTTCCCTGCCCTAAATAAATAGTCTTGGAACTTCAAACACACACACACACACACACACACACACACACACACACACACACACACACACACACAGAGAGAGAGAGAGAGAGAGAGAGAGAGAGAGAGAGAGAGAGAGAGAACCAACATAGAAGGAGGGGGAACAAAGGAGGGAGAGGGAGAGAGAGAAAGAAGCATAATACCTCACATTACAAAAACTCATCATATTATCTACTTCTCTGAGGGCAAGACAGAGATAATGGAAGATTATTCTAGAATAGAAGTGAGATGAAGATAAGAAAAGTGAGTGATTAATTTTACTTAATAAAAATGTCAATTTTTATTTTTGTTTTATATTCCAAAGGGTTTTGCTTTAGAAATTTTTCTTCCCACCATACTGTGTTTTGAAAAATAGTTATGAAAGGGTTAAATACAGTTTTTTGCCAGTGAGTGATTCTTGGAATTTTAATGAGCTTAAGCTCCTGCAATTCAGCAGATAACAGTCACCAGGATTGCTGTGAATACAGAACTGCATGGTGTTCTGTTTTTGTGTCTGCACAGTTCTTGTAGGAATTGCTTATGGAATGACACAGCTTCACAGATGACAGATCAGAGAGGTGTTGGGAGGAGCAAGCACAATATTTAAATTCTGCTACAGCCATAACCTTTGGAATGGGAGTCAACTGAGCTGGAAGGAGGGCAGCAAGTGACTGAAGGCTGCCATCAGTCCCTGACTGATAGATACCAGAGAAAAGCAATGTCCTAGCAAAATGGCAGTTGAGCTGTCCTCTATCCTGCCAGAGCTACAGCTCCATTCTGAGTTTCTGGTTGTATAGACAGAGGAAAGATTTGTTTCAACATAGTACATGCTGCAGTCACAATTAGGGTCATTCTAGGGCTCAGAGAAACAGGGCTTAGAGTAGTTAACTCTGCCTGCTGTGCCTGAATGTGCCTCAGTGAAGTGAAATGATGAGGTGCCCCGTCTTACAGGGTTTATCTACTGGAATTCTTTATGATCAACACAAAGAAAAAGTAACAGTTTTTATGATATGGCATTGCGATATGGCTGAAACTCTATGCAGGAAATGAATTTTTGTGCATTGAATCACTTATGAATTCTGTGTGATATTTTTTTTTGTCCCAGGAGTGTAAGAAAACTGCTCTTTTTATATTACTAAGTGATGCAGTGTGTAGCCTAAACAGATGGAAACAGCTTGACTTTAACATAAGTGTTATAATATGCAGTTTAAGAGTAGAAACCTACAAGGTACAACTAACAAAAAATCTTTATCATGAAATGATCAAGTTTGCCTGGATTCATTCTTTTAAAATAAACTTTTGATAAAATTAAGGCATAACGTCAAATACCTTCACCTCACAAAAATAAAACACAAATAAATGGTATAGAATCCTTATTAAATATTAGGTGATTTAAAATCATTTAAAGTAAAAAGAGTTTTATTTACTTTATATGTGCATTTGTTGAATGTCTGAGTGTGTGCCAAGGGTTGTATCGCCAACAGGGAACCACATATGGTGTCAGATCATGGAGTTAGAGTGACAGGCAGCTGTGAATCCACCAAGATGGGTGTGAGGAACAGAGCTGAGGCCCTCCAGAAGAACAGTGTGCTTTGTTATTTGCTGAGGTACCTTTTCATCCCAAGGCAGTGTTTTTATTGATAACAAATATTTTTTCTTTTCATGCAAAAAGTCCCCCAAGCAAAACCTATTGGACACGAAGTGCTTTGTTAATAGAAATCAGTCACCTTTAAGTGTAATATAAATTGATAAGCCACCATTCCATAAAGTACAATTCTTAGAAAAGGTATTGAATGACCATTTTTTTAATATTTGAAATGTTGCCTTGCATAATATTTTAATCCCAAAATTTACTCGTCTTTTCCATCTTACCAAGAAACATCCAGAAAGCCTATCAGTTGATGCAGTTTTAGTATTCTCTTATTGACAGCATACATTTTTACAAAATGAATGTAAACCAGGAGAGTAAGTTAATGGCAATCAGAATGAGAGGCATAGCTGTATACTATAGCTGAAAGAAGCCTGTGGAATTGTTTCTTAGATATCTGCTCAGTTGACACCAGAATTCTTGACTTTGCTGCAGGAAAAGATATCAGAATGAATCAGTGAAAAGCAGAGGTTTTTATTAACAGTAATTTTCTTTTTACCATAGATTTAATGTGGACACTGGAAGGTAGGCAGATGCCTGGGAGGCAGATGAAAAGGAAAGTGCACACCCAAGTGAATCGTGTGGGTTTCTCCAGAGAGAAATTCAATGGAAGTGTTTTAGCAGTGCCCATACAGGGCTGGATTTTGGTGAATTCTGCAGTTACCTTGTAGGAGTTTCTAAGAAAATTAGAAAGATATTTTAGAAGATATTTTAGTGAATGAGATTATAGGTAGTTTCTGGTGAATACTGTATAGGATTGAGAACTGACAAGATAATCACATTAAGGCAAAAGAAAATATCTTTACTATAAAGCCATAAGATTATGAACAGATTTTGATTATAAAAGGGTTGTAATATGATTTGTAAGATTCTTATAATGTTAGGTTGGTACAGCTTGGAAAAGAGTAAAGTCAAGTACAAAGGTATAATATTGGGTCCATTACTTCCTTATGTGGGGAAGGGGAATATTGTTTATATGCAGGCAGCTAGCCTTCATAGTGGATTTTGTTGGGTACATTTGAACTCATAACTCTAAGTCTGAGACGTCGGACAGTTTCCTGTCTCTCTTGTGTCATTTCATTTTTCTTCTCTTTCGCTGTTGCCTGACCAAGATTAAAGGTTAGAGACCAAAATTTGGGACTATTTCCTGAACATTCACTACCTCTTTATAATCTTTATTTATGCTTCTCATGGTGAGTGTGTGTGTGTGTGTGTGTGTGTGTGTGTGTGTTTCTTAGCAATTCTCTTTCAGTTTGTATTTCTGACACTTCCACAAAGGTTTATGAATGCAAGAAAGTTATTAAGTAAAATACACAAATTTAAGAAAATTAATTAATTATTACTAGAGTAATAAACTAGGGTGTTTACCACTAAATACCAAAGTAATAAGAAATGATTTCAAATGTAGGCAAGGATATCTCCATAGAAGGCTCTTGCCTTGGTGTTAAGCCACTAATTTCAACAGTACATTCTATTTTTACATCTTTATTAGAATATTATTTTAAGTGAAATTAATAATTTTGAAAGGTCAAAGAGCTTTGCTTGGAAATATAATGAATCACTTTAATCAACGAATTTCAGTATTATTTCAGAAATTTACTGAAGTTGATTATACTATTAGAAGTACTTTGACATTGTGCATGTATTCTGATTCATAAATTAACAGCGTATTACCATAAAAGTGGGCAGATAATAGTCAACAGTAATAACATTCTTGGGTAAAAAATAAATAGACATCTCAGTTCGTGTGAACAATTGTCAATATCTCTTTAAAAGTGGTAAAACCTCAGTATAGGAAATTAAGAAAATAGTCTTCTCTGAATTCCTCTTCTATGACTAATAATGAATACTTCAAAATGGAAGATGAGACGTAGGGCAAAATATTGATGGATAAACTAGCTCTGGTTACTATATCATCCTTTATTCTTTTAAAATAAGATTCCAATGAGATAGAAATAGTTTTGTGTCTACTGTTTGTACTCTGAACCAATAACTTGGCAGAGTATTAAAAACACACTAATATACCTTATGATGTTCACCTGCCAATAGGGATTATCAATAGTAGACCAAGCAGAAATTGTATTGTTTGCTTTGCCAAACAAAAATCTTCCCGACCCACTGATGGGTAGCTCATTGGAATTAGATAATCTGAATACAACTAAGCATAGAGTGTTTGAACTGTGTTCCAGCAGAATTTTTAAGGCCTTTTCATTAGTGATGCCTATGATTTGGACTCAGTGTTCAAGATTGACATGAACAGAGAATGTCAAGCTACTTTTCTGAAATCACAAATTCAAACATACCATATGGAGAACATAGGCCTCAACAAACACATTCTCTAATCTTCCTCTCTGAAAAATCTCCCACTAATAATGGGACTGGCCAATTTCAGCTTTGTTTCCTGGTTTCTTCAGAGGCTGGCCATACAATAAAGCCATTTCTTTTCGCAAATTCATAGTGACATTCTATTGACATCTGTGTGCATCTGACATAGCCCTTCACTCAACAACTCTATCTGGATAAGGGATTTATATAAATCTTCCTATGTCAATTCCCTTCTTGATAAAAAAAAGTGATAATCAATGAGACAAGTAGAATGTATGCCTAAATATGATTTGGAATATTCAGATTTAGGAATGTATGAGTGGAAAAAAATAAATATAGGAACAACATAATGGGCAGTGGAGTTTGGGTGCTGATAATCCTAAGCATCTTCCATGGAAAACAAAGTCTTTAAGCAAGGAAGCGTGCATCTGTAATGCCATAATGTAGATGGAATCAGTTATCTTACCATACCTTTAGGCTCTTGCTTTCAAATGCATGAGATGTTATATTTACAGATGACTGTACTAAATTATTGTTATAGTCAAATGATAAGTAGATCAGTATTTGAGGCCTTAATAATTGCAATCTGTTTAAAAATAAATATTCTTTCATTTACTTCACAATTTTTGATTATGACAGAATGTCTCTTCATATATTTTGTTCGTTAATAGAAAAATGTGTCAGTATCTAAAATGCTAATCAAATCTTTAGCAGTAGCCAGAAAGAAATTGGTTTAAAAATATTTTTCCTGTGAATTTTGTATCTTTTTTATGTATCTGGGCACTCATATACATAAAGAGCAATTGTCCTTTCCAAAGACAAAATACAAACAAAACCATGAAATCTTCATTATCCTATGGCCTCAAATCATGAGAGTTGAGGTAGATGCTTGGACTACCTTGGCCTTATAGACTGGAAAATTTGATGTTTTGAAATTCTACATCTTAGTGGTCTGGGTGCCTGTTACTTTTAACTTCTGTTAACCGATTTCTGATAGTTCAAAAAATAGTTTTAATATATGGTTATAAATTATATCAATTTCTTCTTTAATGATTGATACCAGCAAGACATAGAATGGGATATTATATTAACACATTCTAGGGCAATTTCCTCTCCTAGGGTATTTAAAGAAAATGTATTGCCTTAGAGTCACATATTGCTTCTTACTGGTCTATGTATTCTATGCTATGGACCTATATTTCATTTTACTGCTCTCCTTACAGACTAAATTCAATCTTAGAAAGTTGTAGCATAATATAAAACTAATAGTATGATGTGGAATTTTTGCCAGAATCAGGATGAGAAAATTTGAGAACACCACAATATTTCTCAGTATTTATCACATAATGCATTTAGCCAGATTTTTTCACATCTGGGATATCATCTTAATAAATCATAATTATAAAATATTTGCTAGTTGTTTGAAATATGTGTTTTATAATAAGCTCCATTATAAAAATAATAAATCAATTATTCTAAAGCTTATAAAATTCTGTTGTCATACTAAGAGATAGTTTAACAATATCTGAGTTAGTGACCATTATCACACACACACACATATATATGTATGTATATATATATACATATATAGATATATAGATACATATATATACATATATATATGTATATATATATATATAGAGAGAGAGAGATTTGATTAGAAAAGTACATAATGTAATCTAAGAGAATCTCAGTATATGTAATGCTATCATGTTTAAGAATGTGTTTCAATCATGACAAAGTAATCTTTAGATTTTGCTTAAATGCATAAGAACTAAAGATCTTAAGTCTATCCTTCCCCAGTTCACTATAGTCTGCTTTAAATTTCCATTGTTCATTCAATCAACTTCCAGCAAAAGCTACTGTATTAACATTTTCCCACTCAATTTCTTTTGCATTGAAAATAGAAAGCTTAGGTTAGCATGAACTTTTTCCTTATAAATACCTCTGGCTTGCTGTGGCATTTATGTAGCAGCAGGAGACCACTATCCAGTGACACATTCTATCCCACTGACATTATCATTCAAAGACAGTCAATTTCTGTTTCAAGGAGGTCCCAGAGAGCCACAGACTAGTGATGATCAATCACACAACCACAATTACCAGCCGAGCCACATTATTCTCAGAAAGAAAAAGTAAAGAAAAAATAAATGTATTAATGCATGTGTAAAGTTCATATTTCAGTCTTGAGGAACTGTAGACTTACAGTCTACAATCACCTTGAAAATTTCTTTTTGTTTAAGTTGCATTTGCTTTCTTTCTTTCTTATATCTGTAAATTCCAAACGAGTTTAAAAGCTTTGTGGATGTAGAATACAGTCTCGACAGCTGTCCTAGGAAAGAGTGTAGAGATGTTTGTGTGTTGTACCAGAAAATACATGAGTGGAAATGCGTGGGGAGCTTTGAAGTTAGTAAACTACAGCTAGATACAAACTGTATTCGGTTTTATGTGACAGTTAACGTTGTCAAAATGCAGATTGGAGCAAGCATCAGTGTCCAAAGGGTAAATGAAATCACTGCCCAAATCAAATAAATGTGAAACCCAATAGAGGGCAAATAAATGAGCCAGGGCTGTAGATCTGTGGGTCTTGCTGAGCTTCTTGAAGAAATCTAGGTTCCAGACTCTCAGAAAACACTTTCCACAGGAATTGTCATGATGCTCACAGAAGGTGTTCTGTCACCATCTCCCTATTTTAAAGGGGACATGATCCTAGAGTCAGTTCAGCTCTTTTGAACACATTTCGACTGCCTTATTTTTCTGAGAGTTTCTGTATTGGAATTTAGACTGCGTCTTCTGGCCCATCAGGGAACTCATCTGAACTGTGGCCATCGTGTGATGACAGACAGAAATAATGACTCTCCTGTTAATCTTCTAAGATTGAGAGAGAGTGTGTGTCAGAAGTTTATTAAGTCTTTTAATACAGTTCCAGGTACCTCAGATGTTTCACTAGGAGGAAAACAAAGGCTCAACAAAGTAACAATGTTAAACCATGTCAGAATTCCTTAATGCATAAGCTGATCACATTGGCCTAAAGGCTTATTTTCAAGTCAAAGAACTTTCTACCTTATCAAATATCCTTGTCATGTGGCTGATCTAATTCAACACTGGATAAAAGCCTGGCTAATATTAAGGTACTTGGAACGACTTTATAATGCAATTCAATTATAAAAGTATTTTCTGGAAAATTGTTATCTTTCTATTTGTAATATAAATAGAAGGCTATCAAACTTGGTTAGCTCCATAAAGAAATTGAAATTGTCTTTAAAATATTTTAATTATTATCCACATAATTAAATAGATAACTCAAAATACTCAGCCATATTTTTATATCTCATATTACATACTAAGGCAAATGAATTCTCTGTGTTACCAAGTATACCTATTCTTTTATTTCTCCATCAAAGCCCCCAAGAACCCACCAACACTTTCTAGGATTGGTCCTATTTATCATTTTTAAAAAAAAACAATTCCATAGTTTCTTTAATGTGTAACAGCAAGATTTCAATGTTCTTTGGGAATTTGTTTAATTTTTTGGTCTTCGATTTCCTTTTTTTTTTTTTTTTCTTTTTTTCGGAGCTGGGGACTGAACCCAGGGCCTTGCACATGCTAGGCAAGCGCTCTACCACTGAGCTAAATCCCCAACCCCTTGGTCTTTGATTTCTTAACATATAAAATGTGTACATTAGACAAAAGTAGAATGCTGGCTAAGGTGGAGACTCATACTGTGTCTCCAGATTTAAGTCCTAGTTCTGCCACTTGTAAAGCTTGAGTTGTTGAACAACATTTCTGTCAGTAAAATGTGATTTTTAGTGCAAAGAGAAGTTCTGGAAATAAAACATTGTTAATATATAAAAACCTTTTAAAATAGTGTCTAGTCCATTGTGAAGGTTTGCATTAGCTTGGCCCAGGGAGTAGCACTATTAGAAGGTGTGGCCTTGTTGGAGGAAGTGTGTCACTGTGGGGTGGGCTTGACGACCCTCCTTCTAGCTGCCTGAGGATGCTGAGTTGGTGTCTGGTTTCCTTTGGATGAAGATGTAGAACTTTCAGCTCTTCCTGCACCGTGCCTACCTGAATGCTGCCATGCTCCCTCCTTGATGATAATGGACTGAACCTCTGAACCTGTAATCTAGCCCCAATTAAATGTTAGTCTTTATAAAACTTACATTGGTCATAGTGTCTGTTCACAGCAATAAGACCCTAACTAAGACATCCATATAATTATTATATGAGTGCATCATCATTACAGTTAATTCTAGAATGTATTCCTATACCACAATTTGATGATTTTATGAATAAATCCTGCATGCTATTTTCCTTAGAAATCTGGATTTTTAAAGTAGAGGCCATTAAAAGTCGACTCTATAATTATCAGTCTTTACATGTGATTGACCACAAATATATGTCACTTTAAATCATTATTTCCTCATAATCTAGCACAGATAATTTTTTATGTTGAAAATTTAATTAATTCCTTTTTCTCATCGCACTAACTTTCTATGAGAAATAAAAATTAGTGACAATGGGTCCTTCCTAGTTTTGCTTACAACAAGGCTTGTAAGTAATGACTGGATCATATCCCTCCCAAACAAATTGGTGTTCTCCTGACTCTAACTGAGAATCTTTGTTTGTCCTGTTTGTTTTTGTTGTCAATGTGACCTGAAGAGGAAAAGGAAACCCCACCTGAAGAGTTTCTTCAATTGTACTAGCCAATGGACATGCATGTGAATCATTCTCTTTATTGCTAATAGATCCCTTATATCCCAGTTCATTGTGAGTGGTACCGTCACTGAACAGGTGGGCTTAGGCTATATAAGAAAGCATTCTGGACTTGAGTCTGAAAGCAGGCCAGAAAGTAGTGTTCCTCTACGGTCTCTGCTTTAGTTTCTGCCTTCAGTTTCTGTCTTGAGTTCTTGCCCTCTCTTTTCTCCATGATGAATGGTAGCCTGTAAAGGTAGAATAGTCTTTTCTCTTTCAAGTTGCTTTGGGTCATGGTGTTTATCACAGCACAGAAAAGCAAACTAACACAGGAATTGGTAGTAAAAGTTCACATTGCTGTGATGGAGTTGATTGAAGGCTTTTATAACTTGGACTATTTTTGTGGAAGAAAAGAGGAAGATTTTGGAGCTTTGGGCTGAAAAAGACATTGAGTGCTCAGAGCTTAATAAGCTACTGTTGTGGGAGCCTAAAATATTATACGTGAATCTCAGATACCAGATAGGTATTTACCTTGTGTGATTGTAGTTTTTTCTTTGTTCTCATATCTATGCCTTGGTTCTTCCCTCTTGGAATATGAAAGTATATAACTAGTTTGCAGTTTTGTCTGTCTGTCTGTCTGTTTATAGGAGCCTACAGTTAGGAAATTTGGACTTTAAAAGAGAGCTTGGACTTTAAAGTGATGAAACTTTCAAACGCTTTGGAAGTTTTAAAACGCAGACTGTGTTTTACATTGTGATAATAATAGTAATATTAACCTGAAATTTTATAACATTTCACATTTAGCCTGAATATTAACAATACAATAAAGGTGATGGCTTGAAGTGATAGACTTTGTATGACATAGTCATGTGTCCTAATTAGTTTTTTTTTTTTTGTCAACCAGACAAAAGTGAGGAAAGAAAATCTGAATGGAAGTATTCTCTTTTTTTTTTTTTAAAGATTTATTTATTTATTATATATAAGTACACTGTAGCTGTCTTCAGACACACCAGAAGAGGGCTTCAGATCTCATTACAGATGGTTGTGAACCACGAAAATCAGGACCTCTGGAAGAGCAGTCAGTGCTCTTAACCACTGAGCCATCTCTCAGTCCTGGAAGTATTCTCTTAACTGAACGCGCTGCATGCTGTTTTCTTGACGGTGAATTGATGCAGGAGTGCATGCTTGCCATACAGGTCCAGGTATAAGAAGTGTAGCTGAGCATGAGCTGAGGTGCAAGACAGTAAGCAAGGCTCCTCTCTGGTACCTGCTGCAGTCCTGTCTCCAGGTTCTTGCTCTGAGCTCTTACTATGACTTCCCTTGAAGATGGACTAAGACCTGTAAGCTAAAAGAAATCATTTTCTTTCTCAGGTTGCCGTGAACCATGGCGTTTAGTTACCATTGCAATAACAAAGAAACCTGAAGCACTACTCTAGATGTATAATCTAGAGTATGATATGCCAAAGCTATCTCAGAGATCTCTTAGTTTAGCAAAAAAGAGTGAAACATTGTAAAATGAATTGCTTTACTCCTTTTTATAAAGCTTTTAAGAGAAGGTACAGGGGCCATTTATTTATTATATAAGAGTAGTGACTTGTTTGATGCCTAAACCTCATAGGTGAGAGCAAAACCTATCACCAAACATGAGACAATACATCTTGTAATAATACTCATTGATTAATTTCTAATTTCATCCTTCAGGTACTTTGTCTTGCCTAACAATCTAATCTAACACCTCAAATCTTATTTTTTTCTTACTAGTACATTTCTATTTTGGACAGCTGGTCAACATTAACCACTCAACAATTGTTGACAAGGCATATACAGTAAGTTCAACAATACAGTTAGCTTCAGAAACACAAGTACAAAGCACATTGGATCTTTTTGAAAACACTATATCGTTGTCTGGATGACAGAGGAGTTAGAAAGCAAATACCTTCAGTGCTATACTAGTGGCAAGTATGATAAATTTGCCAATTTTGACAAACAATGGTTGATGGGAAATGCCATAAAGAATGTTGATATCTAGACTGAAACTCACAAACATGAATAGAATAAGGATATCTGAGACAGAAGTAATAGTAATGTAGACATTCCAAAACAATATAGAGAAAAGCCAACAATTAGCATGGCTGGAATGTAGACTATGGGAATGGGAATTATGAGCATGACAAGAGCCAGCCATGAAAGGGTTAAACTAAGATCGAGAACTTGGAATACATCCTAGAATGTGGGAGATTTAATGGAGTGATTGACATAATCAGAACTGAATTTTATAGTATAAGTCATATTGCAGTGGTGATGTTGAGGGGTAAGGATATACACAGAGACATCTATTGAAAAGAATTTTATCCATGACAGATATGTGTAACTGTTAGTTCCAGCTGAAGTAATACTGATGGAAGTAGGTGAATGAGTACAAGGAAATATTAAGTTTATAGGACTTAGGAAGCACAGACAACAGCTAGCATGCCAGCTCTTTAGAGTTAAATCTGAATAGAAGTTGGAGTTATTATTAAGCAGGATTCTTAGGGAAAAGGACAGGTTGGATGTGACTGATGAATATGAACCTTTGTGATTGCTATGAGGAAAGACTATTCAAGTTCTAAATGAAAAGATTTTCAATACAATTAAATATTCAGGGAAAAAAGAAACAAGAATCTTCTGGGGTGAGAATGCATATTCAGCATTTTATTAATGGACGGAATGTGCTCATTGAGAAATTTCTTAACCTTGCTATGTAACAATCATTTAGGGTGTGTGCACCCTCTTAAAGGGACAGGTCTCACTATTATACAGGGTATGTCAAAGCACTTTTATGGCAAATTTTTTTTTAGCAAAGATTATATTAGTGAAATGTGAGAGGAACATGATGAAGAGTTCATTTGCTTAAGGATATAAAAACAATACACTAAGAACTTTAGCAACAAAGAAAAGAAAGAACATGAAAAAATGTACCAGGCTGAATGAAACAGGTTGAGACAAACAATAGGTATTTAAGATTTAAATGGCAAATTAGAAATAGATATGTGTTTTTTCATGATACAAGAAGATGAAGAAATATTAATTATAATGAGCTCTGTAAAGAGGAAAGACTCAGAGGTAGGAGGGAAAAGCATAGCATTTGCTTTGCAAACAGTTGTGCCAAAAGTAATGATTCTTTGATAAACACACATTCAGTGAATGATTTAGAATTTATTTTCTATCTTATTTATCTTTAGTTCAGGGGTGGGTAAAATTCTGTGCTACAGGGTATATATAAGAAGTTGGGCAACGTTCTTTCTAAAGTAGTCAATAAATCATAGGATTTAAATTTCCTGGATGGTGAGTATGGTCAATAGAATACAATTGAAGGATGGAGAATTTACAGATTAGATCACTGTCTAGAGAGTGATTAAAACATTGTACAGTGAAATCCAGGCTCTTGAGGAAAAGAAATGAAACAGTTCAGACAAATTTCTAAAGAATACTAGGAACAAAATCAAGTCAAAGAAATTAAGGAGTGTAAACTATAGTCAGAATATGCTTACATTTAATTTTTTTGACTTACAAATCTTGATTTTAAAATTGAATTAATCCATGGGATATTGTCACTATTATAAAAAGATTATATTCTGAAGTAGCATTTCAGTTGGCAAAGCTTTCAACATGGTGCAGGAGCATAGTTGTGTGAGAACTTTGTAAGAGATCACTACTTAACATGACTTCAAATTGACAGATGAGAACAGCTTGAGGCCAGGCAAATTCTTATATTTTTCTTTCTTCTTTTCTTTTTTATTATATTTTTTCTTGGAGAGTTTATGTATTCACATTTCAAATGTTATCCCCTTTTCTCCCCTCTCCCATACCCCCTCCCCCCTGCTTCTTTGAGGATATTCCCACTCCCACCTACTACCGACTTCCACTCAACACCCTGGCATTCCCCTCCACTGGGTAAAGCAGCCTTCACAGAACCAGGGGCTTTTCCTCCTATTGATGCTAGACAATGCCATCCTCTGCTACATATGCAGCTAGAGCCATGGGTCCTTCCATGTGTACTCATTTATTGGTGGTTTAGTCCCTGGGAGCTAACCACCTGGGTTGGTGGTGTCTGGTTAGTTGATATTGTTCTTCCTATGGGATTGCAAATCCCTCAGTCCTTTCTCTAACGCCTCCATTGGTGTCCCCATGCTCAGTTCAGTGGTTAGCAGCAAGCATCCTCATCTGTATCAGTAAGGAAGGCTCTTGCAGAGACTCTCAGGAGACATCCATATCTGACTCCTGTCAACATGCACTTCTTGACATCAGCAATGGTGCCTAGGTTTGGTGACTGCATATGGGATAGATCCCCAGATGGGGCAGTCTCTGGATGACCATTTCTTCAGTCTCTGCTAGACTCTTTGTCTCTATATTTCATTCCATGAGTATTTTATTCTCCCTTCTAAAAAGGACTAAAGCATCTACATTTTGGTCTTCCTTCTTCTTGAGTTTCATATGATCCGTGAATTGTTTCTTGGGTATTCCAAGCCTTTGGGATAATATCCACTTATCAGTGAGTTTATACCATGTGTGTTCTTGGGTGACTGGGTTACCTCACTCAGAATGATATTTTCTGGTTCTATCCATTTGCCTATGAATTTCATGAAGTTGATGTTTTTAATAGCTGAGTAGTATTTCATTGTGTAAATGTACCACATTTTCTGTATCCATTCCTTTGTTGAAGGACATCTAGGTTCTTTCCAGCTTCTGTCTATTATAAGCAAGCCTACTATGGACATAGGAGAGCATGTGACCTTGTAATATGTTAGAGAATGTTTTGGGTGTATGCCCAGTAGTGGTATAGCTGGGTCCTCAGGTAGCACTACATCCAAATGAGGAAATATAAGGAGAAAATAGAAACTTGAATATAAATATATTTTCATGTATGTCTCATATGTTAATAATGCAAACAGGTGTAGGCATCAGAACTATTTCAGAAAACTTTGATTCATACTATTTACCTTATTTTGAAATGCATATTTATTTAAAGATATATGCCAATGAATAGCTACTGTACAAAATTATTGTTCCATTATACTCGTTTACCTAGACCTTTTATTTCATACTTACATATATCATATACTTTGATCATATTTATCTCCATGATTTCCATCCATCCTCCCTCTTTCTCTCCATTAATCATATTACTCATCCCACATAATTTCCCTTCTGCTTTCACATCTTGAATTTGCAAACATTGTATCCATGTATAGTAAAAATATAAGGTATTTGTCTGTCTAATATTGGAAAATTTTACTTCTCAATTTGATTTCCATCTAGAGAAAGGAACAATTGTGCCAACTATTTATCTGACAGTAGATTACTATCCAGACTGTAGAAAGATCTTAAATAATTCTATTTCTATTTCAAAAAAATAATCAAAATGGTCCAGCCAATAAGTAGGCAAATTAATTGAACCAACACTTTTTAATAAGACAAAACAACAACAAAATCAAATGTCCAATAGCTATTTGAAAAATGTACAAAATTCTATTATGTTTCTAATTATTAGCCCCAGTCAGAATAACTGTTATCAAGAAAACAAGCAGCAGCAAATGCTGGCAGCTGTTTAAGAGGGCAGAAGAATAGGGAAGAACCCTCATGTAATGTTAGTGATAATGTAAATTTATGCAGACACTATGGAAATCATAATGGAGTTTCCTAAAACACACACACATATACACAAACAGAAATATAAACATTAAACTATTATATAATCCAGCTACAGCACTCGTAGGCCACCTAACTCGGCACACAGCAGAGGTACCCCTTTACTCTATTTAGTGCTGTAATGATCAGAATAGCCAGTTAATGAAACCAGTCCATCAACAAGAGGTAGATGAAGAAAACATGTTGCATATACACAGTAGAGTTTTTATCTTTCACAAATCAAATACTACTAAAGATTGATTAAACCAAAGTAAGTATATCAGTCTTGTAATTGTACGATAACAACACAAATTTTTCTTCTAATAAACTATTTTTATTTATTTTACCCAATTTTGTATTAAGGAAAAATATGGAAATTTATGCTAGTTACCTATAATAATTGCTTTGAATTCAGAGGAAATGATAAAATGATATATATTAATGAAGTATATATGTATATATACATACGCTTAGAATGTAATATTCTTTCTTGCTATACTCAGTGATGAATGGAGGTGGGACAACTATTTAAATATTGAGGATCAGCAATTTAGCTCAGTATTGGAGTGCTCCCTCCCCTTCCTGGACTCAAATATTAAAGGTTCCCAGTTACCTCCTGACACTGCTGCAGTGAGGATCAAAGTTCTAAAGCATAAACACAGCATCCAACAGACATTTGACTTATAGCTCTTGACCTTCAGAGGTCATCCAGCTTTAGGGGATGGTTCAGTTGAGCTGGCGTGTCCTAAAGTTTTATAGAAATGATCAGTAAAAAAACAAAACAAAGACAAAACAAGAACGAACAAAACAAAATAGAAAACCCCTTTTAAATCTAAGCATCACAGGTTTTGTTTATAATTTTCAATTCTATGTGGATCTATTGCCTATTTATTTGTCTATATCTCTATATGTTGGTTGGAGAATTCAGAACAATCAACTGTCATATTTTGGAGAGTAATCCATGTTATTAGTTTAAACACACAGAAGTGCGTTTCTCATCACTCCTAAAGGGAGAATGAACACAGCTTCCTGAGACACACTACCCTGCAGTCTGCCTTCTGCAGAGTGAACGCCTGACATTACTAACTGATTTCTAACTGTGGTTTCAGGTGCTAGTGCTTGTAGCTAATTTGTTTTCACAAGAAAATAATATTCTAATCATTGTTATGGAGTTTTATGTTTGCCGTAATTGCATTCTTTCCTTGATCAGAGAGAAAGATTAATTCAAAACTTGTTTTAACTGCATTTCATTAAACCGTAACGGAATTTCATTGGGTTAAATTTGGTAATTTTCCAATCTAAGTGTGTTTTAGTCTGATGTCAAGACTAATTCAATTGCTTCTCCTCTAGATTCATAGGTTTCATAAAAAAGTTCATTTTATGTTAGCTTAGGGCTTTTCTGTCTACTGAGGGATATAGCATTTGTCACAAGGGTGTACAGATTTGTTATAAGAAAAAATGATTTATAAATTTTACAATTGAAATGACTATATTTAGAACACTTAATAATGGCACTTAGGAGACAAGAGTGTTTGTACATTCTTATGCTAATTAGCCAATTTGCTGTTGCTTTCTCTTAATTGTGGAAGGTGGCTTTAGTGCAGAGCTCTGTTCATGATTTATAGGACATTAAGACCTTCACTTTTATGGGTGCTTTCCCCGGAAGTAGGACATTTTCTTTTGCTCAAATGCTGTCATGGCACAGAAGGCACAATTGACCACATTTTTTTTTTTATTGGCGAGCAGTTTTGCATAACATATAGAGCAGAGAGGGGGATCTTTTCCTATGTATCCTCCCTGCTGGCAAGGAAGCTTAACTATATTGTCACCACCATTCTGGTCACAGCATCAAAAAGCCCTGAATTTTAATAACTACCCTACTCAGTGAATTATAGTCCTGCCATGTAGCAATTGTGATTAGCTGGCTTGGGCTACCCTGTCCCTTTGGTGTTCTAATAACACTATTCCGTGTTGGCCTCTGGGCCGCTTGGATGCTGTACAAAGAGGTAACTGGGAATGATGAAGTGCTGCATTTTATTTATAGCCTCAATTTGCTGAGGGAGCTTGTTTTGTGTTGGTTCTGGAGGGAAAGTTCAGGTAACTCTAAATGATTTCCATTTTTGTCCTCTGGGTACGATGCTCAGTTCACTGCACCCTCTAATTTTAAAGATGACTTTAGTTCTCAGATTTCAGGTGATTGTGCCAGAACGTGGCACAAGGCAGCTGTAGAACTAAATGAGAAGCTGAAATACTGCTGCTACTATTACTACTACTACTAATATAATAATATTTGATAATAATAATAATAATAATAATAATAATAATAATAATAATAATAAACACTGTGTTCCTAAATGCTTTAAGATTACCAGAGAATGCCTTTGGTCCAGTTAGTACATAATTTCATTAATAATTTCAGCTAAAACAACTGCTGCTTATTATTCTAATATTATTTTTACTGGCCTTAATATAGGCTTGTAGTAGTAAGATATCTTGTGATTGTTCCTGCACCTGGAGGATGTCTGCTCATATCGGTCAGGAGAGCAAAGGGAGCAGAGACAAGGGACAAGGGTGGTTCAGGCGGTTCGGAGGCCCTGTGTGTACATGCGGAAAATAATGACACCAGGGCCGGCTATGGGGAGGCAGATCTACTTTACTTGACGTGATTCAAGGTTTATATATTGGGCTCAGAATATCCAGGATGGGCAAAGGTCATTGGCTGAAGGTTTATGGTACCAAATGCTTCATTAGAAAAGAGAGGCGTTCCAGAAATCTCATGTGCTAGCTGAATGGTTCCTTACCCGAAGAAGGACGTTGAACCTGTAATGTTAACCAAGGCTACTTGACATTCTGCAGGTAGATGTGGGTCATGGGGTGAGCTCCCTAGACATGATCAAAGAAGGAGAAACCCTGATAATAAAGGGAACCCTCCATTGTGTGCTAAGTGCGGAAGGCTATCTGGACAATGGTGGGCTTTGACCTCAATTAGCAAAGATTCTCCATAATATCTGCTTTTCTGTTCTAAATAAAAATGTGAAGAACTTCAGAACATATTATTTCATTCATTTTCTTTATTTCTACCTACCCTTATTATCACTCTATTTCTTAACTAATCAATGTTAATTGGATGTCAGATGCCATTTATGTATTGGTACAGTCTTTACTGTTTATTAGGTATTGGATGCTGAGTGATAGCAATATGCGACGAATGAAAGGGATTTCATATATGAAGCTTGTGGCTGGTATACCTCATTGTGTGTGATTCATTATACAACAGTGTGGTGAGAACTAAAATAGTGGCATAGATTTTTGCCACAGATGTGGGACATGTATGTCAGCCAGGGATGGAGAGATATTTACTCTATGTGAGGGATAGCCCAGTGCCAAGACTGAAGAGACATGGAGGGACACACAGATCTACTTTCATCTAGAGGCCGTTGTTAAACCAATAGTGTGCATTACTTACAATGAGGCCGTTGCTATGGTAGACACTACAGGTGCAAGTAATAAAATATTGTGTGATGGCCAGTACTTTTTCAGCAGTCTCCCAGTTCAAGAGAGTTTAAATGATTTAGTGAGTTGACTCTATCCATATTCGAGATAATTATGGTGCTCCCTATTTGCATAGCACACTGTGCTTATGTTGTCATTTGGATATAAAGCTTTATCTTTGTTCTCATGTCTTCTGGGCATTCTTTACTCCAAGATAAATGTGATTCTCCATGTTGTCTTCAAACTGACACCATCAAGGAAGAAAAATAGGAACTTGGTAATAGAATTCATTAATTTTGACAGTCATATTAATTATATTAAGAAATAGGTGTTTCTGAAGCACACTTTTGAGTGTTTGGTGAGATGTTTGTAGAAAGAACTAACAGGGATGGAAAATTCTTATTTGAATATGAATGGCACCATTCTCGAGTACACAGGATTCTGGACTGAATAAAAGAGGAAAATGGAAAAGACAGATGAACTGAATTGCAGCATCCCTTTCTTATGGCTCACTTATCCTTTGAGATGTGAGCAAGCTGACTCTACCTGGCATATGGAAACAGACCCTCCTACCTACCTTCCCTGACATGATGAACTGTAATGCCCTCAACCTAATGGTTAAAACACATCCTTAATCCATTATATTGTTTCTCAATAGATGTTTCATCACACGAACAATGAGAACAGTAAGAAATACAGTACACAAATTAATAGCCATCACCATAGTAACTATATGGTTAATGGTTCGAGTTTACTTCTGGCACTGGAATATATGTGCACTCAGCTGCAGTGTATCCTATCAGGATCAATTCTGTGAAATGACTCTAAATATTGTTTTTAATTCTTTCCTTTTTTCATTTTCTTCATTTTTGAGATTGTACACTAGATAATATACCTGGGGTCAGACCATAGAAAGGCAAGACAACCAGGGTATAAATGATGTTATAATTTACTAACCACTTGTCTAAGAAAATCTTGCCATGATCTTACTTGATCTAGAAGGAATTACCTGTCATGTTTTTCTTATTTGTTTGTAATTAGAGCTCCTTCGGACATTTGAGCAGAGCCTTACTGAGGGACCACTTCTGAGGTCAGCCAAAAAAGTCAGAAAGGCTACATGAAAGCTTTTCTAAAATGAAATAACTTGTCTTAAATGATAGAATTGATGCAAATTTATGAGGCATTACATCTTTAATCAGGCTCAAAGATAATTATATTAAACATATTTCTTTTTTAATTTTTTACATTATTATCTATAGTTGGGTAAAAATGGGACTGTAAATGTGGTTTTTGTGAGTTAACAATGTCAGCATGAGGAGAGTCACAATTTAATGACAGTTGGAAAGTTAAATTTGGAAAAAGCAATTAAGACAGAATTGGCTAACATACACTAACTGAAACATGCAACATGCTTTCACTTATACATAGACACATTTCAAAAGATATATATATTATATATATGTATATATATATACACATATATATGACTTTGTGTCAAGTATAACTTTTAAGATTTAACAATGAAACAGATTATAAATGAAAACTATAAAGAAAAATGTCACAATCAGGAAAAGAACTACAAATTTATATGTCTCACTATTCTATAATTACTGTTGTTATCCCTATTTTTCTGTATGCTTCATTCAGTGGGATGAAATCTTCACCATTTAAATAAAAGGTTGAGAAGCAATAAATATTATATTAATACTAGATGCCAAATGAGACACTTGTGTGAACATAATATACATGGAGTATGCAGAGTATTCTAATCTTAGTGTTTGGTCCAAAATGCTCTTGGTAGTCTATTTTATAAAATTTCAATGTTTCAATCCAAAATGCATTATGGCTGTCATACATAGACTAACCCTGATTGACCAACTTAACTCCAGACACCACAGTGCAAAATGAATAGACCTTTCAAAGAGATCACAAGTGAATAGAGATTACAAAAATTGATTGATAGACAACATAGTCTGTTGGCCATTATTTTTGAAGCCCATCTGTTTAGATGGAACCATGCCTGCCAGTAAGGTCAGTGTGTATATAGAGAGGGTTTGTCTTTGGATAATAAACTAAACTTTATTCTTTTCTGTCTAATGTTTGACACATGCTAAAGGCCTCTTTGTAAAAATTTAATAAAATTATTTTGTTGATGATAGCCACATTTAAACTTTCTATTTAAGTATAATTAGTATGAAGATTTAGTAATAGGTAGAATCAGCACCCATTAGTAAGAACAATAGTAGGAAAAATTCCATTGAATCTTTTATAGACAAAGGGACAAGAAAAATAGACAAGTGATGATACTTCTTCGGAAGGGTTGTACAAATGTACATAGTAGTGCTGTGGGAATGCCAGTTCAGAATGATTACGACTTCCTGTGAAAGTTAGATGGATTTCACAGAGGAAGTAGACAGTAAAACATTGCTGCAATGGGAGGAGTGGCTAGGAACATTTCAGGGCTGGAGAAAGCACTTCAGTTAAAAGCTGACCATGCAGATCAAGATTCATAATTCAAAACAGATCTTCAGGTGTTGTCGGGGTTTAAATGGTCAGCACATTTAAGGTTCAGAGGCTGGGCATCAGGGAGGAGGCAGTTGATACTTACAAAAGAGGCAAACTCAAAGCATGCCTAAAGGACCATAAAGCATTACAGAAGGACAAACACAGATCTCTAAGTCCTAAAAAAAAATGGTTATCAAACTATTTTGCAAAAAAAAAAAAATGTGGTCTCAGTAGAAAAGGTAAACCTAGGAAAGGAGGAAGTGCCACAGTGATTGCTACGTAAAGGCCACCTCCAACATTAGTCATTGGGATCCACTCTAAGCAAACAAGAAACCCAAGAAAACTGCTTGCAAGTGGTAATAAATGCCTATGCAAGTGTAGTATTGAGACATATACTGAACTCTGAACTCTCAGTTGCAAAGATTTTCACTCTTCCTTTTCTGTGTAGTTCATTCTGTAACTGTCCAGAACAACAATATAACTTAGCTATGAAACCAATGAGGCCCTTCAAAATGTGACGTAAACATCAGTTGGTGTCTGTGTATAAGATAGAGAGGAAAAGAAGACCCACTGAGTCGAACAGGACATGGTAACTCGAGTACAACACAACAAAGAACAAACAAACAGACAGTTGCTGGAACTTGTCCAAGAAGCAATGAAATGTTGCCTGTTGTGATATTCACATTGACCCATAGCAGAAAGCAACATTGGTGATCTTTAGATTGTATCATCTTCAGAAAACACTCTTCTTGTGTGATTATATAAATTCTTAGACTACATCTCCAGTTGCAGGATGACATTTCTTGTGACCAACTTTATTATTCACAAAGTAGAAAATGCTTAACAATGATCCATACTGGGGCTGAATTGGTGAAGCAATTGAGAGCTCTGGCCGATCTTCCACATCATCTAGGTTAGAGTACCAGCAGTCAATCCACAGGTATAACCATTGGTTACTCTTGATCCAGATGGCCTGATGTCCAATTCTAACATCTACAGGCCCTGCATGTAGGGTCCATGCAAGTGTCAGGACCAGCAAGGAAACAGTCTGGATAAAGTAAGAATGAAATTCCAGTTCAGCTCTACTTAATTAGCTGGTGCTGGGCCAAAACGTCTGGAATATGACACTGAGAGGTTATTTTTTACACGTTTAAACACAGTAAAACTTGGAGGGGGTGTTTCTGTGTGACAGTTATCACAACACTTTAGGCATGACAAGGTAGAAACTTCTGTGTAAAGTATATATCTTTGTTAAAGCACCTGTGACCTTTTCCACGAGTTCTATTGACTGAGAAACAGTGCTCAGGATAAGAGCCTAGGGAGGAAGGATTTATAATAAGCATGTTAACAAAGGTTTCTTCCAAAGTACATGGGACCTCGTTCATGAGATGACTTCTATTGACTACGAATGGGTAGGATTCTGTAGAATTCAGTGAGGGCTGGCTTTACAGACTAGCAAAGATTAAACGATATTGGAACATCCATTCCCAGTCTTTTAAATGGAAAACAAGCATTTCACAGAAGCACATGTTTACCAATTCTGATTTCTCTAGCTGTAGCTGTAAGCACATGGACCTTGTATGTCTTTTACAGCTTCACACGCAGGGCACACAAGCAGTCAGGCAGAAAACCCATATGCTTAAACAAAAATAAATAAATATATAAAAACAATCCTTCAGACATCAGTTGCCACAGACTGCATACAACTCCCAGGAGGTTTAGTTGTATGTATTTGCCTTCACAGCAGATCAATTGGCTTTAATTAGCTGATATTATAATACAGGTTTTAACAATGACATTAAGAGTGGGAAAAACGTACTTAGAAAGAAAGTTAGTGGGTCTTCATGTTGAACATCCTGATTTAAATGTATAGGTCTGTGTATTTCTAGTGAGACAGTCCATTTTCTGCCTCTATAACCTACCATGACAACAGAGATAGAAAAGATGACCAGTGAAACAAAAGGGGTTTGTTTCAGAAACTTCCTACAAGTGCTTGTGTGTTTTAAACATCTGAGTGCATATTTAATCTGTGACTGACTATTCACTATTAGGCAGGCACAGCCTCAGTTGGAGTTTTCCACCAGATTCCTCCACTCAGAGCTCAGAGAAAGAGTCTGTGAGAATTGTGGGTACCAGAGAGGTCAGAGACACCAAGGAAACACAGCCCACTTGAATTATCTAAGCAGGGCTCTTGAAGGCTCACAGAGACTGAAGAAGCAGTCAGGGAGTCTGTGTGATCGAAGCTAGGTTCTCTGCATGCATGCTACAGTTGTTGGCTTGGTGTTCTGGAGGGGGAGAATCTCCTAAGAATGGGAAGGAGGATGTTTCTCACTCTTTTGCCTTCTTTTAGGACACTTTCCCTTGAACTGTGTTTGCCTCACCCAGCTTTGATGTAAGGGTTTCTGCTTGTTCTTATTGAATCTTTTGCTGTGTTCAATTGGTGACACAGGGAGGCCTGCCATTTTTTGGCGGGGAGGGGCATGGCAATGAGGGTAGAGGAGAGTGGATTTGGGAAGGGTAGGTGGGGGGGAACTTGGAGAAGTGCAGGGAGAGGAAGCTGAGATCAGACGTAGTGCATGAATCTTTAAAAACGTAAAGAAGGAAAATTTTGTTAATGTATAAAGAAAACAAAATTGTATAAGAAGCATCATCTTCTCTCACAGTCAGTGCCTTTGATCATAACCACTTCACAGAGACTGCCTGACTCCTCAATTAAACAACCGTTCTCCTCCGTCTCACACAAGCTGTCCATGCCCTCTTCTAGACTCCCAGCACCAAGAAATTTCCTTATTTATTTGTTTGAATTCTTGTTGTTTGTCATGGATTTTACCTCAAAAGGAGCTTGTTCACAATTGTTCTCAGTAGGCAGCCTTCTACCAGAGATTGTTAACAGAAAATATACATTCAATGGAAGAAGGAACAGAAGTATAATTTAGACAGAAGAAGAAAGGAGGTGCCTCGATGGAGCCGCTTTCTCAAGTGCTGGGTTTAGTCCAGAAAACATTTGGAGAGAAACTTTTCATTTGTCTTCAGTTAGCTTTCAAATGTCTAGAGAAGGGAGAAGGAAACCCTACCACTTGCCCAGAGAGAAAGAAAATATGGGTTTTTCTTGTTAACATTAAATTAAAACGTGACCAAGGCTGCAGGAAGGGCTGCATCAGAACAAAGACAGTAGAAGTATTTTGTAAGTGAAATCGCTCTGTCAGTTGGAGAACTCTGACAGATGGTGGCATAAATCATCCTTATAGCAGTCTTAGCTGGGAAAATTTAATATAAACCTTTGTTGGAAATCAGTAAAATTCCAGACGTAAGGCCGTAGTCTCCGGGGAACAATTAAGAGCTGCACTGAAACCACAGAAACTCTAGCATACACAACCCATAATATTCAGTCCTAAGACCTCCTCAAGGAGGGAAGTATCACTAATAATATACTCAATCACTAATTTTTTTCCCTTCTTAGGCTGTCTGAGAACAGGAACTATTACATATTTTAACGTTGATCAAACTGTTCGGCTTCTGGCCAACATGCAACCCCTCCCCCGTTGTGCCTTTGGAAGGATTTTACATGTTGACTGTGACACTAGCCAGCCTGCTCTCTCCTCCCCATCTCACTTTTCATTTCTTCCATTTAGCTGATTTCTTCATTCTTTCAGTGTTGGATCTGTGTCACATTCTTGTGTCTCATCATGGTGATGTTTGTTTTAACTCTTCCCTGTGGTTGTGAACTATGTTTCAGGTGCTTTATTTCTGAGGCAGTTTCCTTCCGATCATTTCACTGTTCCCCGTTCGACACAGTAATCACCATTACTTACGCAGTCTTCCAGGTCTTTAACCAGTTATTTTTAATCTGTGTATGGCTATATTGCCCACATGCATGTTTTTGTAATACAGGCAGGCAGTGGCCATGCAGGTCAGAAGAGGGCATTAGAATCCCTGGGATAGGCAGCTGTGAACCACCATGTCTGGTATTGAACCTGTGTCCTCTGCAAGAACAGCCAATGCTCTTGACCTATTAACTGGATCTCCAGCCCCCTTTCAAATCTTTACTTGGTATTGATACTCTCTCACCAGCAATGGTATCTTTGTGGTGTGTGTGTGTGTGTGTGTGTTGTGTCTGTGTGTGGCTGTTTATGTGTGTGTACCTATGTGTGCCTTGAGTGTCTATGTGTGTATAGGTATCTTTGTGTGTTTGTCTGTGTGTTTATGAGCATGTGTATGTTTTTCTGTATGTGTCCCCCCCTCTCTCTCTCTGTGTATGAGCATGTATGTGTGTGTGTGTGTGTGTGTGTGTATGTCTGCATGTGTGCCTCTGTGTGTGTTTGTCTATGTGTTAATGAGCATGTGTATATCTCTCTGTGTATGTGTGTCTCTGTGTTTATCTCTGTGTGTTTGTGTTTGTGTGTCTATGACCATGAGAGTGTGTGTCTGTGTGTTCAGGTGTATGGAAGCTAAAGACTTCCTCAGGCGCTGACCACTTATCTTTTCAGATAGACAGACAGACAAGGTTTTTAACTGGCCTGGAACTTTGCCGAGAAGACTGGGCTGGCTTAGTAACAATCCCCAGATATATACCTATCTCTCCCCACCAGATAGGACTACAATTTCACCTCCATGTCTAGTTTGGTCAAGGGTGTTCTCAGTATCAAACTCATCTTCTCATGCTTATGATCCAGTCTCCTTACTGACAGAACTATTTTCACAGCACAAGTCAATAATGTATTTCTTTTCACTTTTCCTATTAATACTCAACTGTGGAAATACTAATATAGGTGACTGTGAGTATTTTTTATTTACATGCTTGCATAATATGGAGTCTGCTCATTGAATATTAGATTTGATATTTCTTTTACGGCAAACATACGGGTCCTCAGTATTTAATGGAATTGTAGGAGCAAACTGTTTAAGAGCTTTGATTTTCAACACACTTAATTTTGAAGTCATCAATTGAAGACACTGAATCATGTGCTTTTTTTAAACTGTCATCTTTCAAAACCACATGAAAATGATTACATGACTTAAAAAAAGAGTGCTTTGCATAATTGTGGGAAACATATTTGTGACCTGCCTTTTTATCAAAATCATAACAAACTTAACCAAGGCGAATCTCTAAATTAGCTGTAAAATATGTTTTTTATCTAAAGCAAATACATTTGGCTGAGCATTCATAAATCAGAGATTTTGGAAGTTGAGAGAGTTCCACTCCTAATTTCTTTGGTGAAGAAAAGTAAAACCCCAAAATACTGTGTCTTACTAAAGGTGGGAATATTTCTCCTCTCAAACCAAAATTAATACTACAAGAAATTTTGGGAATCAGTACATCTTTTCTGTGACTAATATTATCCTAAAACAATGAGTGTAGACCAATAATAGCCAACCCTGCGTGGTGGTGTGATCTTCATGGTCAGATGCTTGTCTATGTACCACGGACGTGAGCAGGAACTAGAACAGTATGCTGTGATTTCCTTCGTGATCTTGCTTCCGTGGTGCTGGCAGTGTTTGTAAGTGCTTCTACACTATCTGTTGATTCCCAGACAGACATGACACTCACATACTAAGACAATGATGTAAGAAGTGGAGGCAGGAGGATTAGTCAGCTTCCCCCTTTCTGCCCTGGAAGTTGTGGGCTGTATGGTCATAACATGCTGATTGAGGAAAGGCAGTTGTTCCTTCTGCTGCTGCTGAGAAAAATATTTCTGTATTTACAGCTTTTGTTAGGTATATCTGTGCTCGTCTTTATTTTTTTTCCCACAAAGTCTTGTTTGCCATTTATGGGACAACCATACACTAGGCAATTGAAAACAAAAAACAATTTAAAAATATACATTGTGTATTGTTAAGGTGCTTGTAGTTAGAGAGCAGGGGGACAAATAAAAAGAATTAACTGCCTGAGCTAGTCTATGTGTTTGAATGATGGGAAGCCTATGAGGCAGTAGGGACAGGAAAGCGGGCCAGCTAAGCCACAAAGAAGACTTTCCTGGAGCAACTCTTCTGGGCTGTCTCTCGGGATACCTCAGAACTATTTTCTAAAGTTAAGCAAAAAACCTATACCAAAGAAATCATCAGAGACCCATGAACCCTTGCAAGACCTTAGATTATATTAGCTTTATGTAACAGATACTTTGTAACTAAATTGATTTTGTAACTAAATTTATCTTGTGCTAACCAACAAGTTATCAAATAAACTGATTAGACTGAACTTCCCTACGATATAGATTTCCCATTCCCACTATTTACTTATTTATTGGTGTTTTGTTGTTGTTGTTTGAAATGGAACAGGCTTTCACTATGTAGCCAGGGCTGGCCACAAAGTCCACATGCTAGAATTTCAGGTGCACATACCCCTGTTCTTCTATTTCTGAGTTTATACCACATTTAATCCAGGATGAATGAAGTGTCTCCATGAGGGACTGTATCATGAAAGGTTGCATGATCTCTCCCTGCAGTAGCAGGGGAGGGAGAAAAAGATTTTCCTGAGAAACTTTTACAGAATACACTAGAAGATATTTTTATCACCTTTCCCTATAGATCAAAACACAGACATCTATACTCTTTTGAAAGAAATTTTTTCATTTCACTGCATTTTATCTTACATTAAAATGTGTAATAAGAGGGTATTGCATTATGGTGACAAATAATAACTTAGGGGTAATGCTTTTGAAAATTGATAAGCTGTGCCTAATACACTTTCAGACAGACTACTTTCATTTGTTCAACCAACACATGGAGATGCTTACTTGGATGATTCCAGAAAAATAAATCACTTGCGTGGCCAAGGCAAATGCTTTGTCTTTGATTAGTGTTAAGTTTCAATTTTAGAGATGTTCAAATATAAAGATCAGTCAGCCAAATTCTTCTTTTGGATACTCCTGTCAGTTCAATGAATGAAGATTGGTGACATAAAACTATTTGCAAATTGTGTTTGGCACCACATAGGAAAGCTAATTGAGTATTCAGACATAACAACTGAGTAAATTCAGTAATTATTTCAGAGTATAACCAGAAGGATAACTGAGTATACTCAGTAATGTCTTTAAGATACTTATAATTTTCATGAGGTTGCTATGATCGATATTAATGAATAGCAGCATTGCCCAACTAAATTACAAAATAGAAAACTTTAGAAGAGGGGAATTAGCCACGGGGGGTGGGGGGATTAGAAAGCTCAGAATGAAAAGATGTTAGGTGAGAGATTGAATTTTGAGTAAGCTTTTAAGAAAACTGGGAAAGAAAAAACAACATACTGGAAAGACAGGTGCCAGCTTTGTAAGTTCTACATGCTTGCTGTGAGAGGTTCTGTATCTTTATAAGGTAGAATGAGGAGAGCAAGAAGGATATTGACTTAACCAGGGAAGGGAATATTGGAAATCTCCATTATATGGATTAAGTAGCCAAGGCTATGCATGTCAGTTTCAGCCCAGTGCTCTCTCTGTAGTAACTATGTGCACAGGCAGTGACTCTTCAGAGATAGCATGGCTATGCAAACTGAGCTATTCACTTTTTTTTGTAGTAACTATAGCTTCAAACATAAAGCAAAGAGCATAGACATGGTTTAAATAATTTATTTTGTTAAAGGTTTGATTTATTTCTTTTATGAGCATGTGTGTCTATCTGAACACATGTATGTGATCCAAATATGTGCAGGTGCCTGTTGAAGTCAGAAGTGAACCTTGGATTCTGTAGAACTAGGATTACATGCGGTTTACCAGCTGATGTGGGTTCTAGGAACCAAACTTGGGTTATTTACAAAAGAAGCCAGTGCTCATAACTGCTGAGTCATCTATCTAGCTCCCAAACAACATCATCTGATTTCTCCTTCTCCTCCTTCTCCTCTTCCTTCTCCATCCTCATCTCCTCTTTCTTCTCCTTCCCATTTTCCTTCTGTTCTTCTTCTCCTTCTCCTTCTCCTTCTTCTCCTTCCCCCTCCTCATCTCCTCCTCCTTCTTCCCATTTTCCTTCTGTTCTCTGTTTCCTTCTCTTTCGCCTTCTCCTTCTCTTCCACCTGCCCCTCATATTCCTTCTCCTCTTCCTCCTCCTCCTTCCACTTTTCCATCACTGTAATTATTCTTTTTCCTAGGAAGAGTCTATTTTAGGTCATCACTAAAAGATCCAGATTGCACAGTAGAAGCCTATTTGGCAATGTTACTTTCTGTGTTTGTTTTCTTTAGGAAAAAAGAGGAGTTAATGCTATCGAACTTTTAGAATACTAGTATGCTAGTAATATTAAATACTAATATTTAATATTTAGTCAATTAAAGCACATAGTTCTATGCATGTTAAAAATGTGAAATGAATATTAGATGTTCTTGTTTTTCTATTTTTTGATATCTTTAGAGATGGGAAGGAAGCATTATCATCAGAGCAGGGTGTTGGAACCTCCTGAGCTCCCTCAGTGTTTGCCCCCTACTGAGCCTTGCTGATACATGGGGAAACTTTTGTTTTTGTTTTGTTTTTGTTTTTAAGAAAAGAACCTCTTGGCCTTTGCTGTTTGGCGGATGGGCAGTAACACCATTGAATCAGTTCCTGTTTTTATCCTGAGAACATAAATTTTGTTTTCCATATCCATATTCCTGTTTTCATCCTGAGAATGTAAACTTGTTTTTCCATTGTGCTTCCCGGGACTTTTCCACCCCGTGGACTTGTTGTGTATATATACCGTGGACCTCAGTAAAGCTTTGGCATTCTCGTAGCATGAATGACCTGAGTCTCTGTCTTTTGATAAATCCCTCAGGCCTATGCCTGATTCTCAGTACTATGGTGGAGGTTCTACCAAGATAGGGAAAGTGAGGAGTCCCTGACAGGATTGTTCCAAGAAGTCAGCTGGGGAAATAAAAGGACTGTATTGGGTAAGCAGCACATAAGTTTAGTTCACAGTAAGTAAAAGGGTTGTGCCATGGGAACCTCGGGTCCCACATTACAGTTAACAGATCAGATGGTAGCTCTGCTCAAACAGCAGGGAAAAGGCATAAAGGTAAAAACAGCTAAAGAATTTATTAAGATTTTGGAAAAGACTAGTCCTTTGTTCATTCAGGAGGACTTAGTATTCCTAATTGGGAACAGGTTAAGACAGATTTGAAAAAATCACTGCAAAGAGATGTCTCTGAGAGCATTTCCATCACCACATTCTCTTTGTGGAGATTGGTCAAGGGTGCTCTCCTGAGTACTAACGCTAAAATAAAGGAACACATGTCAGAGATAGAAAGAACATTAGGAGCGGAACACGATGATGCCTCTCGTAAGTCTTTACAAACCTCTGATTCAGATCAAGATTCAAGGTCAGAGGAGGATGAAGAAGCGACATTAGAAAAAGAAGTAGAGGTGCCTAAAAGGAAGATTAATAAATTTAGGGTTGCTAAAAAACCAGAATTTTATCCTCCTAGTAAAAATCCCTTCTTTAAAGAAGGAGCTACTGTTCCTCCTGCCTATGAACCCTATTCTTCCTTGGAGTGGTGTTATGGAGAGAAGGCTCCAAGGAGAGAGTTAATTTATCCTGAGCCTACCCCCGGACAGGGAGCAGTGTATCCTGTTGCTGAGGTCCTGGAGCGCAACAACGCAGGTCAGTTTATTAGACCACATGTTCCTCTGAGTTTTAAGGAGATGAGAAGCCTGAAAGTCTCTGCTTATGGTCCCCTTGCTCCCTTTACTTCTCTATTTTTGAATCTTATGTCCAATTTGACTTGTGGAGATTGGCAATAATTGCGTAGGGCAATGTTGAGTGGGGGAGATTATTTATTATGGAGAGGAGAATGTTGAGAGCAGTGTGCCCAGACAGGTCTGAGAGATGCTGCTGCCAGATGGGGAATGAACATCTTGCATGATAAGGGAGCAGTGGTTACCACCCAACCAGTGCAGAGGATGCTACATGAATAGGGATTTGCTCCACTAGGGTTTGGGGGAGGTGCCTGTCGGGGGACGCTCAACCTGTGTCTGATGGGGACCTAGTTGTTTGAGCCCATGCAGATGGGACAGGACTGGGAGGTTTGTCATGGGGGCCACTACTAAGTTGCTGCTTATCTTGTGTGCGTGGATCTCTGGCCTTTTCTCTGAAAAATTAGAGGCAGAGCATAAACTTGTACAAGGACAGTTAGAGACAGGACACACATTCCCTCCACTTCCTCCTGAAATGTTTCTTTGTGGTCCTATTACATGCCTGGATGCTGCTCCTCTGATGTTAAGACAGGGGGTAGCTTTTAATTCCACTGCCTCTTAGAATACATCTATCACCTTGAAGGTTCCCTTACATTTGAAAATATTAGGTTTACTAAAAATTTTAATATCTCTTCCTTCACCTGTGCAATTCCTCCATTTTCTTTGTGGTTTGGAATGGTACTAATGCTGGAGATAGTCTTGACAATTCTTCACAGGAATGCCATCTATGTGAAGTTTCTGGGGACCAACTCTGCCCTGGTTATGTGGATTCCAGGTATGTTTCCATTGCCTGTCGATCATTTGGGAGAGAATCAGCTGATTCTGAACCATCATAGGAGAGACTTCAGCATCATTGCTACTATTATAAAAATAATTGCCACGGGGTTGGGGATTTAGCTCAGTGGTAGAGCACCTACCTATCAAGTATAAGGCCCTGGGTTCAGTCCCCAGCTCAGAAAAAAAAAGTAATTGCCACTGCAGCCACTGTGGCTATAGTGTCTGGAATTGCCCTCTCCCAATCTGTTGTTAAGGCAAGCACAGTACATAAATTTAAAGGAGAAGTTGCTGAAAATTGGGAATACTAAATTTAAATGAAGAGACTTCCTTGTTACAAGAACAATTGGATTTATTGTGGGATACTCATGTGCTTTCTTGCTTATCCAGCCATCATACTGTTTGTTACCCCTGCCAAAGAGTCTAGTGTTGGTGCAGAATTGAGGAGGTTGAGCACCTATCTTGGAGGACCTTGGAGCTGGAGTTTCTTAAATTGTGCGATTATCTGTTGCTACCCAGGGAATTGTGGAAGCCCGTGTGCCTCCTGTATCTGGCGAAGGGCTGTTGGCTGATTTAAAGTTGGCTGGTCAGTTAATCAAAGACTGGGTTGGATCAGTGGCCCTCAGTGTTATGGCCCTCGGTGCCATAGTAGTTGGCCTTATAATTCTTTGCCACATGCGTAGACAGCATTCCCAGTCCCAAGCAGCAACTAAACACATGTTGCTCTCCTTGGCAGGAGACAATTCCTCTGCCAAAATCTGGCTCAGTCTTTACAAGAAGTAGTTAGCCTATGATGGGAAAGCCTTTGGGATCAGCACCTGCCTTAGACAGGGGCTCTGAGACTAGCAGAGACAACCAATGCCCAGTAAAAACATAAAAAAGAGAGTCCTGTTGGACACCCCTGGGCTCCCTCAGTGTTTGCCCCAAGCTGAGCCTTGCTGACACATGTGGAAACTTTTGTTTTTAAGAAAAAAACGTCTTGGCCTTTGCTGTTTGGCTGATGGGCTGTAACGACGTTGAGTTAGTTCCTATTTTTATCCTGAGAACATAAACTTGGTTTTCCATTTCCATGTTCCTGTTTTCATCCTTAGAATGTAAACTTGTTTTTGTCATTTCTGTGTTCCTGTTTTTATCCTGAGAATGTAAACTTGTCTTTCCATTGTGTTTCCAGGGGTTTTTCCACCCAGTGGATTTGTTGTGCATATATACTGTGCACGTCAGTAAAGCTTTGGCATTCTCATAGCATGAATGACCCAAGTCTCTGTCTTTTGTTAAATACCCCAGTCCTATGCCTGGTTCTCCATACTATGGCAGCATGGGTTCCATTAGCAGGGTAAAAATTCTCATCAGATACTGACAAAAACATATAAGTAAAGAAAATCCAAAGACATGACAGAATAGACAATTAATTCACTGGGTAGATAACTTCTTTCAAATTGGTAGATGGAAGAGGATATTCAAGAAGACATCAAGATGAATCCCTTGGGATTAAGGAGTTCATTAGAATTAATACCATGAACAGATAGACAGAAAGGCAATAGCATGGCAGAGAGCTTCAAAGGGAGTCTAGGCCTTATTACTCGAGACGGACAGTGTGACAGAGGCTTTGAAGAGAGGTATCAGTGTTCATGTAGCAGACATGAGGATCTGCTTATTGCTTTCTGAGGGTTGGTGGGGGTTCAGAGCAAGAACCAGCCGACAGAATCTTCTTTCCAAGCAGAAGGCACTGAATGGGCTGAAGAGTAGCATGTATTATACCAATAACCTTTCTGTTGTTAACTTACCTTCAACATGATAAATTCTTGTATTGATGTATTAGTTAGTTGATGACCCACAGACAATGTCTCAATAATGTACCTGCCAGTGTCTATAAGAAGTGACCTATGAGAAGGCTAGATTCTGGTATTATATCCTTAAACAAATGGCTCAGATATTTTTAGTAATAACGTTTAAACCTAATAAATTTTCATGATAAGATTGGTTTATTTATTTTTATTTATAGCTATTAAACAAATACATGAATGTTGTACCTATTAAGGGCATCAAATATAATATTCAAGCATTTACACATGGTGCATTAATTACATCAGGATAGATGTATTTCTTCAAAAACTTATTTGTGGTAAATCTCTAAACAGTTTTGATTCATGGATTTTTCTCTTATATTTCAGGTAAACATTACAAAATAAATCAAGAAGGACCAAACAAATTATAACTTATAGCATTTGCAGAAATTTTAGGAAAGTTCAAGGACCAAGAATCTACTTATAGTGGAAAACGGGGTGTCAGGGGTGTAAAATGAAGTAGGATGGGTGTACCATGTAGTAACGTAAATTTATCATGGAATAGTGTGTTGTATCATGGAATAGGGTGGGTGTAACATGGAGTAGGGTAAGTAATAACAGGGGTACAGTGGGTGTACCATGGAGTAGGATCGGTGTAACAGGAGTAGAGTGGGTACAGCATGGAGTAGCTGGGTAAACCATTGAGTAGGGTGGGTATTCACTGAACCCTCCAATTGGACTTTTGAGACTAACATTTGGTTGTTTGTTTACAGACTTTTAGTTAACTATGACTTTTAAATTTCTTTTAAAATTAATTGCTTCTAATTTTTAGATTATAATATAATTACATAATCCCTCCTTTCCTTTCCTCTTTCAAACCTTCCCAAATATGCCTACTCATTTTCTTTCAAATCTATGACCCAATTTTTCATTATTGCTGATGTATATGTCTATGCTTGTACATATTCTTCCAAAATACATAAACACAACCCAGTATTATGATTTTGGTTATTGTGAGATTCCTCTAAACAAAACAATTCCATAAAAATCCACTCCTATTCATGCTGTGTTATGTTGGTTTGGAACACTACTGCCTGCTAGGCTCAGAAGGAACTGCAGATTCTCAAGGAGTAGGAGAAGTGCTTTAAGAGTTTCTCTGGTAGTATGGAGACTGTGGTCATGTAGGAACTTTTTTTTTATTTTTTGAAGATGGGTTGATGGGGAAGGAAAATGCAATGGAAAACAGGACAAAGAAAACCTTCTAAATGCAGTCCTCTTTCCTCTAGTTAAGCTGGTTCCTACTTCATAGATTAATGGAAATAAAAACAATATAGGTGTGCTAATGCATTGCCATGGAAAGTCGTGTTGTTAAAAGCTTTTAAATATTCTTTCATCACAACCTCTGGATCAGTGATCATGTGTTGAAAGCCATTGTCAGTTTGAAACTAAAATCACACGTGGTTCTCTTTAGAAAAGAAGAAGTGGAGGCTCAGTGCTAGTGGAAAGGTTGACACACAGAAAAGAGCATAAATAACATAGTTATAAGCTGGAATAATAACATGGAGATCTCCCTCAGGGTTAACAAGGTTACTAAGACAGGCATGGTAACTGGTAAAGTTTAGATGAGCTTGTTGACCGCTCTTCCTGACATTTAAGATCACCAACTTTAAATTACATAAATTTAAGAGACAGATATTCAAAGTCTAACACATACCCATGAACAGGCAAATACACAAACACACACACACACACACACACACACACACACACACACACACACACACACACACATGATGCTTTTAGTTTTGACACATATGATGCTTGTTCTTAGGTGATCTTGGTTGGATAAAAATAATAATTCAGTTATAGTGACTTAATTTTGTTGCTAGTTATAGATCTATAACTCAGACCCACTCTGCCTCCTACTTTGTTCAAAACTAATTAAGTAATTTAGCTTGATAAGATAAACTTTTGAAGATTTGGTACAACAAGGGATGCAGTCCCAGATTGCTATGATTCATGCCAACAGTGTGAAGTTTGGCAAGTATTTGAATGTATGGGATAATATTTTTTAGTAGAAGAATAAACTATTGGTGACAGTTATTTAAATAACCAGTTTTTTATTCAAACTGTTGTCTGTGCTGCATTGCATATTTATACCTATTTTTAACCAGATGATAATTTACATGTGGCTCATTAAGTGGAGGACATACTTCTATCTTACAAGTTTTATTTGAAAACAAAATAAGAAAATATCTAGGAGGTGTCTGGAGTTAACCTTTTCTTGATTTAAGCAGATGTTATACAATCAGGTTTTAAAAGGAGAGCATAAAATCAATTTATATTTATGATATAGTACAGTAGGGACAGATTCTTGGTAAAGCAGTTAGGCAGTGTTTAAAAACCTTACCCCATATTTTGAGTTGAGATCCAACTATGTACAATGTTAGTTTTGGAGGAGGTCTTAATATTAGTCTTCAGCATAGATATTTCACCAAACACGTTCACTCCTGACCTGTTTCTAAGTCAACCCCATCTGACAAGTATCATATTAGTATTTATATTTATCAAATTATCCCACAGCTAAAATTAATTTAGAAAGTTCTTTGAAATATAGTTGGGCCCTCTGTTGTCCAATATTTGAAAAGGTAATTTTAGATTTGAAGAAAAGACAGTTACTCATTTTTTCTTTTCAAGTTAGAGTCTTTCCTGTTGTATATACTTGGCCCAGGGAGTGGTACTATTAGGAAGTGTAGCCTTCCTGGAGTAGGTGTATCACTGTAGGCATGAGGTTTAATACCCTCATCCTAGCTGTTTGGTAGTCAGTCTTCAACTAGTGGCCTTCAGGTAAAGATGTAGAACTCTCAGCTCTGTCTACACCATAATTGCCTGAACATTGCCATGCTCCTGCCTTGATGATAATGATCTGAACTTCTGAACCTGTAAGCTAGCCCCAATTAAATGTTTTACTTTAAGAGTTGCCTTGGTCATAGTGTCTGTTCACAATAGCAAAACCCTAAGCATGTTATATGTTTCCTGGCAATTAGGGGCTGTTCAGGGAGAGAGAGACAGTTTTTGTAAGGACATGGCCCCTGAGAAACTACCCACACTCTAGTGTATGACCTCATACTCACTCGTGTACTAGCAGTGCTAAGTAGACTCCTTGGTTTAAAAAGACAAGCAAACAAAAAAACCATGAAATTCAGATAAAATAATAGTGGGGAGAAGAGGAGAGGAATTGGAAATGAGGGAATAGAGAGTAGATTTAATCAAAGTACATAATACATATGTATGAAATTAATAAAGTCTTATAAAATTAAATTACAGTTCAATCTGTCCAAAAAAACTGTGAGGAATTATGCTTTTTGTTGAGTCTAAGATAAGGAACTTTGGAAAGGTAAGTAAAATTATATCTTTGAAGTTAAGTTACAAAATCTGTCACTGTTAATTTCTTGGAACCAGAAAGTGACACGGCAAAAGTCATCTCAGAGTCAATATGCCTCTATTCATTATGTCTCTATGGTAAACCTAGTCTCATTTTGTAAAAATCTTCTAGGCAAGTCTGTAACCCTTTAAAACTAATTTTTAATTTAAAAAATTGAAAAACTCTGACCTTTGCCCTCAAGTAAGTATTATTCTTGATAGGAGCAAAGGGTTATGAAAATGTGCACACTGGAGAATATATTTTTCTCAGAGCATCTAGGAATCAATATATTTCTTCTTCTTTTATAATACAATGTGTTACTGATGTTAAAATTCCCAAGCCACATTTTCTCCTGCTTTTTCTTAAGCAGAAGTACATAACATATGGTTAACTGATTTCCCCTATGGAGTTATAAAATAAATACAAAAGAGTGAATATTACTATTTATTAAGTTATACACTATATCAGGAAATACGCTACTTTTTTATATGTGTTAATACATGATCCTCACAGCAGCCTTATGAAACAGAATCTTATAGTTGCAGAACAAGTCACAGAGAGGTTAAGTAGTATGCCCTAATTCCTGCAGTTTACAGATACTGACAAAAACTGAATTTCAGAGTTAAAGTCCCTAATTATTATATGATACTGACCCTGGAAAGAGTGACAAACAAAACCAACATTTTGACATATAAAACTTAATGATGCATTGTTGCTACAAACAAATAAGACGCTCATATAGTAATATTAAGCTGGAGGAAAGTCTTTGTTTTTACTTCCAAAAAGTGCTTACCAACGTTCCCATCACACAGATACTGAATATGAGGAAACAGTATACTCTGTTATCCCTGGAGAAAAATAAATCACCAAGGGATTGGGCAACAATCAATTTTTCACTGGACACTAATCAAGCAGATAGAAAGAGAGTCATGGTATGCAATTAACTTAATTAAATCTGTGAGGGAGGAGAGTTACTTCATGAGTCTGTATACATCTCACATTGACAAGAACCAGGCGGGTCCACAGTATGAAATGTGCATCGCTTTAACAATGATGAATGCAAGTGCAGAGAGTGTTCTGCCGGCCTCTGGTAAGTGTGACAGGCGCCTGCTTCATGTCAGAGAAAAATCAAGAGACTTCTATTTGGAAACAAGTCCTTAGTCCTGTAGTTCTCATTAATGTACTTTCAGATGTTTGGTGATCCATGTCTTGGGCAACTCTCTTGAGGCAACTCTAACAGTATCTAAAATTACAGGCAGTTCTTCCTGAGGGGAATGCATGAATGTAGATGGATGGGTCTTCTTATTAAGAAAAGAAGAGCTGGGGAATGTGACCTTGGTTTGTGGAATATACATGGTATGCAAAGAGTTCTGTGTTTGATTCCTGACACTAAATAAAACATTAAAACAAAAAGAAAAGGGAAAAATCTTGAATAACTAAAGCTCTATTCCCTATAATACAGAACTCTATTTATCTTTGTCTACAGCACTAACCTTTATGCATATTTTTACTTCTTCTTTTTTTTTTTGAGAGGACAATAAAGCAAGGCTAATAGTTGGACATCTGAAGCTAGATGTGGTGGCCTTGGTAGCAAGTCTTTAGTAAAGTTTGAGATCAGCATGGGTTCTATGGTGACTTCCAGGATATCCTGGACTATGGAATGAAACCCTGTCTCAAAATGAGAAGAGGAGAAGGAGGAATGAAAGAGGAAAAAGAAGAGGAGGAGTTGGAATAGAAGAGGAAGAGGAGGAGGAAGAGGAGGAAGAGGAAGCAGAGGAAGAGGAAGAGGAGGAAGAGGAAGAGGAGGAAGAGGAAGAGGAGGAGGAAGAAGAAGGTTGTGAACCTGATACCTAGCAATCTAAACTGGATCTTTCAATCCAATGGATGGTTGGGCAAGAGAAACATCCCACACATTGTCCTCTAATCTCCCAAATATGCATGCACACATATTTATGTACACATTCAAGTAAATAATTAAATAAAATGATAAAGTTTTATAAAATAATATAAAAGAGATCAGAGAGTCAAAATTAACATTTTATGTCAAAACCAGACAGAAATGAAAAGTAAATCACCAAGGGATTGGGCAAGATACATAAATATGGATAGATCATAAATAGACAAATGAAATATGGATAGACGGACAAACTGATGAATGGAGAGATGGACAGATAAATGGATAGATAGATAAATGATAGAAAGATAGATAGAAAGATAGATAGATAGATAGATAGATAGATAGATAGATAGATAGATAGACAGACAGCACACATAATACTAAAGATAGTGTGTAGCAAAGAGTAAAGGCTATGGGAGAGTCATAAACCATTTTCACAATGATTTCTACTTTTAGCAAGTGCTTCCTCATGTATCCTTTATTATTTTGCATCAGCACATGAAATCTGCTATTTACCTTATTGTGTTCTTGATGCCTAGAACAAGTTCACAAAAATAACGGTTGATTATACTAATGCCTTCAAATGCAAATATATGTAGTTCTATGTTTCAGGCTTGGCAGCTGGAAATGTACTATAATATATTTAATAATTTTTCCATTTCTTACTTTGACGTTTTTTTGGTTGAATGCTTACTGGAAGTCTGACAAAAGCGTCAACTCAAAGCCATTGTCTCCTTATACAGATTTAAATTGCTTTATATGAGAGGACAGAGTTAGGATAGAGGAACCAAAGAAGCGTTCAGTAAAATAAGCAATTCCAAGCCTCTGAGTCTATGACTAAAGCTATTCTGTTAATGAAAAATTTATATTTATGTGTTTAATCATTGCAGTGAGAGATACATGGGTTAAACTCGATTTATGTTAAAACTTTTTGAATTATTGTGTGAAAAGAGGCTGGGCGATCGTGTTATGCATAGGTCAATGCTGAGCACTATTGGAACCTCTGTCTCCATGTCTCAGGCTCGTCGTCAGTGTTTACTACATTTACTTGCAGTGACAAGCATATGATTTCATAGCAAATGATCTAAAGGAAGGAGAGACGCATTACGTTCTCATTCAGAATCCGGAAGCTGAAAGTGCAGATGAATTTACAGCACTGAGTCTTTATTTTAATTACAGAGTATATCCCATTTGCCTAAACCAGGGAAAGCCAAGACGAATGTGACTAACACAGCTGTCTACGTTGGCCATCAACTACACACAGTGTCCTAGCCCAGGGCTCATTTGGAAGAGATCTGAAAATGTGTCATTTCTGTATGTTGTCATTTCATTTATTTGTGCCCCTGCAGTTTTCTTCCTGAAGTATTGTAAGGGGAATCCCCAGGTTCTCTTAAACATGCTGTGAGTGGGGAAGGAATAGCACTACTGTACAGAAGGCACGGACGCAACATGTTCCTGTCTCTCAGACGTAAGGATGGCCAGCTATTCTTCAGAGAATCTGCCTTGGGCCAGAAACACAAATAAACAGTGCTCTACTTTTAATTGAGTGCTCCTAGCAAGACACTAGCTGGTAAGTGGGAGACCTGCACAAGTCCAGGCGACTTCACGGACTCTCCAAATTTATGGACACACATTCCTCATTTCATTTTCACTCTTCATATAAACCTACAGAAAATACTGCATGAATGTTTGTATAGCAGAGTAGATTAGAGTGATTATTGCTAAATTATAGTATATTTGTAGGGAGGAGCAAATATATACTGTCCTTTTAAATAATGATACTGAATTTAAAAATAAGGTACATATAAAAAAGAATGTAAAATTTTGATTGTTTCATGGAAACACCATAAAGAGTGCAGATTGAAAATACATTACATATTAATTATAGAAATACGAACATCTAAAGCACATCATAATCACATTGAAAACAAAACGATGTGGTTCCTACTATTCCCTATCATTAATTTACTTCATTAATATGTATAATCGATCATTTATCTATTTGCTATGAATGATAAAGGTAGGAAACACTGAGGATACAAATAAGTGGAAACATACTTGGTCTCTGAACTCTGGCTTGTGTCTGCAGAGTATAAGAATAAAAGCATTAAACTAGAAGTCACATGGAGTGTAAAAGTAGGAGTGTATCTGTGCAAGAATATTAATAAAGCAAGTAGAGTGATTTATTGAGCACCAAGCAATATTAATCTGTACCTCCTGTTTTTCTGTTTGTGCCTCATTTCTTTTGGGTATATTTTAATTAAAAACAAAACAAATAAGTAAAAAGAACATTCAAAATCTACTTTTAATTGAACAAAGTAACTAAAAACAATACACATTTATAGGAAAAGTAAATATGACTAATTCTTAAGATGAGTGCATTAAATAGCATTATGGTGAATCACTGGACAGCCCAGGACCACAGAGGACCTGAGCTGATGCAGAATAAGAAGTCCTAAAAGCCAGGGGATGGTGTGAATGCCTTTAATCCCAGTAATTAGGAAGCATTGGCAGACAGATCTGTGGGTTCAAGGCCAGAGTGGTATACAGAATGTGTTCTGGAACATGGAGAAACAAAACAAAACAAAAAGTAAGTCTTGGAGGTTTAAGAGGTAACATTGGCTGCTTATTAAAAAAAGGTCATTCTGGCCATCAGTAGTCACATAAAAGCAGAGGCTGGTGACTATCCGTGCCTGCACTCCATGAATTCTGGGGACAGTTCAGTAACTAAGGACAGTGTTACTGGTGGTGAAAATTGTGATATTATGTTAAAGTACAAAAATAGAAACTAGTGGTGCATTGGATAACAGACAAGGCAGAAGTTCTCTTTTGACAGATAACTGAGTTGAAGGAATACTAGGAAATAACTAGAAAGTAAGGAGGGAAAGAGCCCAGCCACATTACATTTCTAGGATATTGTCTAGGATAAAAAGGAAGATTCTCTTATTTATTTGGCTAAGGGAAGACATTAAAATTAGGGTATATGTAGTATAGCTATAAAATGGTTAAAAATGATAGTATTTGAAAATTTTGTATGAAAAATGAAGTGTAGAAGGCACCATATTCATCCTAAGTTTTAAAATTCAGGTTATATAAAATTTAGGCTGGATGTATGGATTATGATAGATGCTATATGAAGTGGAAACTTACGGTTTCTTTGGAAAGACAGTTGTGTCAGATGGTGTTTTGTTAGGGCAGACACATGAAAGAGTGTTGTCCTGAAGTAGTCACAGTAGAAAGGATATTTTGCTAAAGGCAGACACATGAAAAGCTGTTTAACTGAAGCAGACACAGGTGAGAGGATATTTTGCTAGAGCAAACATGTGAAAGGATACATGATAAAGGTTTCTTCACTAAAGATACTCATGTAGTAATCCATCTTACATTGCATTGCTGAGCTCTGCTTGTGACACCACAGCGAGAAACTCGTCAAAAACTTCGTGCAGCTTCCTCAGACTCAGACCAATTGGCAGAGTGATTTCAGATAATACAGACTCATGTAGAGTTTTGCTAAGACAGACTCACACGGAGGCACGTCTTGTGGGAGGACACGTGATGTTTGGAAGGAGTATAAATAGGACTCAACAGACACTGATGGTAGGCTTGCATAGCTAGCTTTGCAAGGCTTTGTTCGTTTGTCTAACATCTTTGTCTACGCTAATCTTCCCTTGAGAAGCACGACAGAAAATTTCTCCTGGCATCTCTTCTGGTCCTGGTCATTTCTGCTGACTCATGCAAACTCAGATGGAGCCTATCTACTTCTGCTAAGTCATGCCACAGCTGCTGATTCGTGTTTGCTATCCCGACACTACTCGACTGGACTGCTGATGTAATCGCAAAGTGTTTGGGAGTGGATCGAGCTGCCGCTGCTGATTCCTGTGAACTGAACTGCTGATTTCCTGACAACGCAGATTGGATTTGCTTCAAAGAACAATTTCTTAACAGGTCTACTTCCTGCCTTAATCTAATAACCTTGCTTTTCCACTACCTCTGGTGGGTGGTGGGCTTGAAGGGAGGTTAAAGCATTTAAGAACACAGGTTTAAAAAATGTGTTTGAAAAAAATCAAACCTATAGCTATATTAATTTGCTTTTACAAAGTGTCTTTCATTATAGTAGCTCCTGCCAATAAAGACTACACATTCTATCTTCCAGAGTCCCAGCACAATGTCTGATGAAGAACAAAGCTAAGAAGGACATTGTTGCGTCTGTAGTGGACATTTCTGAACCTTCTACTAAGTTAATGAGAAACGTCAGCCTGCTTGTAAATATTCAAAGAATGCATTAATGTCAGTATGAACTATAACAAATCTGGTCACTTACTAAATAAATCTATGTAAATATGTATGACATTGTTAAATATCCACGGTTCCTCAAACGTTTTCACTTGCAGTTAAATATTTACGTCTTTCAATAATTTTGTACATATTTTACAAATTGAATAATATTCATTCCCAATTTCTGTTTCTTGTAGTACTTATTTAAAAGAAATCCTCACAGTGGTCGGGCCTCCTCTGCTGGATCTGGCATGTTCCACATCTGCACCCTTTCACTTCTACTTCATGACCATTTCAACATTTGTATTTTCAATTTTTAAATAACTTCTGTTTAAGTACTATGTCTGAGAAAGTCATTAACAGAATTTTTTTTTAAAAAATTAAGTTATTTAATGTCCCAAGCTGCGATGACAAGAGACATCAAAGGGCTTTGCGTTGTATTGTTTTTAAAACTAAGAACAGTCCAGTGTGGCTTGATTTTCTAAATGAGGAAATCAGAAATATCAGGACTGGATGCACAGAACCATGACAGTGAAGTACTCCCAGCATGAAGCTGATGGAGCAAAGGGAACCCTGGCCGGAGCACAACTGGCTACAGGCACTCATTCCAGTGTGATGTATCATGTCTTCAGGCTTAAAACAATGGTAAACCACAAAGATCACAGTCTCCTGAAATGCAGATATCTGTTGGGGGATAAAAATGAGTTTAATTTGTTCCTTGTATGGAGTTCAGAGAAGTGATGTATACGATGAATCAACATAGACATTTTGGGGGAAAATATCATTTAGTCATTTTAATTCTTTATGAAACAAAATAAGTCATGCTATACTGATTAAAATTGCATAAAAGAACCACTGTTTCTCTAAATATAGTATTTTTTATTTGTCTGGAATTGATTAAATATGTATGTGCATATGTTATTGTGTACATCTGTGTTTGTGTTTGTGTGTTTGTATAGTATGTGTGGTATGAGTGGGTTGCCTACAGTAAATAATTTTTTATTAAGTTAACGCCTACTATAGAGAGTCTTAAATTTTTCAGTCTTGAGCATACTTTCTTACAGTAATTTGTAAAGATTTCACTGTATAGTTTATTTGCTATATTAAAAGTGAAGTTAAAGAAGATAGTATAATATATGTATAAATTTGTAGAATTGGTATGAGAGACAAATGTCAAATAGCTGGACTGCACAGAGTCCTTAAGACTAAACAAAGCAAACTCCCTAATTTGTTAACTTATTTATGCCTTCATAATGTCTCCACACTTCACTTCTTAGGAATTCTGCTCTCTCACATAGGAATCCTTTATTACTAATTTCTGTTCGTTTGTTTTTTAACTAAGAGAATTTTAGAAGGGGTCACAGGCTCCAAGAGGATGGAAGAAATTGTTGCTACAATTGTCCACTGTATTAGCCACCAGAGTTGCATACCAAGACCAAATCTCTGTCACAATGCTAAGAAAATATTTTCAAAATGAAGTGCAAAAGAAATTTACACAGTATGCTTTTTTTATCACCTGAATTTAACTTATTTGGCACCAATGATGTCTCCAGTTCACCACATTTTCTGGTTATTCCTTTAACCACAGAGACACAAACGATAAGCTCTCTTTCTAGAGAAGGTGCTTTTAATCATCACCTAATGTTCCCATGATCCTCCAGTTTTATGTATTTTTAAGGAATCACATACGAGAATTCCCAAAGAAGAAACAGAATGTGTATTGCTTTAAACTGAACGTCCTCACCAAATTCACTTGTTGAAGCTTTGTCCTCAGTGTGAGGTGTTGTGAGATATGGACTTTATGATGTGATCAGGTCGTAAGAATTAAGCTAGATGTCACTATGGAAGAAGTTGCATAAATTAATCATGTTGCCACGTGTCTACTAATGAAGGACTGATGACAGATGAGGCTGAGGCAGGGGGATGGTAAGGCTGAAATAACAGTTGCTACCCTACTAAAAAGGTCACTTTATTAGTAATCACATAAAAGCAGAGAGGCTCATGGGGATCCATGCCCACATTCCAGGAATTTATGGGGACAGCTCAGATACTGGGGACAGTGTGAGTGGCAGTGAAAATTGTAATGTCAATGTTACTTCAAAGTATAAAAGCTGGTGGTGGATTGGATAACAAACAGATGAAGCAGAAGCCCTCTTTTGATAGATAACTGAGTTGAGCGAATACTAAAAATTAACTAGAAATAAGCTAAGAAGGGACACAGAACATAGTCCAGTCACAGTATGTTTCCAGGGTACCATCTAAGATGATGAAAAGAAGACTCTTTTATTTATTTGCCTAATTAAGTATAGAAATTAAAATTAGGGTAGAAGTGTATACTATGAAGTGCTTAAATGATCACAATCTCTACAGGTCCTGAAATTCATAAGAATTGAGTTAGGTATTTTCATGGAAGATGTTGCATAGATTAAATATTGGTATATAAATATAACCAAAGTGCTGCTGAGGCTGAGGCAGGAGAATGATGTGTTTTAGAGTAGCCACAAATTTCAATGCTCCCGCTATTATGCATAAGTTCATGATATTCTAGAAGCACAATCAGCCCATTTTATGATATGAAGACATAACAAGAGAATAACATTCAAGGAACCAGGAAATGAGCCCTTACCAATATCAGAATCTCTTCTGTTAGGAGTGTAAGGCATTGCTCCCTCTAGGGATCATAAGAAAACAAGTTTTATAGGCTTTCTTTCATAGTAGACAATTATTCTGATTTTCCTGATGAGAAAAAATTGAAACTTTAGAGGTGTTGAGCCTATACACTGAAGGTCTTTCAGATCATCTTTGTATGCAATAAGTAACTGACTACAGTGCTAGCTATATCTGTTATTACTACCACACTGCTGCCTGGGCCCTTCACTGTAACACAGACCAGACACTTTTGCCAAAATGAAATGTTTCCCTTTTGAAGTTCTCAGTGCAAAGTGTGTGTGTGTGTGTGTGTGTGTGTGTGTGTGTGCGTGTGCGTGTGTGTGTGTGTGTGTGTGTGTGTGCTATTTATTTTCTATCTACTTATAGCATGCTTGAGAAGAAACAAACATAGTTTGCTAATGGCTTTTATAAAAGACTGTCAGTTTTTGCATTTCTTGCACATCATTGAGTTTTAAAGTGGACTGGTGGCTGACTACATAACATGGTCTCAATAAACCTATCTATTGGACAGCTGGCTCAGCAGCATTTCAAAAGTCTCAGAGTGGCCCTAGGTGCATTTGAGGAAACCGTCCTTTCTCAGCAGGAACATGTACAAATCTAAATGCAGTGTTGGCCTTGGTTAGAAGAAAGGCCTGAAACATCAAGAGTGGCTGAACGTGTGGATCCAAAAACCTGCCTTTGAACCTGTCTTAACAACTCCCATTCAACACTGCGAGAAGTCAGAAGTACTCCATCAAGGGCCAGGCTTTGGTGCTTGAGTTTTTATGTTCTGCATAATACTGGTGACCTTCATTCAAGAGTGAGGTCAGCTAGGGCAAGCCTTTAGATGGAAAGTAACTCACTGGTAATAGCTGATGCAGGACAGAAGCGTTAGAGCTATTAGCAAACAGGCACGATTGAGGTATAGGCTGTTGTGCTAAAAAAAAAAAAAAACAAAAAACTGTGACCTTGACAGAGTGGAGTTAAAGTTAACCTTGGTATTCAAATTGCATTTCACCAACTTTTTCCTTACTAAGTCATAACCTACCTGCTATTGCATCCCTTCAAATGTAGTGCTGACAGATCACTCAGTTCTCCTCTCACTAATTGAGTCCTCTACTTGCTCTTTGCAGAGGAAAACAGTGGATTTCGTGTGGAAACAGAACAGGTTTTTCAATGTCGCCTGATATAATAAACCTCTCAGGAGCTACCTTTTACGTATCTATTTTATTGTCTGCTCTCTGCTGTCCCTGTTTTGAAGGGATCACTGTAAATTGATGCATGGATTGTTGATTAATAATTGACATTCACCATCAGAGCATTAATCAGTTCATCCCATGTTCTGCTTTCCCTAACAAGAAAAATGAGTGGTGCGTTCAGCTCTCTGCTTTATGAACAGAATCAGTAGATGAAGAGGAATAGCTTAGAGAATGAAAAACAAGTTATCACAATAGTCAAGTAAGGATAGAAACTATGAGAGCCTGGCCATGGTGAAAATATATAACAAACTGAGAGCAAGCTAGAAGTTACAAATGAATATTATGCCTTTGATGTCGGCACAAAAACAGTAGGTACCCCTAGAGAACAATTATGCAAGGAGAACCCTGCTGATTTTGAAGAAAAAGGAATGGCTATTGAAAAAAATGACTTCTTATATACCCCACGGCACTGCAGTCTGACAAGTAACAGCAATATCATTGAACATACAAGTTATATTCGATCCTCACAACAAAACCACATGGATGTTATTGGTACTTTGGAGGTCAGACAGTAAAAGCAGAGAAATTAAGTATTTTAGAATAAAATAGATACATTGCTGCTATAATTTGTATGTGCCCTTCTCATGTATACGCTGTGGCAGCCATGGCAGTGTCTTATTATTATAGAGAGAAAATCTTGTGTATGGTCTGGCTGCATTACTTTACTGTAAATACCCATGGCCTATGGCTTATGCAGGAAATGGGAGACGAAACATCTGGGAGAAGAAAGAATTTTGATGCCCAGGATAATGTGACCAGACAGAGGCATGGTGCCTGAGCCCCGGTAACAGCCATGTGACAGAATGAAGACTAAAATATATGGGCTATTTTAGTTATGATCTAGTCAGAGTTAGAGTTTAGATATGTGGCCAAGGTCTGTGTAAATATGTTTCGGGTTTTAGTCTTATTTCTGGAAGCATGGGGCTGGGAGGCGGAACCAGGAATACCTTTTACAGCTTGTAGTCTGAATCCTTTGTCTCTAGTTGATAGCATTACCCTGGGAAGGTGTAGATCTTTCAGGAGCCAGAATTCCATTGGAGGAAGAAGGTCACTAATGCCATCCTTTAAGGATAAATTATCTCTGGATCCATCCAGTCACTAACTGTCTTGTGTCTAGTCACCATGTGAGTAGCTCTCCCATCTAGTATATCACTGGCCATTTCCCTAGCATGATCAGCTTAAGGCCCCTGAAACCATGAGTCAAAACTTTCTGTTTTGGTTGTTCCCAGCATTTGATAACAATTATTAGAAAACCAGGAGACAGTTTTAAAAAAGGAGAAGGTCAAACTCAAGTTTCTTCCTGTATTTCACAAACCACATCCAATGAGACTTTCAGTCTATGGGAAATGTGAACGGGAAGGTAGTTTTTGTTTTTTTGTTTGCTGGTTTGTTTTGTTGTTGTTGTTAGTTTTCACCGAGAAAAACAAAGGTAAACAAATAAAACAAGTAACAAACATGAAAGACTGAAATGTTAAGATTTCACAATATATGAAAGACAGAAGAGCTCTTTAACCTCCTGCACCCCTTAGAGAATACAATTTCCCCAAGGCCTTTGAAATTAACACCTGCTTCAACACCTTCTATTTTAGTAGTTAGCATAAATTTTCTCTTCACATTTAATATACAATGTTCTTAGTTAATTTTACATTTATTTTCTCTTCAAAACACCCTTTTTACATAGACAGGACTGGCTTTTTTTGTGTTCATTTTGTGGGTGAAGAAGATGGAATGTTTTAACTGCAGTATGAACCGAGATCTCCTAAAAGTAAGGATCTGTCCCAGAATCCCACATCATCTAAGATAAATGTGGTATCAATCTGAAGACAAGTAGCTTCCACCACAAGAAGAGTTAATATTTTAAACTTCCCTTACATCTCTAAGAGGTAGTCGGGAGCTGGGAATGCTTCATTTATCTTATCTCTGACAAGGAATAAGAGGTAGTCTGGGATTCCCTTGAGCTTAAGATGTCTGTTCTACACAGACAGGGCTTCCTGTAATTAAAGCCTATATTACATTTGGATGGAAGCGGTGAACTCCCTTCTGAAGCATACAGCCATATGCAAGCTTTGATTTAATAAAATAGAAATCAGACATCAATTGGAGGGAAGATTTGCTAGGATTACGGTGTCAAGTAAAGCTGTGTTCAGAGTTGACAAAATCTTTCTCTCTGAGTGGGCACAAACCAAAGAAGCAGCTGCCGTGCTACAAAGGATTTGATTTTAGAAGTGGGTGCAAAAGAGAAAGATCTGTTGGTGGGAGCTGGGCATACACAGCGCCGGTCAAACGACTTGGTGAGCAGATGCTTTTAAAAGCTCCAACCAGCGCAGTCTTTAGTACTAGCAATTTGAGACAAAGTGGGGGGTCAGCGCGCTAATGTTATTTTCTGTCCTTATCTGTCGTTCTCCTGGCTAGCCACTGATAGAGTACAACGTGAAATGCACTGCGAAGCCCCTGTGGTGAAAACACATCAGTCAGCCTTAAACTGGGAGCTTGCTTTTAGCTTTAAGTCATTTTTCTGTTTCTGTCCTGACTCTATCTTTTCCTAACCACATTAGGAAGCAAATACTGCTTATGACCTCTCTCCCTTAAAACTGGCTTTTTGCTTTGCGTCGTCGGTCACTAGGCGAATGTATTACTTCTCTCAAATATTCAGGTCTATGTATGTTTCTGTGGCATGAGCTCTATCTCTTTGCCAGAGATTTTCTATGTAACTGGAGAAGATATCAACTTATGCTGGGATCCTTAGAACAGGTCTAGAGATGAGTTCAAAAGATACAGTAGGAAGTCCTGAAAGTCACTGTCGTGGAGAAGCTGCAGTATGTAAATGATGAGGAAGGAGCTGTGGGGTACAGTGTTAACATGTCTCTCTTACTTCCTCTGCCTTGAGAAACCCTCAAAAAATGAAGCTATCTATGAACCGGAAAACATCTAACCCTAGGTTTAGGATTAAATAAACACAACCAAGTCATGTTTTGACTTTAGATTCCTAGTCTCCAGAAATATAAAAATGCACTCTCTATAGATTTTTCTTTTTTAGCTATCCTTTGTCTCTTATTTTATCACAGTATTTCAAATTAGCAAAGAAAGACAAGATTCCCAGCATCCTTCTCCTGATAGTCTCATTGTCTCTCTTATGGGATTCCTTCCTATAGGCAGGACAGAGAGGTTTTCTTTGTACCTTGTACCAGTGGGCATTACTAAGGAAATGCCAGCTATTATAAATGAAAGTTGTGGACCATTGAGTAAGGTCCAACCAAAGTACTTCAAAATTAGAAGAGGTGATCACAGAAGCGACCTAACAAAACCAAGAGGATCCAGCTCCCCAACAGGCCTCAAAGTTAATCTCCCTTGATATTAACTGAATGCTCATTGCCATGAGTGCCGGGTTCCTAAACCTCTCTGAAAAGCATTCATTCTCAAAGGGAATCAGTAGACTTATGTACAGATTCTGTCTCTTACTCAGATTCTATCCATGAAAATAGAAATCTTTATTCTTTTTTATGGTATTAGGGATTGAGTCAGGGCTCCTGTGTGCTAAGCAAGCTCTTTACCATTCATCTACACTTCCAGCTGCTTTTGTTTTGTTTTAAATCTCAATTGTTCTATTTTACCAATGAAGACTCAGGATCCAGATGCTGGGGTGAAGCCTGCTAGAGCAGACAAGCAGGGAGAGTGTCCATTTGACCTTCCTCCTCTGCTGAAGTAACACCAAGAACATCCCTCTCTCCATCTCAAAAAACTTCCTTCCTATTCATCTCTCTATCCATCCTCCTGACTCTTACTCTCTTTCTTTTTTTTTTTTTTTTTTTTTTTTTGGAGTGGGGACCGAACCCCAGGGCCTTGCGCCCACTGAGCTAAATCCCCAACCATCTCTTTCATTTCTTAATAGTCCTATATTCACTTCCTATCAACCATATGCTCTGCCTCTTAACCTATGTTTGACTTTGTTTGTCCTAGCTACAATGTCCAAGCAGAAAGCTCTTGGAAGAAAGGCTGAGGCTGAGCCATACCAGAACTAAAACCAGCTTTCTCCAGTACATAACAACAACAACAATAACAACAACAACAATAACAACAACAACAATAACAACAACAACAACAACAATAACAACAACAACAATAACAACAATAACAACAACAACAATAACAACAACAACAACAACAACAAAAACAATAACAACAAAATCTCAGTGTTCACAGTTAGATCTAATGTCCTGCAACATCAGATAGCTTTCTACTTTCTAAGGTGTTTGAGATAAGGTGTCAGTATGGGTCCCAAGCAAATCTTGAACTTTTGACCCTATGGTTTCACTCTTGAATAATTAAAGTTGAAAGTTTGTGTCAGTGTATCTGGCTCTATAAAACATTTTTAAAGTTATGGTAAAATTTTTACAGCATTTTATTGGGATAAAAGTTTTCTGGAGTTTTTAAATAGACAGCATAGGTCTTAAAAACAATGGCGAAAAGAGAGCAGAGCCACTAACATGTTAGGAATAAAGGGCCTGCAGTTTGCTTCTGCAGTACAAAAATACTAACCTTTGAGAGAAATTAATTGGAGTCCTACATAGAATTTTCCTAACAGTTTTCTAAGTTACATTTATTTATTCAGTTTGTGTGTATATATGAGTGTAACTCTATGTGTATCTGTGTGCATGTGGTGTGTACATTTGTGTATGTAAGTATCTGTGTGAGTATGTGTTTAACTGATTCTGGGTATCTGTGGTATGTGTGTATATCTGTGTGGATTTGTGTGTGTGGGGGGGGGATGTATTTGTATATGTATGTATGAGTATCTGTGTACATGTCTTGTGTGTGTATGTGTGCATGTGTGTATGCATGAGTATCTGTATACATGTCTTGTGTGTATGTATGAGTATCTGTGTACATATCGTGTGTGTGTGTGTGTGTGTGTGTGTGTGTGTGTGTGTTTGTGTGTGTGCGCGCGCGCGTGCGCCCGCTCGCTTGCCAGGGTACACATATGGAAATCATAGGATAGCTTGAGGAAGTCCTTTTCGTTTTTCTCCTTGCATTATGTGTATCCTGGAGATCTAAATCTAGTTGTCATGCTTGGCTTTTACCTGCTAAGTCACCTTATCAATCCTACTTCTAAATAAAATTCTTCAAAATACCCTTTTTAAAATTTTTAACTAACCTTCTACTGAGATAGGCTGGTTTCATGACAGGCTTTAAATTGGCAGTTCAGGAGACTAAGTCTAAGAAGTGGGCAAGTAAAAACCCCAGGCTTCAGATAGCTGGTCAGAAATTACCATGCCATCAGACGCTGCCCCGCCACCTGGCAATGGGTCAGCAATAGTTCCCATTCCCCTGTTCTGGAAAGTCCCTGGAGATGGAGCACGATGAAGGACACCTACCCTGGAATTCCCCTAATGTGCTTTAAATCAAGCCTGTGACCTCACTTGGTTGTCTCCAACCTGGAACAAGAGACCCCTCCTCCACGCTCCCCCACCCCCACACACCACATGCTGGACTTCTGCAGGATAAAGTCCTCATAGCTTTTGCAAACTATTTGAGTCTGGGGCATCATTCTTCAGTGACCAATGGGCCATTGTACCACTATTGGCAAAGTATCTTTAAAATCCACCTCTGAAAACAGTGATGCATTCCTTTAATTCCTGTCTCTAGAAGCAGAGACAGACAAGTTTCTGGGAATCCAAGATCAAGTTGGTGAAGAAAGTGACTATGCCGGGCTATATAGTTAAAGCCTGTCTGCAAAAGAAGACAGAACAAAAATAAGAAAAATCTATAGTGCCCATGTTAATTTCATCTCTTTTAGCAGCAATTGTGTTGGTTTATTCCCTTGACACTGACTCTTTCAGAATGGATTTGCTCTCCTCTACTTTCTTCTGCGATCTTTGCCAGCTCTGGATTGGAGCGTGTCTTATTAAAGCTGTGGAATGCAATGACAGCACAGTGACTTCAGTGAGCGTCTTTCCCTGCTCCAGCTCAGCTATGCTCCATAGCACACATCCATTCCTTTCAGAGCATGGTTGCAAGTGGGGCAATAATCAATTGCTAAAAGGTGAGCCAGAAAGAAAGTTTGCAAAGCACAGATTCAAGGAAAGTCTATTTTTACATACTATCTGGTCAGATGAGACCTGACCCTCACCAACTATCTCTCCAGATAAATGGACTACATTTCATGGTTAGGAAAGTTGTTGATTAGTTCATATGTACACGGGTTGTGACAAGCTTGGGAATTACCTGCACAGCTATTAAGAATGAACTTAAAATATGAACAAATATCTCTAAGTAATTAGTATTGATATGGATAACGATATGCATAGGATTGCCAAGTCTTCCCGTAAAGGCTAAATTGTATATTTTGATATCTAGGGCCATTAAGATGTAGAAAACAGAAGGTTAAGGGTAGCTTGGAACCCAGGCTACATGTACTAGTCCTGCTTTCTGTCTGCAGAATTGGGGAAAGTGTTCTGCGTGCTTGCGATGTGCTAGAATGGTAGTTGCCAAACCCAACTGATCTTCCAGGCCTATTCTCCATGGTATCCAGTCAATGAGGCAAAGAAACTTTTCCTCTCTGGATTTGATTAAACTGACCAATAGCAGGGGTGGGGAAGAGTCTGCAAGGGAAAAAAGGGGTCGACTACTGGATTTGCTTCAACTTCTGGTGTACTGCTTGGAAGACAAAGATAGCTCTGTGGGTAACTGGGGAATAAACGCTCTCTGGCCCTGAATGACATTTGAATTGTAAGGGTCCATGATTTTACTCCAGACTCAAATAATATGTAAATGCAAAGAGTTTCTTGTTCTGCAGATGTCCAGCATGCTGAGATCTCCCACTAGCAGAATAAAGGGAGAACCAAGTGAGCTTGCAGGCCTGATTTAGAGCACATTAGGGAATTCCGGGGTAGGTCACCTCTACGTTAATCTGTTGGGTACATCTATAGGGACATTCCATTACTCGGGTGTGGAAGCTGGAAACTTGCTGGGAAGTCTGGAAACTGCTGCTGAGGAAGTAGCTAAGGAAGTCTGGAAACTGTGTCTGACCCATAGTTCTTGCCTCAGGCCAGGTGGTGGGGTAGCTTCAGAGGCCTGGACTTCTCTGAAATTTCCCAGTTCTTGGAAACAGAGATTTAGGACTAGTCTCCTTAACAGCCAGTTTAAAGCCTGGCATAGAATCAGCCTTGCCCTCTCAGAATGATGCCCCTTTCGATGTCCTCACATTAGGTCCCAATGAAATGCCTTAGGAGGATGTCTACATAGCTTGCTAACTAAATTTTCAGCTCTCAAATTCTTTATTTGGCTTTGGTAACTTCTTGATATAAGAAAGGGAGAATTGTTTTTCCCTGTTCTAGCACCTATTTTTAGGAAAGCTCACTTACCATCAGCACTCATAAAAATAACAAGAATAAATTTCTCAAAAATGAAAATAGCCACATGCTAAATAATAAAGTGTGCTTTATATTATGATTGTATGTAAACACACATGACACAGTTTTGAAAATATATTTTCACAGAATAGTGCTGTTATATGGCTTAAGATATATAATATCACTTTCTTATCTGGTTTCATATAGAATTTTTCTAACAGGAACTCAAAACCACATGTCTGCAGTAGATGTGATAGTACACCCAATGGAGCAAAAACATGTATGTGAAGGCACAGAAATCTCAGACAGTATAATGGCTTATGGCCCTCCAAAGCATCATGACATATAAATAGCTGTATGGTTTGTCTCTGGTATTAAAGTTCATGCGTATGGGAACTAGAAAAAATATGTCTGAATATCTACTCATGGAATAACAGGGGTTGGGACAGGAGAGTTGAGGATCACACAATAAACTCACCTGAAGTTTTCAAAATACTCTGTGTACAACAGGACAAAGCAAATGTGCTTATTGTTCATGCTGCTAGGAGACAAATGAGACCAAAGGGTGGGAGGGGGCAGAAGCCCGTGGAACATTTGCTCAGCTCTCAGAGGACCCTGTACCTTGGCCCCGATCTATTTTTCTTGTGAGATTTATGATGCACGGTGCCTTTATGAACCCACTAACTACCTATTCTTTATACTCCTGATACAAAAAAAATCTCACTGTCCTCTGAACCAAGAATTTAAGAGTTTATATTTGTCTCAACTTAGAGAAGAGGAAAACTATTGCTAATAATTAGTAACAACAGTAAGAAGTTTAAATATTTGTTTATGTATTTTAAAAATTAAAGTTTCAAAACAGAGTAATTCTAAAGACAAAAAAAAAGACTGTAAAACTATGAAATCTCCCTCTAATTTTACTTGAGATAGAAAAATGGTAGACAAATCTCTTTTCATATACTACATTTAACTAAGACAACTTGATGAATCTGTCCTATTTGTCAACATACTTTTCTACTTCTCTATATTCTCCCACCTGCTTTTGCATTCTCACAGGGAAAACTAGAGTACAAGAACACAAAGAGAACAATTAATACTCTCAGGTCAGAAAACAGTCTACCTTTTAAACAAGTTTTTCTCTACTAACTATAGGATCCAATAATGTAAAAGAAGGTTTACATTCATCAAATATACTTGGATCTTCATAACTGTTTATGACAAGGAATGACTATAATATTGAAATCATTTCCCCTAATAGTCACACTTCCCAGTGTCCATCAATCTTATCAGTTCTTACAAATCTCCAAATAAGATAGCAGACAGGTCCTGTGCCCTGGGAGGATAAGGCATCACACACACCAGTCTCTGAATACATTCTTAAGCTGTTTACCGTTTCACATGTAAAATACAAATACTCCTGCAGTTAGCTGCCACAGGTGTGATTAAGTCTCTATTCATGGACTGGGAAGGAAGGACGTGAGGTCAAACTGAACCATACTCCTGCTGAGTTCTGAGAATAACAAAAGGTCTAAGGCTGACGCCAACTGATACCACAGCAGGGGGAACACCAGTGGGCAAGAAGAGAATTGGGTCCCTTTAGTCAGAAAGATGTCTATCTTCACGTGGCATGTTTATGAGGAAATACATTGTTGTCTACCAGACACTTTGAGATGAAAGCCTGTAATAAACAGACTATATCCTGTGAAGTGTGTTTCTGTGACTTTTGTTTAAAGTCTTAACACGTATCAGTCACAGATGGGCATTTTGAAGTATTGAAGGTAATTGACTTCGTTCTACGGTAATGTTTAGTGCAAGTTAAGAATGGCTATTGCTGATGCCAAGAGTGCTTGCTGACAGGAGCCTGATATAGCTGTCTCCTGACCAATACATACGTGGATGCTCAAAGCCAACCAGCCAACCATCGGACTGATCACAGGGACACCAATGGAGGAGTTAGTGGAAGGACCAAAGGAGCTGAAGGGGCCTTATCTGGCATCAAGGGGAGGGGAGCCTCTAATCCTGTGAAGGCTTAATGCCCAGTGTAGAGGAATGCTAGGGTAGGTGAGTCAGGAGTGGGTGAGGGTGGGGGAGGGAGCTCCCTCATAGAAGTAGGGTGAGAGGGGATCAGATAGGGGGTTTGCAGAGGGGACACTGGGAAAGGGAATAACATTTGAAATATAAATAAATAAAATATCTAATAAAAAATAGCTCATGATATCCAGATCAATGGTGATAAAGCATTTTGCATTTAATAATATAGGTACAGATATTTTACTCAGTTAATCAGTTTATTTGGTATGATACAATATGTTTTGTAAAGAAATCTAGTGCACCTTTTTTTTTTCAGATTTCATTAACTTAATACTGGGAATGTCATAAAAATAAAGGTGAAGGGAAAATCAATCTTCATGTCTTATTTCTGTAGTACTGATGTTAATCATTATGACAATTTGGAATTTTTTTCTGTGTTTTCATCAATGCTTTGTGTTCTATAAAATATGTGACTCATTTTACCCAATCTGGAGCAGGGAATATGTGTAAAGGGAAAAAAATCCAGATAACCAAATTTTCTTTGGGCTGGAAATCCCTTATGAGATAGGGTACAATTAATAGCAAAGCCCTGAGTTGTATCATGATCAGGCCCTCAGGTGTCCTTTGAGCAAATTATTAACATGTGACTTGATTTTATTTTTTAAATAAGTTAAATTTTCTAACTAGTAAAGTTTTTCTTTCCGATTTATAACTGACCCTTTATTTCAGATGTTAGAATATGTTTGTTAGAGCATCACTGATCTGTTGCAGATTCCTGAAGACATATCCACCCTTTTCAACTATTTTGGTTGAGAAAATTACCTACTAGTGGTGGGTCCAAAGGAATAGCAACATTTTCCAACAACCTGCTTTCCTGTAAGGGTTCATATTTGCTATCTATCAGTTAATTGGAAGGAAAACTAACACAGTAGACTTATTTAAGGGATAATAAAAAACTTTAAATTACATACTAACTTGAAGAATATGTTGTATTCATTCTGTTTAAAATATCAGGTCATCTTAGATTAAGAAAGTATGAGTAATGGTTCATACTTTTAGTTTTATATTCATTAAACAATCCCATCTTCTGTCTAATTGAAGCTCTTCTTTTCTTGGTTTATTCTGTAATAGATTACAGTGTGGCCTATTTTTATATTCTGACTTGTCTGGACAATGTTTCAATAAATTGTGATAGCTGACAGGCACTAAGTGAATTTCAATAAATTATGAGAGACTTCATTCTTCCAACTCTGAAAAATACTCTTGATGTCTCAGATAAAATGGGTCACTTAAAAATAAATATCTATAATCTTAATATTAATCCCATTTTCTTCATTTGGTACCAGTTGTTATATACTAGAAAGCAAACTGTATAAATATTTTTTAAACTCTTAAAGGCCTAAATTTCTACAATAGGCAAAAGTAAGCCTAACAGTTTAAGTTAATATTTCATTGGAAATTGATCTGACCTTCATATAATGCTAGGAATTAAAATCTGTTTTTGACAATATTAGATATTTGGTTTCTGGCCACTAAAAGTTTATGATTTCTTTGGTGTTATATCAAAGGAATCATTCTTTATTGGTCTATACATTTTCCTGATTATTGGAATAATATAGGAGTTGTGTGTATGATACTCATGTCCAAACCTGAAACTTTGAAACTTGTTGTTGTAAAAATATACAAATTAAAAAAAAAAAAGTATGGTTGTCTTTTTATCTCCCACTAGGTCTATACCACAGTGTCCTAAGATATCTGCTGGATATCTTAAGACTCAGTCAGCAAAGCCTCTCACCCACTCTGCTCCATCCCATATCACACTACTGAAGGCCTCTCTCTGAGCCGTCAGCAATCTCTCTACCTATCTAGTTCTCAAGGCAGGTTTCCATGCTAGAAACACACATCGCAATTCTGTGGTGGCCCAGACCAGCCGTCCCACACTCCATTACACTTAAATCTACACATGAAAGAACACACAACATAATAACCTTTGACTCAATTGATAAGACATAATTGCCCACCTAAACATACAAAGCCCAACACACATCCATCCCTTAAAACATCCGTAACAACCTGTAAAGGGACAGCGTGGAATCTTAATGTCACCTGCCATATTGCCCTGCCATGGCTTCTCTCCCTGTCCCTCCTGTCTCTTCCTCCTTTCTGTTCCAGTCTCCTCCTCTTCCTTCAAACTTTTTTCCCGCCCATCCTTCCTTCTCATCCAATGATAGGCCTCCTTCTATCTTGTACCTGCCTCACCTGTGACATCATCCCACACAAACTAAGATGAAATTTTTTCAGGGATGATGTGTGTATCTGATGAAAATCAGCCCAGCTAGGAACAAAGCAAGACAGCCTCTCCAATCTTAAATAGTTCAGATCATCAATGTGAACTTTTTATAATTAGTATTTTTCGAACATAAAAGTTCCATTGATTCTTTGAGATTTCACATCATGTATACGATCACACTCACTCCCCACTCCTTCTCATCTGGTCCCCAAAACACTAAAGTAAAGTAGGTCTGGAGGCCTACCAAAAACATTAAAGTAAAAATAAAAAAAAAATCAAGTCCAGTTTATGTTACCTATACTCACTGGGCATGGTCAACCTCTCAGTAACCTGTTCCTTAAATAGATCTGAGAAAGAACTGAGCCCTATGTATCTACCTCCTCATCCCTGCAACACTCCTCCTGTTTTTTACCCAGTCCACAATAACGTTTATTAGTTTCATCCATGTTTAGCTGCTGGTTAGGCAGTCGTTTTAGTGAGAGTTTATGGATGTAGCTTCTGACATTGCTAGGAGAATTTCACTGGCACTAGAAAAATCCCTGTTTCTCTGGATCTTACAACTTTTAAAAATTTGTCATTTCAAAAACATTGCACACTATAACCATGTATTGTGCATGACCTTTGAAAATGTGATTTCCATTGAGTGCCACTCCTTGGAGAATCACTAAAAAGGTGACGTGTATCAAATGGATTATGCCAATTTTTAATGAGCTGTACTTACTGCTGAATGGTATATATTCAACGCATTCATTTTCAACTTTCATCCATTGCAGCACACCTGTTCAGTTGCTATTTTTGTCCATTACAATAAAGCTGTTGTGATGATGACCGTAATTGTTTCTGTGATTGCTTTCTACTCTTTCTGTGTAGAACTTATCTCCACTACGGTTTCTCAGCATGTATCCAACCCTTTAATGTTCTTTATAGAGTCAAAATTTTACCAGTGTTCATATAGCTTGGTTCTTCAGTTACAGTACCTCTGTGGTACCATGGGACCAGGAATTGTGCTTACTTGCTTCACTACAGGTTTTCTAGTGCCTCACTCTGGGCTGAGTGCTTTTCCTCCTACATTTTCCCTGTAGAAACCTAATGTCCAATTTGATGGCAACTATACAATGGTAATTAAGCCATGAGGATGATCTTAATGATTGGCCTGATAAAGGAATACATTTAACAGAAGAAGTACAGCAAAGCTTGCTTGTTTCTCTTTTCTCTGCCATGGGAGGATGCAAAAGGAAAATGTCCTGTCAAAACCAGCACTAGGGCTCTCACCTGATTCTAACCATGTTCACATACTCTTTTCAAACTTACTGACACACTGAACTATGGAAGAGAACTTCTGCAGTCTGTGACCCCCAAGCCATCTATGACTCTAGGACCCAGCTCACTATGTGACTGGAAGAAATATATCTCCAAGATTCTTACAAAATGAACCGTTGATTCAATAAGCCTATCACAGTAATAAATAACATATACAAGTTATCTTCCTAGACTTAACAACATTGTTGAATTTACTAATTCCTATTCTGCAGATGACGAAAAGCATTCATTCAAGTACCTATGTTAAAAAACAAAGTAAGAGAAATTCCAATATTTGCTTATCTGAGAGTCAAACCTCTGTTCCAGCCACTGAACAAGCCTGTCTTGTTATGAAATCGGTGCTCCCTTTGTACAAAGGAGCAGTTCCCATGTAATCACAGCGAAGCCACTGTGATAAAATGCTTTATTTAACTGCTACCTCACTACAGTGATCTGATAAAATGAAACCAACCTGCTGCCTTTTGTCTTATGATCGACCACACGAAGAAAGCACACAGAGCTACTGTGTAATTTGCAGTATGCAGGTGTATGATTCTCTATTTCATAAGACACAAATAAGCCTGGACATATTTGGTAATTACTGTGTTAATACAGAATAATTGCACAGCTATTTCTTTTCCTGCAAATTATATGGTTATGCTTGGAATTACCATAAAAATGAAAAACTTGTAGTTGCCAGCAAATGATTGCCTTATAATTACAAAATAATTGCATAGTTATTTAGGCCTAGAAATATAAAGCATGGGAAAAAATCCATATCTTTTTTGTCATCATGGTCAAGGTCCAAAGCTATCAGTCATTTTAGGAATTACCCTTAAGACTTTCTAAAATTCTGAAAAACTTTAACATCTCTGGGAAGGAAAAAATATGTCACAAGAGGGATAGCCTCCCTCATTAAACTAGAATTTTCAGTGACCCCCAAAGCTATTTCACTGTACAAATTAAGTCAGCAGTGGTACTAACAGAAATCTTCTGCCTACTTCTGGCTGGCTGCACTTACTCAGGCAGAAGCCGGGTCATCTAGCAGTGTCTTTAAACATTGAGTCATGTCACAGAGTCAATTTGCTATATGGTAATTGTCCCAATCACAAACTTATTCAACCTTTTTGTCACTTAAAATATTGGATGTTTCCTGTTAATACTGTATTTATTTCTCCTGTTTTTACTACTGGAGTATAATGGTACCTGAATGCTACAATATTTCATGTAAAATGATACTTATGATGTTCAATCATGCTGTATAAAATAAAGTGACACACACACACAGAGAGAGAGAGAGAGAGAGAGAGAGAGAGAGAGAGAGAGAGAGAGAATATATTGTGGCTGGAAAGATGGCTCAGTGGGTAAGAGTATTGTTCTTGCAGAAGAAACCAGATTTGTATTTCAGAAACAACAAAGAAGCTCAAAATCATCCATAGCTTCACTTCTAGGATATCTAACATCATCTTCTGACCGCTATGGGTATCAAGCACACACCATTTCACAGACATATATTCAAGGAAAACACACATAAAAATTATCTAGTTAGAAGCTAATGAATTACAAACTACGTCAAAAACCAGTGGAACCTCAAAACTCAAGATATCTAGCTAGCATATTCAATTATATCTATGCTGATGTGATGGAACATATTATAGGTTACATAATAAAATATTTAAAATTTAAGATTTAAATTTATTAATCAGAAGAAACTGGTTAATCTAAAGTACTTTAAGTTTTCTTAATAAAAAAGGATAGACTAATCATCACATACATAATTCAGTAGTATAAGATGTTGTTTTTATTAAATAAACATGCTTTTATAAAGCAAAGAAGCTAATTTACAACATTTTAAAAACAAGCTGTGGAAAAATGGAACATATTTGTATTCAGTAAAGAATTAATATGCAGAATACATAACGAACTCAAAAAGCTGAACATCATCACAAGTAAATCTATTAGAAATTGAATCTGTGACAATATACTTATCAAAGCTAGCATACAAGTATTCAACACATATTTTGAAAGGCCTGATCTCATTAGTCATCATGGAAACTCAACAAAAACCACAAGCACATATTTTCATACACCTGTTGAAATAGATATCTCAAAATGAAAATCAAATGCTCTTGAGAAGGTAAGAGAAAGAAAAACTTGCCTATATGATTGCCCCAAATATACATCAATACATTGGAAAGTACTATGAAGTTTCCTAAAATAATCTAAAAAAAAAAACAAAAAAGCAAACCACTGTAGAATTCACTAGTCCCACAATTTGGCATATATTGAGAAGAGATAAGATCGTTGAAAGATGTTTGAATGTCAATGACAGAACATTCTATAATTACTGAAATTATAATCAATCAAAATGCCTTGTGTAGGTAAATTGCATAAGATTAAATATGGGCATGCAAATGATTGACCACAAGTATAAACCCAAAGGAACATTTCCTCTTTGGTTTTAATTGTTGTCTAACATTCATTTACAGCAACAGAGAAAACTAATACAAAAATATCCATAGGTCTGTGCCCCACAGCTGACCCTGGGCTATAATTCTACACACACCAGTCCTGCACAGAGAGACCTGGTTTCCCAGGATTGCTGGCACACCTAAGATCACAGGTGAGACCACCAGTACTGCCCCAATACCAGGCACAAGTGGGATAAATGTGGAGCCCACAGTACCCAGGAACCACTGTGCAGCCAAAGACACAAACCTTCCAGGTTCCATCTGCACACTGTAACTGATCCTGTGCCACAACTATCCATATACCAATCACGTCTGAAGAGAGCTTATCCCTCAGGAAGGCTGACACACCTAGGAACACAGGCTCACAGGAGGGACAAACTCCAGTCAGAAACAGCAACACCAGCTAACAGCAGATATAACCAGATAGCAAGAGGCAAGCACAAGAACATAATCAACAGAAACCAAGGATTCTTGGCATCTTCAGAAGCTAGTTCTCCCACCACAGCAGGTCACTGATACCCTAGCACACCTGAAAAGCAAGAATCTGATTTAAAATCACATCTCATGATGATACAAAGGGAATAAATAACTTGCTCAAAGAAATAGAGGAGAACCCATAAAGAAGGGGAGGGGGAGGGACTAGGGGAATGTTTGCCCGGAAACCAGGAAAGGGAATAACACTCGAAATGTATATAAGAAATACTCAAGTTAATTAAAAAAAAAGAAAGAAAGAAATAGAGGAGAATATGAGTAAACAATTAAAAGCCCTTAAAGAGGAAGCACATAAGTCCCTTAAAGAAACACAGGAAAACACAACCAAACAGGTGAGGGAATTGAACAAAATCATCTAGATTCTAAAACTAGAAATAGAAACAATAAATAATTGCAAAAAGAGACAACTGTGGAGATAGAAAACCTAGGACAGAGATCAGGAGACATAGATGCAAGCATCACCAACAGAATACAAGACATAGAAGAGAGAATCTCAGGTGTAGAAGAGACCATAGGAAACATTGACACAACAGTCAAAGATAATGTAAAATGCAAAAAAACTCCTAAACCCAAAACATCCAGGAAATCCAGGACACAATGGGAAGATCAAACTTAAGGATAATAGGTATAGAAGAGAGCAAAGATTCCCAATTTAAAGGGTCAGTAAATATCTTTAACAAAATTCTAGAAGAAAACTATGCTGGCCTAAAGAAAGAGATGCCCATAAACATACAAGAATACTACAGAGCTCCAAATAGATTGGACCAGAAAAGAAATTCTTCCTGCCACATAATAGTGAAAATACCAAATGCACAAAACAAAGAAAGAATATTAAAAAAATAAGGGGAAAAGTCAAGTAATATATAAAGGTAGACCTATCAGAATGACACCAGAAGTCTCAATAAATACTGTGAAAGCCAGAAGGTCCTAGGCAGATGTCATGCAGACCCTAACAGAATAAAAATACATGCCCAGAATACAATACCCAGCAATCTCTCAATTGCCACAGATGGTGAAAATAGGATATTCTATGACAAAGTGAAATTTAAGCAATATCATCCCACAAATCCAGCCCAACAAAGGAGAATAGATGGAAAACTGTAATACAAGGACAGAAAACCCACAAAAAAGCAAGAAATTAATCTTCTTTCAACAAGTCCAAAAGAAGATAACCACACAAATGTGATTCCATGTCTAACAACAAAAATATCAAGAAGCAACAATCACTATTCCTTAATATCTCTAAACATCAATGGACTCAAACAAATCAGTAGCCCCCCTCTACTCAAAGGATAAATGGACTGAAACAGAAATTAGGGAAATGACATCCTTTACAATAGTCACAAATAATATAAGATACCTTGGTGTGACTCTAACCAAACAAGTGAAAGATCTGTATGGGAAGAACTTCAAGGCTCAAAAAAAGAAATTGAATACCTCAGAAGATGGAAAGATCTCCCATGGTCATGGATCTGCAGGATTAACATACTAAAAATGGCCATCTTGCCTAAAGCAATGTACAGATTCAATGCAATCCCCATCAATATTCCAACTCAATTCTTTATAGAGTTAGAAAGGGCATTCTCAATTTCATTTGTAAAAACAAGAAGCCCCAGGACTGTGAAAACTATTCTCAATAATTAGAGAACTTCTGGGGGAATCACCGTCTTTAACCCTAGCTCTAATATGTAGCAATAGTGATAAAAAGCACATGATATTGGTACAGAGACAGGCAGGTAGGTCAGTGGAATAGAATTGAAGACCCAGAAATGAACCCACATACCTATGGTCACTTGATCTTTGACTAAGGAGCTAAAATCATCAGCATTTTCAACAAATGGTGGGGGCTTAAGTGGTGATCTGCATGTATAAAAATGCAAATTTACCCATTATTGTTTCATTGTGCAAATCTCAAGTCCAAGTGGATCTAAGACCTTCACATAATACCAGATACACTGAATTTATTAGAAGAGATTTTGGGAAAGAGCCTAGAACACATTTGCACAGGGGAAAATTTCCTGAATAGAACACCATTGATCCAGACTTTAAGATCAAATATAGACAAATGGGATCTCATAAAATTGAAAAGGTTCTATAAGGCAGTAAACACTGTCATCAGGACAAAACACAACCTACAGATTGAGAAAAGATCTTTACCAATCCTACATCTGAAAGAAGGCTAATATCCAATATATCCAAAGAACTCAAGAAGTTAGACTCCAGAGAAACAAATAACCCTATTTAAAACTGGGATACTAAGCAAATCAAAGAATTCTCAACTAAGGAATCTCAAATGACAGAGATGACAGAGAAGCACCTAAAGAAATGATCAAAATCCTTAGTCATCAGGGAAATGCAAATCAAAATGACCCTGAGATTCTACCTCACACCAGTCAGAATGACTAAGATCAAAATCTCAGGTGGCGAGGTTATAAAGAAAGATTAATGCTCCTCCCTTGCTAGTGAGATTGTAAGCTGGTACAACCATTCTGAAAGTCAGTCCCATGGTTCCTCAGAAAATTGGACCTATTTCCACTTGAGGACCTAACTGTACCACTCCTGGACATATACCCAAAATGTGCTCCAACATATCACAAAGATGCAAACTCCACTATGTTTATAGCAGCCTTATTTGTAATAGCCAGAAGTTGACAACAACCCAGATGTACTCTACAGAAGAATGGGTACAGAAAATGTGGTATATATATTCTTCCATATGAGCTATTGAAAAGCCAAGGCCTTCCTCCTCCATTTTTCCTAGGAAGGCTATCTTCCTGAACATTGACGACATCTTAGTTCCCACATATTACCTGCTCAAATTCAAGTTCCAAGCAAGAATATAGGAGAGATATAGGAAACTCTCTCTTTCATTGATTCAGCTGAATTGGGGCACAGTAGTCACCCTGGATGCGACAGACTAATAATAGATTTTTGTGTCTACTCATGAGGTGGGAAGTTGCTTGCCAAGAGACATAAGCTAAATGTTACTAGTGCTGTTGCCCCAATATCTGCTGAGAGGTCGGATCCTAAATCTTGCTTAGATAGAATTACTTTTCCTCCATTGTAGTAGCAGAAGTATAATTTCAAGAAGTTTTCTTGGGGAAAAAAATAATAGTTTATAGGAGGAAGACCAGCAGCTCTCTTTCTATAATATGAATCTTGAATGCCCAGCATGTATTCATGGTTTGAATGCTTTCCCCCAGTTTATTGTACCAGTCAATTCTAGTTTGGGAGGGTCTGGAAAATTTGGAAGATCAGACAGAACAGTAAAAAAGAATATGGGTGAGATAAGCATTTTAAGGTTATTTTCTGAATCTTGTTTCTGGCCATTCATTTTTTGTTATCTTATCTGTCATAAGATAAGAAGTTTCTATCTCATTCCCCTGCTGCCTGGAATGGAACTTCTCCAGTATGCTTTCTCCAGTGTGATGGACTGGTGCTTTCTGATTCTGTGAGCATTAATAAACCTTTCTTGTATTAAGTTGTTTCTGTCATGTACTTTGTTACAACATTGTAACAGTAACCTCAATAAAAATTGCATACATTCACAATGGAATTTGTAAAATTTCAAGCTTACAGGTATTCTCAAAACACACACATACACACACACACACATGTATGTATATGTTTTCATGTACTTATTTGTATGTGTGCACGGCTACTAATAATTTGTTGAATACTGTTCTATGAGACACCACATTTTCATGTATTTGAGTGAAAGTGATATAAATTTGTTTTTTTATTCTCCATAACTTTGCTTTTATTTTACTATTTTGTTACATGTTGTATTCTGGATAAACATTCCCAATCACAACATTTACAAAGTAATTAAAAATACTCTGCAAATAAATAGCCAACAATGGCAGAGTATGTGTTATGCAATTTTTTCCTTGCATGTTGTGAAGTAACTCATGTTTTGCCTGAAACATTTGGTAATATGGGAAAAGGATCATAAATGAAAGTATAAAGTAAAGGCAAAAAGGTATCTTTTAAGGTTATCATATTAACATTTTAAATTATCTATTTAGATCTGATATAAACATTATTTTCTAAATTCCTGTAAAAGTAGCTTTTATTCTCCAGAAGTAATTGTCATCTTGAAGGCTTACTACTGAATAAGCTCACTCTTTCTAGCTCTTTCTGAACTCTGGCTGGCTGGTTCAACTCAGCTGTTCTGGCTCAAAGGGCTCTCCAAGCTGACTGATTCAATCTGGCTTCCCTCAGGTTCTCACTGAATTGTTTTTAGCCTCAAAGTAACTCTGACGGTTCGTTGTAATCTTCTGGCTTCTTCTTGTTCTCTGGCTTCAACTGATTCTGCTGACTTGCACTGAACTGCATGAACTCATTAACAAACTCAAGTCCACGGCACTGCACTCATGCATTGTCTCACAGCTCACATACTCTGCCCACCTGTGCTGCTCTTAAGTAGCTTTCTTTCCTGTGCTCTTGTCCTGAGAGTTGGGTACATCCTATTTCTGACTCATTCTGTAATCTTTCTCTGATTCATCACTTTGTCAATCCTCACTTAGACATTACTTTTACTTATGGCTGCTTCCTTCTACAAACTAACCTTACCTACATTTTGGAATTAGTGTGAACTAATGGCATATCTGTATCCCAACTAGAGGGATTAAAAGGGTATCTGTATTCCAGCCAGATCACACAGGCCATAGGAGATCTTTTGATATAATTTTTTGCCATAACAACCATGTGGCTGGATTAAAACTCCTCTACAAATTCCATAAAAATTTATAAATGATTTACAGAAATTAATAGAACAAAACTGCACGTTTATACCAATTCTGACTCAATTACAATTATTATGAGAACTTTTGCTTTCCTCTGAGAAAGGATGAATTTAAAAATATCAATTTGAATTAATATCATTTTGAAGAATTTTTCATAACCTACTAAAGGAACTTGGGGAAGGATAAATGCTTTTTACTTGAATATTTGTTTAGTAATAAAGTGACCAATTTAAGGATTTAAATATTTAAGATTCATAAAGAGAACATTAATATAAATGTTTGTGACAGAAAATCATTAGGTGAAATTATTAAATAGTAGTATTTAATATTTAATTCAATATATATTGTCCTGCAAAATAAAACATTATTCAATAAATTTCATCTGCACCAGCTCCTCCTGATGAGTATTTCAGGAAATATTTAGGAAACCATGATAGCCATTTTCATCAATGCTGCATAATTATTTTCTACCCCAAGTTGCTGCAATATTTGACAACACCAAGCAAGTAGGCTTCAGATCAGTACACTTAGGCCTTTTTCTTTTGGTACACATTAATTTTCACCAATCAATAACTTTTGCAAATTAGCAAATCTATGTTTTCTAGTGCTCATTTGAGTTTTATTTATTATTGATAATAAGACATGCACATACATATATACAGAGGTCAGAAAACAATTTTCAGAAGTTGGTCCTCTCTTTTCACATGGGTTCCAGAACTGAACTTAGCTTGTCTGGCTTGTATGGCAAGTGCTTTTACCTGTGAAAAATCTTACAGACACTTATTTGATATTTCTAAGAGGTTAAAAATATTTCCTTCCATATTATTAGAAGAAAAGACAAAAATTAAAAAAAGTAAAGTAGAACTATGCATCTGCACTTTGGTCCTTCAGTTGAGACCACCATAAATTATGGTTTAGGAAGTACCAGTTATTAAAAAAAAAACCCTGAACTTTTTTAAATGTAGAATAATGTAGAATACATGGTCATAGTAAATTAGTTTCTTAAATTAAGGCTCAATTCCATTATAGGTGCTATTAAATTTTCTGTCTTCTCATATAAATAATACACTCAAGAAGACAAATGATATTGGGATGGAATGACAAAAGGTGACTATCAATAGTCTTCCCTTTATCAATATAATCTCTTTAAAACAGCATTTTATCAGCCTGAACTAAAACAATGTTATTTGAAAAATGGGTACAAATGTATTTGTCTGCACTTCATAGAAAAGGAAGCTATACTGAGCGAAGGTTCGCACAGCCTATTGTTTTCACTGCTCTGGGTTTTACTGAAGACAGAATAAGACAAAACATATTGCTCCCTTCTGACGCTATCATTCAAGCCTCACAGAATCCTGCTTTTATAGTACTTACGGCATCTTCCATCTGGAAGGGGAGCCAGAGTGAATATTGTCACTGGGATTACTATGAAATAACATGAGGAGTTATGATCGCTTCTTTGGGACATTTGCAATTAGCAGCTATATTGAGCACAGACATGTACAGTCTAGAGTTTTCACTGATCAGGGTTTCATTGAAAATACAGCAGGACAAAGAATATTGCTCAATTCTGAAGCTATCATTCAAGACTCATAGAGTTGGAGTGACTGTAGTCACAGGAATTATTATAAAACAACATGGGAAGTTTTGATTGCTTGTTTGGGACTTTCTGCTGTTAGCAGGTTAAAGAAAATAAGACTTTGATTGTTAGGTAATTGGAGGAAGAATAAAGAATTCTTTTACTTTACATGAGTATCCAAAGGCAAAGCCATAATGAAATTTCTTGTGTCTTAAATTTTAAAGTAAATTGCATATCAGTTAAAAGTATTGCTTTTCTTGGTGAATTATATCTACACAAACACTACCCCAGGGGTTTGAGGATAAGATGGAAATTAGAATAGATATGATAAGCACTCATAAGATTAAATCAGAGAATGAGAATGTAGGGAAACTAGTGTAGGAAAAGACTTAAAAAGTTTCAATAGCATTTTATGGATGTGTTAAAAATAAGCTGTTTTAGGGTCCAACTGAATATGGCAATATCAAAACCAAAACTGGCAGGAAGGCCCCATATGCTCAGTTCTCATCACATAATTGCCAGCATTTGTGAAAGATCAAGCCAGCATGTTCCCTCAAAACCCTACCTGTCCAATAGAAGTGTTAGCCAAAGAAAATCACCTAGATTAACCTGAGACACATAATTTAAAAGAACAATTATACATTTCTCAAAAGAACTAAAGATTTTGAAGTAGGCACAAAGAATGGCCTCAATGAAATTAATGAGGAAGAGCATAAGGAGAATGTTCTTATGAATGATGCCCAAGAAAACACAAACATTAATACTAATGAAATGGCAAAGATAATTCACGACTTGAACATGGGATTCAATAAGGAGAGAGAAAAGAATTTTAGTATCTCAGTTTCTTTAATAAACAGGTTATCTATATGAAAAATTGACATCATACATCAAATAGATTTAACAGATGTCTACAAACTATTTCACCCAGACACCAAGAAATATATATTGAACTCAAGACCACAAAGAAGAATTTCTAAAGTAGACCATATCCAGGGACACAAAATTAGTCATTCCAAACCCTAAAAGACTAAACACATTCCTTGTGTCCTATTTGACTGCAAATTCAGCAGTGTGATAAGATACAGAAGCAACTTACACAAATCATAGAGAAGGTAATAATGAATGTACTACCATTCATAATAGACTCAGAGAAAGCAATATATAGCAATAAACGTAACAAGGGAAACAACATACCTGTACACTGATAACTTTAAGCCTCTGTAGAAAGAGTTAGAGAAAGACTAGAAAATGGGACGGCATGTCGTGTATATTGACTGTTGGACTTAATTTGAGAAAGTAATCAATTTACCAAATGTCACTTGCCGATTAAATGCAATTCTGATTAAAACCCACTTCTCATTTTTTACAAATAGAAAAAAAATAAACTGTCCTAAAAATCCGCATGGAACCAGAATGTATCACAGAGAGCCCGAACAAGTCTGAGCAAAAGACAATGCTGAAGGTTTAGCATTCCAGATCTTAAGAAATATTGCAGAGCCATAGTGGCAAGAATTCATATGGTACTGGTATAATAATAGATATGTAGACAATGGAACAAAATCAAAGACTAAATATGACTATGAGTGACTTTACACATTTAATGTTTGACAAAGATGTAAAATAAACCAGGAAGACTAGCAAGCAAGCAAGCAAATAATAAGCCATAAATTGGAGGGGGAAATCTTCTATAGATAGTACTGGGAAAACTGGATGTCTATTTGTAGAAGAGTTAAATTAAGCCTATATTTATCAACATGTGTGAAAAGTAACTCCAAACAAATCAAACACTTAAACATGAAACCTGAAACACTGAAACTGCTAGAAGAAAACACAAGCAGTACCCTAGATTATAAAGAAAAGAACATTTGAATGGAATTTATTTGCCCATGAATTAAGTCCAACAATTTCCAAGCAGATTTCACAAAACTGAAACACTTAATTGTACAGTTACAGAAAGAATCAACTTGGTGAAAATGAAGCCCACAGAGAGGAAGGAAATCTTTGGCAGCTGTATGTCTGAAAGAAGAATAATATCCAGAATATATAAATAAGTATAAACAAAACAAAAACAAAAACAGTGAGTCAGAAAACATAAACATCAGCAATCGCAACAAAAAGCAAAGAATCCATTCAGCAAAGTGGGTCTAGGACCTGTACAGAAAGATCTCAAATGAGAAAGAAAAAATGGCAATAAACATTTCCAAGTACATTCACGGTCCCTAGAAATAACAAAAACATATATAAAACAAGTCAAAATTCGTATTTTATGCCCATAAGAATGGCAGAGATCATCAAGACAGCTGGCAATAAACACTGGAGAGAGTTTGGGCAAATGGGAACCCCCATTCACTGGTAGTGGGGTTGCCAGTTGGTGCAGTCTCCATGGAAATCAGTGTGATGAATTCTCAAAAAGATAAAAATAAATATACCATATGACACCTCTATAGAACTGTATATGCAGTCACACAATTCCTTGGCTTATGACCGAAGACCAAGATATCGTCTCCAGAGATACTGCTCAGATTCTTGCCTAGCTACTCTAATCACAATACCTGCGAAATGGAAACATCAATGTTCTACAGCTGACAAATGGATAAGGAGACCGTGGTACATATATACAATGGAATACTATTCAGCTGTAAAATAAAGGTAAAATCGTGAATATTATGGGTAGATGGGTAGATCTAGAAAATATCATACTTAATGAAGTACTCAAAACCCAAAAAGACAAGTGTCGCACATGTTCCTTTTTCAGAGGCTCCTAGCTCCAAGTCCTCTGATATGAGAACATCCTGAAATAATTGCAGGAAGAATGACAATAAAAGGGAAAATTCCTGAGATCTAAGAGTTTGTGTGGAAACCGAGGGGTACAGGCGATCAGATTGGGGAAAGGGGAAAATTAGGGCATTTTTGAGTATGGGGAATGAAGTAAATACAGAGGGAAGGGGGGATATAAAATAGTAGTGATGATGTTTAAGAAGTTATCATGATCTGTTTACCTAAGAGGAAGCTGTAATGCATGTGATTCTGCCTATAAATGTACCTATAGAGTACAAATAATTTTTTTCTCATCTGGGCTAGCAATGCCCCCTCTAATAGCTAAATAGCACCTAAGGAAAACCCTAACATCAAACATATGAAACATTTTGAGTTATTGGTCAGGGATGTCCAAGATGGTTGCAAAACATACAGCCTCTTGTTATTGCCTTTGGTTGGGTTGTTCCTCAGAGATGGAAGATAAATCTCTATTTTGAAGATGCCATTCACCTCAGAAAAAGGCCAGAGACTTTGAATCTGGCACCGACTTGAGCACTAGATCTCATAGTTATAAAAAATGTCATTCAAACTTCCAAAGTAGGGAAGCAATCATCAGTCCTACTATAACACCTATGAACTACAACAACCAGAGTGGCAAGGTATATCTAAGGGTGCAGGAGTGACACATCCACCTGTCAGTAGTCACCAACAACTTCTACTTGGTTTTAAGACCTACTAAAGAGGAGGGATACTATTCTTGGTGTTGGAAGCCTAGCCAACAGCACAGCACTCATGGAGTCATAGATACTGGAGAAGAACAACCACTACTTTAAAACAAGCATGATACCTCACAATATAAACATTTCTTAGTATACACACAGATAAATGTAGTCCTCTGTCTTTATCAAGGAAAATTTTCTTTGGAACAGATGAAGATGACTACAAAGCACCACAACCAATCAAATGTAGAGTTACGACGTTCAGTAACAATAGATACATCTGCAAAATACTCCCATGCCGAGGCCCCAAAGAATATTGAACACATAAGGGCAGAGGATGAAGGAGTTTGCTGAGAGACTGCTTCTCCTGGTAATGTTAAAGACTATATCCTTAAATTCACTCCAACAGGACTGCCTAAGCATGAGCTGAACAAGGACTACAACAATAGACATTGCAAATTGGGAGGACAAGGCCAAGGAGACTTCAACCCTGTACAAGCAATTGAGGAATGCTGAGTGTAGGACAAGGAATCTTCTCAAGGGAGGAGCACAGCAGTTGATTGTCTGATACCAATTGGTCTGCCCTAAAACTATACATGAAAGTAACAAAATAGAGCAGGTTATTTTTAGGAATGTGTTTATGTATAATGTTATATTTATATAAAATATATAATACACAATTTATTATGTATTTTAACACATTCTACCTAACCCAACTCTTGCTCTTTGGTAAAACACCGTCTACTGACTACCATTGTAATGATTGTCCTGATTGTTGGCCTAGACATAAGCTGACTTCTATTTATCTTGTGAAAATGCCCAGGCTGTATATGCTTTCATTCTCAATTTAAAGAGCAAAATCTTTTCTTATTTTAGGAATCTTTCTCATCAAGAAAGGTGGCCATGTGCAATAGCTAAGCCACAGCTTGTTTTTTCATTTTGGTATTTCTTGGCCTTAAAATAAATCATCACCTAGAGGCACATGTGAAGCCAAAATTCCAAGAAACATCATCTCAAAACAAAAGCAAAAATAAAACAAGAGAAACGAACAAAAAACTATTGTTTCAAACCCCAACAGAAAAAAAGAAAATCTCTTATATGTGAAGCGTTGTTTGTATGGAATATCTGTCTTTCCTATCGTAAAATCTGCTATATTTGGTAGATGACCGCAACTCTATCTATTCATGATAAGTAAATTAAACAACTTATGCTTTCATTTGAAGTGTTCACATGCATCTAAGAAAAAAAAATTACTATGGACTTGTTTATTGCTAGACTTAAGTTAGTCAAATGACAGCACCATTTTTATTACTTTAATGGGTGGCAGTAATGCATTAAGAGCTATTTTATTAAAAGTTAATATTTATTTTTAATAAGTGGGTCTAGGTAGACATAAGTAAATTCTTCCCTTAGCTACTGAATACATTACTTTCATAGTATGTAAAGCAGCGGCTTCACACTAGTGTGTATAAACCAGAGCCTCTCTAGCACTGAAGGGAATGTGTTTTACCATGAAGTACAAATACTAATGAAATCAACTGAAAATGATAGTCAGTAGTCTACTGTGTCTTGAAATCATACCCTGTGGACAGAAACGAAGTCAGTACTGAAAAGATTGTTGCACAGTGCACAGTCAGCATTTAATTTTTGTCTTCCGTTCAAGTTCCAATTTGATAAGTAAAGCATGTATGTGAAATATCTTTACAACTGCTCTTTGTATTTTAGCCTCAAATTCTGTGAACCCAGGTGAAATCTCTAGAAAAACTAGTAATAGTCTCCGATGGAAGATTATTACTATATATATATATAGCATATATATGTGCTAATTATTAAAACATCAAACCAACAGAATCAATATGCATTCATATATGCAAATGGAATTTTTATTTTAAATACTATCTGTGGATATTAAAGAAAAATACATGTGACATGACTATATCTTTGAAAGGTGAGAAATTATTTGAACAATTTGAAGTTTCAAAATGGAAAATCATGCTAACATTTAGACCTTCATCCTGTGCTAACCTTATAGAAATGTAAATGAATTCAAGCCTACAAATGCATGCTTTAATGGGAGTTGAAGAGATATAAATTTCAAATGCATTTGTTTAAGTACAATGGGATTCAATAAAGAGATGACTCAGCAGTTGAGAGCCACTGTGGTTCTTCCAGAAGACCTGGATTCAAATCCCAGTACATACATGGTGACATACAAGGATTAGTAACTCTAGTCACACTTCATTCCGTTTCTTCTCTGGCTTCTGCAGCCCAGTTCTTACACAGATATACATGTAGACAAAGCACTCACTCCCAGACACCTGGATGCACAGAGAGAAGAGAGAGAGAGAGAGAGAGAGAGAGAGAGAGGGGAAAAGTGAGACTTCATAGAAAAAATCTATGTCATTTATACTTGTTATGGTTGAAAATAGATGAGTTTGAAGAATCAGGACTGCTTTACTGTAGAGCTATAGCAGCCATTTTTGATGTTATTCATGATGATTAGCTATCAGAACTTTAGGAGAAATCTTTCACAAAGAGTTTATAGCAAAAAATTCAAATAACTTCACGTAAAATCGAATTATATATTAATCTCAAAAGTAAAAAAAAACTTAAAATGATTTTATTTCCTTTCAATTATATGTGCATGCATACCTTCCAGGTATATTTATAATTTAATGTATGCAAATTTTTAGTATCCAATTTGCTATATTTATATATGATATATTGATACCCAATATATTCGCATATTTTCTTAAACATAAGATAGATGGCATGAATTAAGACTTCTTAGACAATCTTACCTTTTAACTTTTGCCCCGGTGATTTCTTGACTAATTAACAAAGCTATCAATGTGATTGATTTTCAAAAACATTAAAATTAATAATTTTACTTAATAGGTTTACAGTATAATTATTGCATAGGCCTTTTACAATTTTCAATTATTAGAAAAGAGGAAGGACAATAATGTCACATATGACTATATTGTGAGCATTTTATCTAGATGTGAGAACACCCCTTTGGGCCAAATCACCAAAGCCCATGTGCTCTACTTCAACAAAGCACACCAAGCTTTTTGCGCCTTTTGTGAGCACTACACTTTAAAAGCCACATTACCAAGAAAAGACGTGTTATTTCCTGTGTTCCTGGAGGAATATTTGAAAAAGTAATGTCAGAATACAGCTCAGAAGAAAACCTTTAGCCACACAGTTAGTAGTAGTGGTAGAAGAGATTGCCGCCAGGTACAGCTGAAAGAGGAGGAGTCTGTTCTAATGTCACCCTGTCTACCCGTTTCTTATATACATATATATAGTCAGTAGATAAGTGACACCTAATGTTATTGTTTGTTTTCCTAAGACATTGTCCTTTGGTGTCTCCTAGACTGGCTGAAGACTCACTGTATAGCTTAGAGCCCCTCAAACTCACATTCGTCTAACTTTCAATTGCCAGATGTAGATTATACTTGTTTTTCTACCCCTACACACTCATTTGACAGTTTATTATTGGAAAGTAAAACCAGAGTAGTCATACCTATGTCTCATATCTGATAACTAACATTTCTTTCACACACACACACACACACACACACACACACACGCACACACACATATATAAAACATTTCTAATATGCATATACATCTTACCCTATTATCAAGAATAGCTTAGTCTTCATAGAATATATTATATATTCCCAGAGAATAGCAGGTCAGCATGAAACCAGTTCCATAGAGAAAGTAATGAAAGTAGGAAAAATGAATGCTAAAATATGTGTAGAGTCAGTGTCTTCAATCATACAACGAAAAGATGTGATTAAAGTCTAAATGAGCTTACTACAGGGTATTTTCCTGCAGTGCCATTATAATAAGAAATCATTCCTCCTCCTATGGTTGAAGATCATATTTCACTGATAGAGGGCCTCTGTTGAGTCCACTGGCCTCTACCAGCGGAGAACTGGGAAGATTATTTTTTAATAAACTACATCTGTGTCACAAAAGATACAAAAATTCAGAAGTAATGTTGAATATTTCATAAAATATTATTTTTCTCTTTCTCTCATTTAGATTTCATTCTTGTTTCTCCATATGAAAATAGGAAATTGTAAATTTAAACTGTTGTCTATCACTACCTATTTATCATCTATATATTATATATATGTATAAACACAAGCACACACTGATGTGTCAGAACAAAAATTCTTAGGAGCATGTAGTGGGATTTTAAATGAGCATCTATATAGTGGTAACATAAATTTGCCTTTGACCAAAAGGAAATTCTGTCCTTTAGCTTTACAGAACAGAAATTTGTCAGATACGAGGAGAGCTAAACTGTTAGATACCCATTGGGTCTTTCTGACTTTCACATTATCCAAGCATAATGTGGAAACATTTGAGTGAACCAAACATATTTCATGCCTTCTTGTCACAGATTCATGTTTTTGAGAGCTGTATGTAAAATCATGCTGTTTGCTTTCTTGTTTGTGTGACTCCTTTCCTCCTCTCAGCCTGACACCTGGAGAAAGAATTGTAGGGGAAGGATGTCCAACACAGAGAGAGTCATTGCTAACAGATGAGTACTGAGAAGCACTGACCTTCTCTCCTCACCTGACAATTTGTCTGGTAATGACACAAGACAGGGGCACACAGTGGGTATTCCATCTCCAAATCCTGTTGGAAGGAAGATCATAATAACTGACTTTTCCTGTCAGTGGACTAAGAGAATGCAACATGGAATGACCTGGTGTCTCAGATGTGTCAGTATTACAGCAACAGCCATTTTCTCTATCTCAAGGCTGAAATCATCCTCCCTAAATCTCACATGCATGCAGCTGTGAACAGGGATTCCTCAGATCCAAATCACTGTGGCTTGTGGGTGGAGGGCTTCTTCACTGTCCTCTTCTCTTAGGGCAATTGGTACACTGGCTTTTTGCTCTAATGTGACTTGCTAAGTTTAGCTTCTCTAAGGATTTTTTTTTTCTTAGCTTTTAAATAGCTCCATTTACTTGTATCAGTGGAATCAAGTCATGTGACCTTCAAGACACGCAGTAAAACTAGAGCAATTGTAAGATTTTCTTCTTAGAAAATTCCTAAATATGAGCGAGAACAACTGTAATGTGTGTGGGGTGATTGGACTCAGAGTCACATGACATCAGGAACAAGTAGAAAATCACTTGTGAGTATATTATTAGGCTAAGATGGGGGTGGTCTACATACAGGGATAGCCAGAGAGACAAAGAGACAGAATGATAGAGAAACATATTTCTAGAATATAGCATCCTGTTTTTCCACAGATGTGTTTTAGCCATGAACTGCATTATTTTCTAGGAACTGTGACCACTCAGCCATGCTCTGTCAGCCCCATACCATAATGAAATAGAAAATGTTAAGTTCTGAGCCACAATAGGCAGATTGGACAAACCTTAGTCCCTAACGTTACACAAGCAAGCTTCTTGCTATATTTTTTCCATGTTCTTAAGTGAGAAAAGGTAGAGTCTTCATTCCTTTTTTATTGCATATTTTCTTTATTTACATTGCAAGTGTTATCCCTTTTCTGGGTTTCCCCTCCAGAACCTCCCCATCCCATTCCCCAACCCCCTGCTTTCATGAGGGGGCTATTTCACCTACATACTCCTGCCTCCCCGTCCTGACATTTCCCTACACTGGGGGCATTGAACCTTCACAGGACCAATGGCCTCTCCTCCCACTGATGCCCTAAAAGGCCCATCCTCTGCTACATATGTGGTTGGAGCCATGGGTCACTCCATGTGTACTTTTTGTTTGGGGGTTTAGTCCCTGGGAGCTGCAGAGTGTCTGGTTGGTCAATTTTGTTCTTCCTATAAACTTGCAAATGCCCTCAGCTACCTCAGCCCTACTCTACTCCATTGGGGAATCTGTTTTCAGTCCAGTGTTTAGCTGTGTACATCTGCCTCTGCATTTGTCATGCTCTGGCAGAGCCTCTCAGCAGACAGCTGTATCAGGCTCTTGTCAGAATGCACCTCTTGGCATCCTCAATAGTGACTAGGTTTGGTGACTGCCTGTGGGATAGGTCTCCATGTATAACAGTCTCTGAATGGCCTTTCCTTCAGTCGTTGCTCATCACTTTGTCTCTGTATTTCCTTCTGTGAGTATTTTGTTCCCCCTTCTAGGAAGTAATGAAGTATCCACACTCTTGTCTTTCTTCTTGAGCTTCATGTGGTCTGTAATCAACCTGGCAGTTCCTCAGAAAATTGGAAAGAGTTCTACCCCAGGACTCAGCTATACTACTCTTGGGCATATGCCCAAAAGATGCTCCAACTTATAACAAAGACACATGTTCCACTATGTGCATAACAGCCTTATTTATAATAGCCAAAAGCTGAAAAGAACCCAGATGTCCTTCCATGGAGTAATGGATACAGAAAATGTAGTACATTTACACAATGGAGTACTATTCAGCTATCAAAAACAATGACTTCATGAAATTCATAGGCAAATGGATGGAACTAGAAAATATCATCCTGAGCGAGGGAACCCAATCACCAAAGAATACACATATCTACTCACTGATAAGTGGATATTAGCTGCAAAGCTCAGAAAACCCAATATACAATTTACGGAGTCTTTATTCCTAAACATAAGGAGTCCAATCAAGACCAGTGAGGACTCAGAAAGTAGACATGTGAAGAGCTGTCGGGAGCACTAAAATCATATGGCTTTAAACGTTTTATGTTTTTTTTCTTAGATTTTTTTCCTTTTGAGACTCTGTTTTCAATATATTTGTAATATTCAGAGAGGCAGTTACTGATCACAAGTACTAGGATTCATCAACTTACAGTTGTGTGAAATGGAGGTTTTTGAAAAGGGAGTCTTTTCTAGAACTCAAAGTCACCAGTTATAGAACAGTTATGAAAATGAAGTGAACATACTTTCTAATCTTTTCTGTATGTGTTTATAATAATTAAGAATATAACTGTTTTTTCTTCCCTATTTCAATTTTTTAACACACTCTACTTTTACCAATATAGGGTGAAAATCACAATGCAGTCCTTGTTGGTACTCTGAAACTAGTTTTTCAGCATTTGGGTAGAGCGCAAAATACTAAGGCAATGCCACACTTGCTTTGTACATTGGAATGGTGACATGGGGAAGTTGAAATCCCTCTTTGACTTTGTCTAATCTGCATAAATGTGTTAGTTTCCATACCATGGCTCGTAAACCTGTGGATAGAGTTTGTGTGCTGCAGCATGCATACCCAGTGATACATATGCACTCATATCCTGGGTTACAGTGATGTCTTGATTCTTATACTTACAACTTGCTTTACACAAAAAGTAGTGTCAAATACTATCAGTTAAATTAGCAAGGACAGTTTCAAGGAAATTGATTTCTGGAGGCCAACTTCCCCGAAATCACTCAAAGTCCTTGTTGCTTTTCAGGTGTCCCATTAATCTTTATAGAACTCGATTGACACTGGTGGCAGTTGCTTTCCCATACATTGCTCAGGGCAGATTTGAACAGAGCACCTGGCCCCCGGGATTCAGGTCTAATTCAGAAGAACTCACATTAGGCCTTTAAACTAAACAGAAAATGATATAGAAGGGATTTGTAAAGACAGGGGTGTAAATTATAACCTGGTGCCAACCCTGTCCTTGATGGAGCTGCATTCAGGACTTGCTTGTTTTCTTAAATTACTTCCATGTCATTTTATGTGGCCTGAAATTTAATAAGCACTTGACTCAGAGTTCCAATAGTGTGCTGTCTCCTCTGTTGGCTGTGCATGAGTCTTGAAGCGGTGAAGGACTCAGTGTGGGGAGGAAAAAGCAAGAAATTCATCCCAAATTTACATGCACCATCAGCGATGAGAAAAAATTTTGGATAAAGATGAAGCCAGACAAAATAAATAATGCAAAGTCATTAGGAAGATTCAGTGTGGCACTGAACTCCAAGCCTAGGTACTGCTATGCAGGGTCCCCATATTCCAGTTCCATGATTCGGTGGAAATCACTCTCCCCTGAAAGAAAAGTTTAATAAAAACATGCCCTGGATTCCCAGGCCTCTTAACCAACAGCTATACCTCTTTAGCCAATGATGATCGAAATGGATAAGTAGATAGATAGGAAAGAGGATTTCTGGAAAAACAAAGGCTTTGGTTACTCTTTTCTCTATTTTATGGTTACTCTTTTCTCTCTTTCATGCGAAAGCTGTCTGTTATTGTTTTTCTTCTTCTTTCTTTTTTTAGTCACCCAGGTTCAAAAAAGGGCATTAGCCACCTATCTGAGAGTATATGATACTTAGACAGACTATGCCCAAATATTCTAATCAGTATGATCAATTATATTGTAGTATTTAAAATATGGGAAATTTATGAGAAGTATGAGCAATTTACTGATATCATTTAAAATTGGATGCAGAAGTACTGACTAGAGAGGGGAACAAGAGAACACCACAGTGATTTTAGGGATGCATTTTCCTATCCCTAGCAAAATCAGAGGACAAATGTTAAACCTTGAGATACAACTCTGTCCTCCGAAGCAGCATCTTCTTTCATGTGAAAATGAAAGAAATTAAATATAGACAGACAGATAAAGAGGATTTATACCATTTTCAAGGTAATTTATTTTCAGTGCTTACTTTCTTGGCTTTATTTTCTGCATTAAGCTCTATAAAAGCCTTCTTGATTAAGTTCCCTCAAGCACCACTGAGTGAAGCAGCCCAAAACATACATGGGTTTGGTCATAAAGTACATTTTACACCTCTTGTCAAAACAACAACAAAAATCAGGTGAATATCTGGAATCTCGTAAAACAGACTTGAGGAGGGAGAGAGATGCATTAAAATCTTCTAATATCTGATACATTCAAGTCACACGAGGATGATTCTGCTAGAATCAGCCCGAGGAGAATATCTCCTTCTGCTTCCAGAGTTGTATACAGACAGGCTTTATTTGTCCTTCTTCCTCTGGGCATGCTGCTGAAATTGATAGGAAAAAAGAAAGACATATTCAAGTTGAAGCATCATTTCACAAAAAAGAAAGAGAAAAGAAAAATTGGCTGGTTTGTGAATTATATAGAACTGCAGTTTTAAATAACTGGTGGATAAAAATTTAGGAATTTGCTCTGTTTTCCACACTCAAAATTTATAATTTGCATCTACCCCCCCCGTGTGTGTGTGTGTGTGTGTGTGTGTGTGTGTGTGTGTGTGTGTGTGTGTGTGTATACAGCAATATGTTTTAATTCAATTACTTCTACCATGGAATGTATGAGAAGACCATAGTATGGCCTTGGACTCAGGTCTCATCCTCCTACTTGTTTGATACAGGGTCTTTGTTTTTCATGTGTATACTATCACTATCTGGCCAGTGAGCTTCTGAGATTCTTCTCTCCCGTTTCACTGTTGAAGTACTAAAATGACAGATTCTCATTGGAGCCTACTGGTTTTGTGTAGTTTCTGGGAACCTGAACTGGGGTCCTCCTGTTCATGCAGAAATGTATTTGACCCCATTAATTCAACTCCCCAGCCCAGGAAAGAGTATTCTAAATAAGTTCACATCAATCCTACAGGTCTCCCATTAATTTTGATTCAGATTTCGCTGGAGTGTGTACGATGCAATAGTTACAGCACAGACCTGACTATAGTTAGCACTTTTAGAAACTTAAAGAATTAAACAATTTTTCCTTTGAGATAGCTTGGCAATATCTGCAATAGTTAGGGATTAATTTTTAAGTCATTGCCGATTGTAGTGTTTAAGACGTCAATATGATGTCACTTGGATGTGTATTTATAGAGCTACGTAGGTCATTAGGGAAGAGTCTGCATTCATGATTCATTGCCTCTTTAGGAGATGAAAAGATCACAACTCTATAGCATTTGGCAATACATTGTTCTGTTTGTCTGTTTTTAACTTTGGGGTTTTTCAAAGAAGTTATATAGAAGGGAGAAAATTTGGGGCTCCTACCTAGTCAAAGAGCTACAGACAAATAATAACTGTTAGAAGAAGGGGAATGAGGCTCTCCCTGAAAGAAACTCCTTTATTATTTGCTGTCCAAGCCGTATACATACCACAAACAAAAATAGACTCAGAAGGATATATATATATATATATATATATATATATATCCTGTGTATGTGCATGGTACATATATATGTAACAATAATAATCAAAGAAAAAGATGCTAGCAACTAAAGTTTGTTGTATGAGAATTTAAGGGATGGTAGCAGGGAAGGGTTGGATGGAAGAAGGAGGAAAGAAGAGAGAAATGATTAATTTTATTCCAATTAAGAACATATTTTAAAAATATAACTTGACTGTGCTAGTTGATTCCACTTTCTGGTTGCTAGAGTTAATAAAAATTAATAGTGTTTGACTAAACTGTCTAAGCAGATCACTCACTGGGTCAGGAGAGCTTGTCCTGATATCTTTGTTACTAGTTATGGAAAAAGAAAGAGACTAGGTGGCACTGTATGATTCACAGGAAGCCAATGATCTGATGAATAATATTGCTGGAATAAGGCAACAATTGTAAATTAGCTGTGGTGGTATATTCCTGTAGTATCTGGACTCAACAGAAGTGGGCAGAGCTAAAGCTAAAGTTTAAGGCCAACTCGGTGCTTCATATGAACCTTGAACCGGCCGATCTGGCTCAGTAAGTTGAAGTGTGTTCTGTGAAAGCATGAGGAAGTAAAGGGCTGATCTTCAACTTCCATTTAATAAGTAGGGGAGAGTAGCACACAACAGCATTACGGAAGCACATGGGGGCCCCTTTAGTTCTACTGGCAAGCAAGTCTTTCCACATTAGTGAGCTTCAGGTTTTGTGAGAGACTCTGTACCAACTGGCAGCCAGTGTCAGGTTGCCACTTGACACTGATATTTGGCTTCCAAATCTGTTTTACACACACACACGTGCACACACACACACACACACACACACACAGACACACACACACACACACACACACACACACACAGGCTCGTGTGCTTATGCACAGACACAAATCCATTTATCTGCCGAAGTCTATACAGCCTTAACACATGTAAGTATACACTCACTATACCATAGTTTCCCTCATTGATCTAGATCCATCAGACCTTCACAAACCTATGAGAGTTGAACAGCTTTCACTCTGCCTCTGGACCCTAGAGACTGCATTTGATCAAGGCAGAGGGAAATTGAAAATTTCTGAATAACTAGCCCGAGGCTACTCTCAACAAGAAAGAGAACACGGGTATTGCATACTTCACAGTTTTTTTTTCCTAGCACTGACCTTGCTTCAGAGGTAAAATGAAAAACAGCAAAGAGACAATGATCATAATTTAATGAGAAAAATAAGTGGTTCACTGAAGGTCAGATGGAATATTTTTAGCCATCGTAATAAACAAATTGAATCACTACCCTATTCCTGTGTTTAAATGAGCCACACAAATACAAGAAACAATTGGTCTTGACAGATTACTTGAACCCTGTACAGTTGGTAACTTCATGTTTTCTGCTAACGCTCTAAAAGCATGTTGTTATGGACCTACACTGTACTACACTACACACTTCTACATAGACTCTGAGAAAGCAGCCTACTCAGTTACCATGAGGCATTCTGAAAATCTAGTCTGCTTGGTGATAAAGGCTGGATGGCCTGGTTTCACACAACAGAGTTTGGAAATAAGAATTTGCCAATGGCCCTGGAGAGATGGCTCAGTGGCTAACAGTGGTTCATCTTCCTACAGCGGACATAGTAACTACATGGCTACTTCCAAAACCTTCAACTCCAGTACAAATGCACTGATGCCCTTTCCTGGTCTTTGGTGTGATAAACATAAGCTAATATAGGCATATACATACATAAATATGTACATTATTTTTAAACATACTCTTGACTGTTTATAATTTATAAAATACTCTTTCATTAGATATTTTATTTATTTACATTTCTAATGTTATCCCCTTTCCCAGTTTCCCCTCTGGAAGCTTCCTATCAAATCCTCCCTTTCCCTGCTCCTAAGAGAGGGCATCCACCCATCCAAAGACTCCCAATTCCCTGCCCTCATATTTCCCTAGATTGGGCCATCGATTCTTCACAGATTTAAGGGCCTCTACACCCATTAATGTCTGACAAGGTCATCCTCTGCTAAATCTGAGGCTGGAGCCATGGGTCCCTCCAGGTGTAATCTTTGATTGGTGGTTTAGTCCCTGGAGCTCTGGGAATTCTGGTTGGTCAATATTGTTGTTCTTCCTATATGTTGAAAACCCCTTTGGCTCCTTCAGTCCTTTATCTTCTCCACTGGGGACCCCAAGCCCAGTCCAATAGTTGGCTGTAAGCCTCTGTCTCTGTATTTGTCAGACTCTGGCAGAGCCTCTCAGGAGAGAGCTATAGCCAGCTCCTGTCAGCAATCACTTCTTGGAATCCTCAATAGTATCTGGGTTTGGTGGCTGTATGTATATGGACTTGATCCCCAGGTTCAGGAAGGCCTTTCCTTTAGTCTCTGCTCCACACTTTATCTCTGTATTTTCTCCCTTGAATATTTTGTTCTCCCTTCTGAGAAGGACTGAAGCATCCACAATTTGATCTTCCTTCTTGTATAGCTTCATGTGATCTGTGAATTGTATGTTGGGTATTCTGAACTTTTGGGCTCAAATCCACTTATCAGTGAGTGCATACCATGTGTGTTCTTTTGTGATTTGGTTACCTCAACCAGGATGATATATTCTATTTTTCTTCAATTGTTCATTGGATAGTTTTATTTACATTTCAAATGTTATCCCCCTATCGCATCTCCCTCTTTCTTGTATGAGGGTGTTCCCTCACCCAGTCACCCACCCCTTCCCACTTCCCCACCCTGACATTCCCATATAGTGGGAGGTCCAGCTTGGCAGAACCAAGGGCTTCTCTTTCCATGTGCCCAACAAGACCATCCTCTGCTACATATGCAACTGGAGTCATGGTTCTCTCCACGTGTACTCTGGGTGGTGGTATACTCCCTGGGAGCTCTGATTGGTGGGTATTGTTGTTCTTTTGGGGTTGCAAGCCCCTTCAGCTCCTTCAATCCTTTCTTTAATTCATCCAATGGGGACCCCATTCTCAGTTCTATGATTTGATGTTAGCCTTCGCCTCTGTATTTGGAAAGCCTCTCAGAAGACATCTATATCAGACTCCTATGAGCATGCTCTTTTTGGCATCAGCAATATTGTCTGGGTTTGGTGGCTGTGCGTATATGGGTGGGATCCCCAGGTGGAGCAGGATCTGAATGGCCATTCCCTCAGTCTCTGCTCCAAACTTTGTCTCCATTTCTCCTCCTATGAATATTTTTGTTTCTTCTTTTAAAAAAGGGCTGAAGAATCCCCCTCTTAAGCTTCATATGGTCAGTGGATTGTATCTTGGTTAATCCGAGCTTTTGGGCTAATATCCACTTATCAGTGAGTACATACCCTTTATCAAATGTAGGATTGGTAAAGATCTTTTCTCAATCTGTTGGTTGCCGTTTTGTCCTCAATAGATAGGCCATGGAAACAGAAACTAAACAGAGACACATTGAAACTAACAGAAGTTATGAAACTAATGGATTTAACAGATACCTATAGAACATTTCATCCTAAAACAAAAGAATATACCTTTTTCTCAGCACCTTATGGTACCTCATCCAAAATTGACTATATAATCAGCCACAAAATACACCTCAACAGATACAAGAAGATTGATATAATCCCATGCATCCTATCAGATCACCACATGCTAAGGCTGGTCTTAGATAATAACAAAAACAACAGAAAGTCCACACACACATGGAAGCTGAACAATGCTCTACTCAATGATAACTTAGTCAAGGAAGAAATAGAGAAAGAAATTAAAGACTTTTTGAATGTAATGAAAATGAAGGCACAGAATACGCAAACTTAAGGGACACAACAAAAGCAGTGCTATAAAATATTCTTAAACCTCCAGATAGATGCTAAATGTAATAGTCTAATAGTCATGAGGTTGGATTGCTTGAAAATGTTTGTTTCCTCCTGCATCTCTCGTAACTTTCTGAATATAGTAGAAATTTTAACATACGATTCTTCAGACACAAAAGATTCAAGGAGTCTTTTTATATAGTGGTGTGGTTTTGTTGTTGTTGTTGTTTTGTTTTTCTTCCTACTTGTCTTCCATTTATACCTTGCTACATAGAGCAGCTTGATGAATTCATACTTGCATTGTTCCTTACAAAATCTTTTATGATCTCTCCCTTTTCCTACCTCACACAGTAATATATGTTCCATCTCTATTGAGATTTTTTACCTTACATATTATCTTAGGTATTTATGTACTATTGTCCTTTTCTCCATCATAAACTCAAAGACTAAAACAGTAATTCATTTGTAAATCTTAGACGTGTAACTGAAATCTTATCACTAGGGAAGTATTTAATGACTATTGTTGAAAAAAATCTTATGCTACATTCCCCATAAGTAGACTTATAGTCTTCTGCCACAGTTTATTATTAAGGTAGTGCTCTATAAGGTAAAGAGTGAAGCCTGTGAAGAGGCAAATCCATGGATTTAGCAGAGGTCTAGACTTAGCCTGGTCCATCATCTATGGAGCATGAGGGATCTACCAGAGCTGTCCCTTCCTGAGGAAGGTACTGTTTTCTGATCACTTTTAAGTATTGGTTGTGGACTAACATGCGGAAACATAAATGTTGTCTGATATTTCTGAGCAAGATGGCTGTGGTCTTCTAGCAGAACTGCAGAATGGTAGACAACTTTGGGAGAAGTGATCCATGATCCTTCCTAGGATCTCTGGGGATGAATAGGCTGCTGAGGAAAGGGAACTGGAGAGAGACACAAGAGATTCACTACAAAGACAGTGAATTCTAATACACATGTAATATATTCCTGAAAATACCCACAATAAGGTATCTTTAAAATTCTGAAAGTAAAATATTAGCTGCTTAATTATTTTTCCAGAAATAAATCAAGGAACAGAAAATAAAATAGAATGACAAGATTGATGATTTTGTGCCCAAGGCAGATCCATGCTTCAAAGATGTGTGGGAAATGACTCATGGGTAATAGGAATAAATGCAGGCTATCCAATAGAATTCACACTTAGGATGTGAATATCACTTTAAACTTGAGTTTCACTGTGTAACTTCAGATTCTCTTTGTTTTGTGACTGAGAAATGGCAATTTAAAGAGCTACTTTGCATTATTCTTGTAATAACTGTCTTATGGACATAGTTCTGCATATGTAAGTTTATGTCTATAAATTTTACAGTGTGTTTACTGTAGGGTCAGTATACTATTCTCATTACCATTTCATTTTCCTCATCTGCTATGCTCAAAAATGGAGCCTTGGCAGAACACTCTCCCAATCCTCTTTGGCAAGAAGAACCTGACTCTGATAATTTAGGATTGCCTTTCAAGTCCACATGTAGTAAAGACGCTAAGCCAATTTAAATTCAGCTTTGAGGTCATCACTAATCACTTACCATAAAAATTTCCCCTCTCCTACTCACTTTATTATTATCCTCATTTATTTTCTTCAGAGTACTAATCACTATGTAAAAATTTCTAACTTTAGTACCAATTTGTTTTTACTGTCTACTTCTATTCGTAAGGAAAATCTAATATTTTCAAAGAGAGCTGCTTTCTTTTTCAAAGCAGAATTCTTAGTATACGTCCTGTCTGGGGCAATGTTGGTGGTAAATAAAGGGAAAAAACAATATAATTCTGAATTATTAAATATTTTATTAATTTTAATTTATGAATATATTAAGTATATTTACCTTCAGAAGAAATTCAATATCATAGTGGCTACATTTGATCTGTGACTTATGTGAACAGAGTCTCAAAGGTAAGCATGCTTCTAGGATTGATAACCCTATCTATAAATTAATTGTGGTTGCCATACTCAGTTTTCTGATTCAAATCTCCAGCAAAGATTCTGAATTTCTGTGCACTTTGGCATCTCATATTATTAGTGGTTTTACCAAAAAACATATCATTGAACTATCATGTAGCTGTCATGTAGATCTTGAACCAGCATGATAACCAAATAAAGGATGTGATCTTTCAACGTAGGGAATATACATATATTTCCTACCTACCTTTCTCCATTTGATTGCTGATTGGACTCGAGTTAGCTTTTCTGATGATGTTTTAAGCATATTATATAGAAATTAATATTTTTCTAAAGCATACACCTTTCCAAAATGTTCTGATTTTTTTATTTGATGGATTGTGGTTGTAGTTAGATATAAATACTAGCCTAAATCCATCTCTATGTTTTGACATGATATATATCATAATAGACCACATGCTGGACTAAACGAGTTATTGGTAATGTAATAGTCACAAAAAATAATAAAAAAGAAGTTGACATTTAATATAATCACAATTTCTGAATATCTGAGGTATTCTCTTGTTATCCTCATGGCTGATTTGGTCATCCGTGCCTGTGAATACATGATTACTGGCAGATTCATGACAAATGTGATTCCTTTTTCTCCCTACTAATCCACTTGTAAGAAGTGATTCACCTCTCTAACAAATAGCAAAGGAAGCCAAACAATGCAGAAAATCATTGAAAGCAGAATGTTTTTCTTTACTGTTAAATAAGTTATTGAGTAATATTCTCAATATTTATTTTAATTACCTGCTTTTTTTGTTCTTGTAGAAAAGTCTGGCAGAATCAAACACACTATATAGCAGATCAATTTAAATCTCTTTCTAGATAGTCTACAAACTGCTTCAAAGTATACAATTTAAGGAATTTGCTTGGCTTATTTTGAGATTTCCATCTAAAATTTAAATATGTATACTGAGCATCTAGACCCCAGTTCACTTAAAAACTTGAATGTCTGGTCATTCCAAGGTAACAGAATAGTTACATAAAGAAAACAAAACTGAATTTATATCATCTGAGTCAGAAAATTGTGTTTTCTTCCTTTGTTAAGTAACCCAATGATGATTTTACAGGTAAGTGAGGAAAAGATACACTAAGAACAAAATGGAGATTTATGTGTTCTACTGAATAAGCTGAGAAATTCTCAGAGAAATGCTTGAGAGTTTGTCAATGAAAAAATACCTGATTTAAAATTAATTTTGAAATTTTATACTGGAAAGCAATGGAATATCTCAGACCTCTTCAGAAATTGTCATAGCCCAATTAAACCAAACCTTTCAGGCTAGCTTCAGTATGCCAGTTGCCCTTAGTAATTGAATTTGCTTGCAGAAATAAGCAAATAAGCAGCTTCCAATGTTTAATCTCTCTTCATCCAAAGGCTTAGCTTCAAAATTTCAAATCTGACTTGATTATTTGTTTCCTAAACACCCTTCTTACTGTTATGGACTGAAAATAGACTGTAAATTATGTTGATATTGACTTTCTACAATTATGATAGATAAGAATGTATAAAATGGAATCATTTTGGAGCTACATAACTCTGAGTTGCTATGAGTATAATTAAAAGTCACAGAGTCTGGTTGTTTCAGAATTTTAAAGTATTTCATTTTCAGCTTAGATTGAACTTCCCATACTGGTTAAGTACTAAGTAGTTAAGACATGCCCCTTAAAAAATACTGAAGCATGTATGATGTACTGTGCTATACAAGCTTATGATAGTATTTGCTAGATACATTGCAAATTTACAAAATAAAGCATTCCTTATTGATCAGCCTCGTGGGCAGTTTTAAAATATGCTGTTTGGTTTATGATATTAAGGGGTTAATTAAAACTCAAATAAATTTGTTCTAAACCTTTCTCTGAAGTTGAGTCTAAAGTTTCACTGAAGGCACCACCCGACATAGTGGTGGTGATGGTGTGTGTGTGTGTGTGTGTGTGTGTGTGTGTGTGTGTGTGTATGTATGTATGTATGTATGTATGTATTAGCTTATAATTTAGCATAACTCTAATTCGGTGATCATGGTACTAAATATCCTCTAATTACAGAAGGTGATCTCCAGCAGTCACAGGCTGTCAGCTGAGGAGGCAAGGTCCTTCTAAGGCCATTGCCAACAGAATGTGAAGAGGTTCCATAGATAGGCCGCAGCCTCTGCGTTTTCTCCAGATGGTATAAAAACAAGCTGTGTGGGAGGCGAATGAAACATCTCAGATCTGGGATGCTACACAACTATGGAATGTTCATATAAACATTGAAAAAAATTAAATATGTGTCACTTTGTAGGCCTTTGTTTACATTGTTTAGCACTGCAGAAAAAGCCTTAGAAATGTATATTAGCATCATTAATTTAATTCTCTCTCATTCAGCAAATAAGCCTTCCTTTCTTCTTTGTTGGTGGCATAAAGGTCTTTTTGCTCATAGATCACTAGGAAAATCAGGAATGTTAAACACACAGAGGCCCTTCCTCAATGGAGGAATTGAAATACCTGTTTTCTTACGGGAAGACTGAGAGTGGACTTTGTTAATGGCCTGGACCTTTTTGATATATGCAATAGTAGACCTCACCCTCCCACCTTTTGCTGTAGAGGCAGACATAACCCACATCCTCCAGAATGCATATCCCAAACTCTTCCTCCTTTATTCCCAGTTAATAGAACCCGTCTTAGTATGGGATGTTACATGTATTTTTTAATGTATAACTATTTTTTAATGTATAACTATTTTATAATGTATTTTTAATGTATAACTATAATTATTAATAAATAAATATAGCAGATTTCTGCTTTATTTATTTATTTATTTCACTTTTATTGGATACTTTTTATTTACATTTCAAATGTTATCACGTTTCCTGGGGTTTCCTGTCCATAAACTCCCTATGCCATATCCCCTCCCCTTTCTTCTATGAGGGTGGTCCCCCTCCCAAACCACCCACTCCTTCTCGCCTCTCCTTCCTGACATTCCCCTACAATGGGGGTCCAGCCTTGGCAAGACCTAGGGCTTGTTCTCCTATTGGTGCCCAACAAGGCCATCTTCTGCTACTTATGCAGCTGGAGCCATGGGTCTGTCCACGTGTAGTCCTTGGGTAGTGCTTTAGGCCCTGTGAGCTCTGGTTTGTTGGCATTGTTGTTCTTATTGGGTTGTAAGCCCCTTCAGCTCCTTTAATCCTTTCCCTAACTCCTCCAATGGGAACTGTGTTCTCAGTTCAATGGTTTGCTGCTAGCAATCATCTCTGTATTTGTCATGCTCTGGCAGAGCCTCTCAAGAGACAGCTATATCAGGCTCCTATCAGCATGCACTTCTTGGCATCATAGTTGCTGTCTTTTATGTTATCTTATTCAGAGAACACACTAGATTCTAAGTCCTTAAGTTATAGATAGATCCCATCTTCATGGTCACATGTACTTCATAAAGGAGTTTCAAGTAGTTACACCATAAGATTTATTGTGCACCTGGAATTGGAATGATAGTTGCCTAGAAACCCTTTCCCAAACTATAAATGCTGACAGTGAACCACCTGGCAACCTGGAGGTTACTCCCCAAAGTCGCATCCAGGTTGACAAAGTAAACCTGAACTGAATTTTTATTCTCATCTCTTTCTGTATTTGCTTCCTTGCCTGGACTGTGCAAGATTCCCTTCAGTTCTTCAGAAAAAAATGCAAAAAGCAAAAACAAAAACATCTAAGAAGAAACAAACAGACAAAGGTGTAAATCCAATAGATACTGTTCAGAGCCACTTGAATGTTTCCATTATCTCTGGTCTTCCTAACCCGTTGCCTCTCCCTTCTTTCCTCCTGCGGCCTTGTCAGTTCTCCAAGGAATAGTTCTTCCCTGTATGCGACCACTTTTTATAGCACTCAACTATTTTAGAAGATACTATTTGGTCTCTTCAAATATTGTTTATATATGTCACAGAAAAGAAACAAAATTAAGGAAATGTTCTTTCAATCCTCAAGATCTTGGAGAGTCATCGCCAGTGTTTTCATTGTATAGTGTTCTATTGCAGGCTCACCCAGATTGAAAAACTTGCACAGTAGAGTCTACTTCTTTGCTATTTACCTATCATGTGGCAATCAATTAATACAGTCAGCTTGTGATTGACACTAATTGTCACAATTTTGCATGTTGCTAAGCCACATTTGAAGGAAACCGGATTATTCTTTCCTCAATCTCTGACATCTTCTGTTGTCTTTTACTTAGTTTTGCCTGGTACATATTGAGCTGCTGTTATCTGCCTGGAATTCTTTCACTCTATTCTATTTTGAGTATTAGTTCATTTTTATTTATTGTGCATTTTGCTGAGAAAAATAGATTGTGGGTGTCTGCCATTTCATTATCACATTGGGTCCCTCTTCTATCATTGTTGTTATCCTTTGCATTTTGAAAACATCATCCAAACAATGTTTTCAGTATGACAGTTATTTTTGTCATTAGTGACTGCCTTGTTGCTATTGAAATATGATTTAAAATCTCCTTGTGCCAACTTCTTCTCTCTTTCCTGGACTTTTCTAATCACTTTATTGTCACATCAAAGCTCATGGAAAACACATGTCCTGAGATTTCCTTCATTCATGTTCTTGCCATATTTTTGTAAGACATGGCTTTTATCCATTTTCACTTCTTTATATTTTTAATACGTGTGTAGAATAGTTTTCATAGTTCTCTATCACAGTTCCCCTCAAGTGAGGGGATAACACACGTTCTCTCAATTCATATTTTCCTTCTCCATTCTGTATATCTGAAATCTTTATATATACTCTCTCTATCTATATCCTATATATGAAGCCTTAGGTAAACTAATATATAAGGAAACATCTGAAATTCAATGTCCCAGGGTGTATAATTTCTCTTTTCTTTTCATTAAGCTATTTGTAATTCCATCCTTGCCATAATGATTTCTCTCTTTCCTAGTCTTCCCTATCACTTGTTACTGATTCCTTCTGCATTGCTATATTCAAGAAGCATCCTCCTACCCATCCAGTCAGCGAAATGCCCCTGTGCAAAACCATCTCGGTAGCAACAGTTCTCACACGTTATCTCCTCAATCCTCCTAGAAAGAGGTTATTGGGTGCTCCTGAGTCTCGCGTTACTGTAGGATTCAACAAATTGATATCTACTTGACTTGATACATGTGAAATAAGAGTTGTACATTTTATATTTACCTTTTTTTCTTGAAAAAATAAATACATACCAAATAAAGAGTATACAATACTTTTTACCTTCTATATTAAAACTATTCCACATTAATTAGTTTTTTCTTTTTATAAATGTTAAATATCATTACACTAATAAAATACATTTGCGTAGATAAAAATGTAGGTGTCTATATCATGTAATGTTTTCATGTGCTTCATTTGCTATATTTCTTCTAAAATGTATAGAGTTGTGTAATTGTTTAAACTGTTGTTTATGGTTAATAAAAAAATGCAGTGCATTGAAAGAGAAAAAACTGGGTACAATGGAGGGTTCCAGGGAGGAAAATGGTTGTAATTATTTCTAATCTCAGGAAAAGAACAAATATGAGTTTGTTGAGTGACAGTTCTGAACTACTAGTCCAAAGGGAGAATTCTCCTGTGCAGTTGGGTAATGTATATATACATAGAGGTAAGACAGAAAAACAGGGTTTAAAACAGTATTAAAATAGATCAATAGTAACGCTACTGTTTATATATTCTAAGTCTTTATATTCTACTTGTAATATTATTTTATTAAGGCAGTTCTGTGAATGCAAATTCATTATTATCATTTTAACAACTGGGAACTGAAATTCAGCGTCCAAAGCAAAGTTCTCAGGGTACAATGCATGCATCTTAATTCTCAGGTTGAGGTGCGCTTCAATAACACGGCTGGGCGGCTTGCTTTTCAATGGAGAGGAATAAGTAACAATTGCTGGTGATTTTACTGCAACATTTTTCTCTTTCAGTTTTTGTGTTTGAAATAGCGATTACAGAGTAATTAGATCAACTTCGGGTCATTGAACATTTGTGATTCGGCTTTCTCCTGCTTATACCATGATTCAGCTTAGTGCAGACAAGGTATAATTGCTCTGTATTGTTTGGCTCGATTTTTCCTGTGTTTTGTCTCTGTTTGGAGAGGTGTGGCTGAACGCCACCGTAAAGAACTGAGGAAATGAGAGGTATGCTGTCACACACACTGACAATCTACAGAGACTGACTGCTCAAAGAGGCAGATGTGGTCAGCCTTACTGTTCTCTTTTGTATTTTAAGGAAATTTTTATAATTCAAGTGTTCAGAAAGAGTTTTTAACCTTTTAGATAGTGGTTGAATTCTATTTAGAAATTATGTTAAAGAACATGAGTAAGATGTTGTGTAAATTTCAGCACAAGTTTACTTAGAAGAGAACTTTTCTGTGGCCTCTCCTCCTATTTCTAGTCACAGATTCATATCACAGTTGTCCTCCCCCATAGGTACGGACATTAAGGTAGTCTACTGGGGAACACTAAAAAGCACACCCTTTTATCACACAGGAATCATATCTCTCTCCCTCTCCTCTCCCTCCTCCCTCTCCCTCTCCCTCCCTCTCCCCTCTCCCTCTCCCTCCCTCTCCTCTCCCTCTCCCTCTCCCTCTCCCTCTCCCTCTCCCTCTCCTCTCTCTCTCTCTCTCTGTCTCTGCTCCCTAAGTCAGGGAAGAAAATGAAGAAATGAAGCCATGGATCGACAGAATTCTGATAAGGTAAAGCACAAAGATGCCAAGAGATAGCAACACATACATAATCATGTCTCCACTGGAGGAAAGTGACAGATTGGCAAGAAAGCAGTTTGTGATTCTGCAAATATTCGAGACTAGGATGCATGTGCTAAAAATTGCCCAGACTGCCTTATTATATGTTGTGTTACAGTGTAGCTGGTAAATGGTCTCTCTGTTCTATTAGACTAGAGAAAATGTCTTTTAAAATGGACCCAACAGGGATGAGATTAGCTGAAATACCTAACAAAGGGGAGAGAGAACCTGTAGAGACCTTATCCTGAGACTAGGAAAGGTCCCTGTTTGGGGGATGGGGACATCCACTCATCTCCAAATTTTCAACCCAGAATAGCTCCTGTCTAAAGGAAATATGGAGACAAAGTGTGGAGCAGAGACTGAAGGAAAGGCTATCCGGAGACTGCCCCACCTGGGGATCCATCCAATATACAGACACCAAACCCAGACAGCATTGCTGATGCCAAGAAGTGCTTGCCTACAGGAGCCTGCTATAACGCTCTCCAGTATTCTGACAAATACAGACGCAGATGTTCACAGCCAACTTTGGACTGAGCATCGACACCCCAATGGAGGAGTTAGAGAAAGAACTAAAGAAGCTGAAGGGATTTGCAACCCCATAGGAAGAACAATATCAACCAAGCAGACCCTCTACCTCCAGAGCTCCCAGGGAGCCATGGGTCCTGTCATGTGCAGAGGATGGCACTGTCTGTCATCTGTAGGAGAGGCCCTTGGTCCTCTGAAGCTCAATTCCCCAGTGTTGGGGAATGCCAGGGAACTGAGGTGGGAGAGGGAGCACTCTCATAAACGCAGGAGGAGAGGAGATGGGATAGAGGGTTTGTGGAGGGGAAAGCGGGAAAGGGGATAACATTTGAAATGTAAATACATAAAATATCCAATAAAAAAAAATTGGAAGTCGGGAAAGAAGAGACAGAGGAACCCGAGGATGAGGGGATTTTCCTGAGAATGGTGCCAATAAAACTGCACTCATGGACTTCTTAGCTTTACTTCTGATTCCCATGCTCAATAAGAACCAAAACTTCTTCTGTTTTATTATACCTGTCTCTTCTGAATGAAGAAAACTTACAACAGTAACAGAGTAACAATGTAGTACTTTAACTGGTCAGAGATTATCTTCTTTTTAATCACCAACTATGTAAATATGTTGTTTGGTGGAATTTTACAGGAAACTGTGATATTGACATTTGCATTATGATCAGACTGATCTACTAATAAGAATGATAAGTAAGGCAAAGAAAAATATAATTAATTTTGTTCTTAATAAAGACAAAATGTAAAGATTTTCCTTACCACTACAAACGGGAAATTTTGAATTTGACATTTTTTATTCCATTTAACCATCTTTATTACAGTCTGCTAGCAACCAGAGATCACTGAGATTGCCAGATTGTGACAGCTAGTACTCAATGCATTTAATAAATGGAAGAAAATTTACATTTTAGAGTGATTTTTTAAATATCCCTGGTATTTTTGTTATTTTACTTTTGTGCCAAGGAAGGAACTCTACAAGATCTATAATGAAAAACTTTTTTAAAAAAATATGCTTTTCTGAATATGAGTTCCAAAATTAAGTAGTATAAATACCCACTCCTGACTGTTTTTTGCACATTCAATATAAAAGCACTATTCAGATAAGATTTGACAGATAAGTTGAAAAATTTTTAATCCATTTACACTTAAGCCCAAATTTTTTAATTGCTTTTGTAAAAATTGCAGTGAATTTAAATTATCTGAAGGAAATGTCAAGTACCTTGGGGAATGAAGTTCCATCGAGAAGTCCTTCAGTGGCTGTGAGGACTGTGCCAGAACCAATATGTTGACATCACATTGTAGATGGGCCTGTTGACTCAGTTCCTACTTCTCAAGCTGGGTCTACTGCTTCCAGATGAGAAGCTTTTCATGTAGCTGGAGGTCTCTTTGCCTTATGTTTGCTTTTGCAAGGCACATGCCAAGTACATAGCAAATATCTGTTGAATGGATTAGGCAAGAGAAAATTAACACAGAATTTATTCCTTTTGTAAACATTGTGATAACATGCTTAGAGAAATGTATTTTAAATGCATCAATGTAACTTTCTTAGAATCAAGAGTAATTTTGGAAACAATAACATAGGCCCTCAAATCTACATGTGTGGATGACTACAGAGCTGAAAACGTGATACTCCGGTAATCCTGATATTGTACTCCCTTTGTAAAATGCACTAATATTATCAAATATGCATATATATTTATTTAAAATCTTAGGTGTTCTTGACTAATGTATACATAAGCCTACCCATGTACGCAAATGTTAAAATACAAGTAAAGATGTATTGATCAGCAGCCAATGATGTTTCTATGACCTCTTTATTCTTGTCGTTTGTTTATACTTAGGATACCATTAATTAAAAATCATGGTTCTCAATGCCAGTAATACTATCTGATACACATAATTTTCTTGTAAAATATCACTATAAAATTTTGCCATATTAGTGGGCATATTTTCTGTTTGTAAGTGAACCTAACTCATTTGATTTCCATGTATTTTAGATATGAGAACTGTAGCCCTGTAAAGAGACTCAAATCTCAATAAAAGTAGGTTCCCAGCCACATTTGTCAAGCCATTGTGCTTGTTTTAAAATTTCATCTATCTGAGCAATTACACAGAGGATTTTGTTAACACTCATCTTGTCATGTTTTCCTCCTTCCTAATTACTGTCAGTTGTTCTTTCAAACAATTTGGAAGGGGTTAAGTGGTTATATTTGTTAGCAGATGGAAGTAAAGATCCACAGAGACTCCTCATGGGGAAGATTAAAACAAATTTTAAAAAGTGTTTCTTGGTTGCTCTGTTTTTATCCAAATGTAGCTGACACTCATAGGCAAACTCTGTCAGACAACAAAGGAGCTAGGGAATAACTGAGAACATCTGCTATCAATGTGCACTACAGAGGTGTGTTCTGAGAGACCACTGCTTTCATGTTTCATAAGGATATACCTTTCATAAGAAAGGTTATATTGTAGTTTGAGTTGCAAATGTACTCTGTAGGCTCATGGTTTTAAGCACTTGCTTCCCGTAAGTTAACAGACCTTTGGGGGGTTGGAAAAGCTTTGGGACATGAGGGCTTGCTAATTGCGGGGCTGTCTGGGGTCAGGTGTTTGAAGAATGCCCATTTCTGATACTGGTTTGAGGTCTTGTCCTCCTGGTCCCTGTAAATTATCTTCCATTGCATGGACTTGATGTTATGGACAGAGCCACTGCGGCCGCTTTCATTTCGTCCTCGCCATGACTATACTAAGACCCAACCCCATGAGCGAAACTAAAGGTTTCTCTTTTTAAACTGGCTATGACAGACATTTCATCACAACAATTTGACTGGCTGCGTTAGGATTTCTTTAAACTATCTACTCTTCAGGCACTGTTCCTAATCATTACCTTCAAAATACAACCCGATTTATCATTCCACCCTTGTATCTTTTCTTATTACAAATAGAAATGATCCCAGCATTTGAGTTGGCAATGATAAATTTCTGTAACAAATCTGTGTTTTGTATTTAATAAATTGTTCTCCAAATCCTCCTTATAATTATAATGACTTAATCCTCAGCCTGGGAATATTTAGCAATGGTGCAACATTAAGAAATGCATGATTTTAACCTTCTGGGATTAGGTCATGAGATGAGAAGCCTCACTCAGCAGCGGACTCCCACCACAAGCCCAAACCAAAGAACCAACTGCTCACAGTTGAAACTGTGAAAACTATGAACCAAAGGAAAATAACTATCTTTATATAGGTTGATCTTTCTGCAGGATGATTTCCAGACATTTGTTACAATGAAGGAAGACAATTAACACAGTTTACATTTAGAAGCCATAATATGCCCTTTGGCATTGTTAGACAAAGGACTATAGGGTGAGCTGGGAATGTGAAAGCAGCATAGAAGCCATCAGATAGGTCATCAAAGCCAATATTACAATTAAATTATGGTGAAAAGTTGTCTTCACAGTTAATAACATGGAGAAAAATATTATCTAACACTTACTTCTCATCACTGGAAACAGTAATTTGTACTCTATCCTGTATGGACAATCCACTTTGGATATGAGTCTTTGGGTTCAAAAGACAGAGATACGTGGGCTATTATTACATATATGAGTCTGTGAATATTTTAGGACTTTTCTATTCCTCACATAGAATGTCCAGTTTTAAAAATTAAACACTTGTGAGGTTTAAATGGCTTCTAGGTAATCATCCTTTATGCTTGCAAAATAGAATCTAAATGAATGAATGAATGAATGAATAAATAAATAAATAAATAAATAAATATCATGTGCTACCTTAGAAACATCACCTAAGGTTGTCCTGGACACCCACATGGGCCTTTACACATGAGAATCCACACAGAGCTTTACACCTACACAAACATGAACATATAAGCACATGTGCACAAACATAAATTAAATAAAAAATAAATTACATTGAATTGATGGGGAATATTCAACTATGGAACCGGAGACATTTCAATAGTTCAGGAGATAAGAGCTTGTCTGCTTCAATCCAGGGTACCAATATAAAAGTCAGAGTCCAAGATATCATATTTTTAGGTGCTAGGAAAAGAATATCATGTGCTAATTTGGTAAATCACTTTCTGCCTTACTGATTTGTTGTTGTTTTCTGTGCCTAGCATGCTCCTGAAAGATCTAAAGCAGAGCCTATGAAGGCCAAAGATGAGTTCAAAAGTGACACTTGAGGCCTGGTTATAACTAACAACACAAGCTTCATTAGGTTTTTTAAAAAATCCTCCCTTGCTCATGTTTAAGGATAAAGTGGTAATTGCTTTTGTACAATGGGCCATGTGTATATAAATCTGAAAGTAAGATATGAGAAAACAAAGAAGAAATAAAAAATTATTAAGCTCAGTAATTTAGAATTGCAAGGTCTTCAATGTTTCCATGAAGAATACAGAAGTAAAATCTATATTCTCCTAAATAATTTTTAAATCTCTGAGTTTCAACTACATTTTTTGTCAGGTTTAGATGCAGACAGTCTCTTGATCTTTGAAAATAAGGTCATACTAAATCTTACAGAATTTCTCTATAAATAGTAAGATAGTCTGAAAGTTTGGAAAGACTTTTCTATTATATGACAGAAGTAATTGTAGAAAGGACAGTCATTAAAAGTGAAAACTAAATACCAGGAGTATAATAAATATTGCAATTTTCATTACAGTATGATTACGAAAATCAATAAAATTAAAAAAGTTTTCCTTTATAAGATATTGTAACTGTGTAATCTTGGACAAATATATTTTAACAATTGTTATACTCTTTTGTGCCATTTGAATCTTTTATTGTTTGAGGTACTTACTGCGGATCACTGTTAGGTGACCATAAATTGATGGGCTTATACAGCTCTTTAAGTTTCAGATACATCAATCTTGTTCATGTGGGTCGTGCATGACCATTATTATTGGTGGAGCAGGCTTATAATGACTTTGGGAACTGTTGTCAATGGAATGTAACTTTGCCTCAATAATCAGAGAAGTATAGTTAAACAATTAGCTGACCATAGAAACGTGACTTACTTCTCTTTAAGTGACTGAAAATCATAACCAATAACGAAAACTTCTTTACACATCTATAGAGACTTTGGGAGCTGATATCCAAACGTACAAAATCAGAAATGAAAAGAGACACTTAACAACTGAAATGGAGTTGGGGATTTAGCTCATTGGTAGAGCGCTTGCCTAGCAAGAGCAAGGCCCTGGGTTCGGTCCCCAGCTCCGAAAAAAAGAAAAGAAAAAACAAAACAACAAATGGAGAAAATTAAAAAAAATCTTCAGATCCTCAACAAAAATAAAATATGTAGATGAAATGATCACTTCGTAGACAGATAGCACATACCAAAGTTAAATCAAGAGCACATAAACTATCTAAACAGGCATATATGCTAAAAGGAAATAAAAGTCATTAAAAATCTCCCAACCAAAAAAAAAGCCCAGGGACAGATGGATTTAGTGCAGAATTCCACCAGACCTTCAAAGAAGACCTTATACCAATATTCCTCAAACTATTCCATAAAACAGAAACAGAAGGAATACTAACTCATTCTATGAAGTCACAATTACTCTGATACCTAAACCACACAAGAACCAAACCAAAAAAGAGAACTTCAGACCAATCTTGTTTATGAATATCAATGCAAAAACACTCCATAAAATTATTGCAAACCAAATCAAGAACACATTAAAACCATCATTGAACACTATTAAGTAGGCTTCATACCAGGGATGCAAGGTTGGTTCAATATACAAAAATCCATTAACATAATCGACAATATAAGCAAACTAAAAGAAACAAAATCCTGTGAGCTCAGAGGAAACAACTACTTCTGTCCACAATTCTGACAAAAGAGGAACCTGCGTAGTGTCTGTTGTGCCCTCTGGCCACAGAGATCTAGGAGCAGTCAGGGGAAGAACACTTTGAGTTTCTGCCTTTACTGAGAGCTAGAAAACCAGTTGCCAGGAGCGCCTCCCCGCCTGAGAGCAGAGGTAAGACCGACTTTTCTGCTCAGAGCAACCCGCCTGGTGGCCTCAAGACAAGAAAAGGCAGAAGTCATCTGGGACAGGACACTTCCAGTTTCTGGCTGTGCCCTGAGCTGAAACAGTTCCACAGATCCCTGAACCCAAATGCCATGGGGGAAAGAGCTGGACTCTCAGAAGTACGAACAATACTGAGAGCTCAGGGGAGACTACCATTTCTGCTAACATTCCTGGGACAAGAGGAAACTGCCTAGAGGCCTCTGGATCCAGGAATATAGGAGCAGACAGCAGTAGGAACTTCCTGGTTTCTGTCTGTGCCCAGAACTGAACTGAACCAGTCCCACAGCTCTCAGCACCCAAATCCCTTGGTGGAGAGAACTGGATGCTCAGAGGTGCTGAAAATTCTGACAGCTCAAGGAGACAACTACTTCTGCTCACATGACTGGCACAGGGACCTAGGAGAAGTCAGAGGCAGGGCCCTTAGGGTTTCTACCAGCCCTAGGAATAGAAAGTCAGTCTCCAGGTGCCCCTACACACTTGAGAGCAGAGATAAGAGCAACTCTTCTGCTCAAAGCAACCTACCTTGAAGTTTCAGGTTACACAAACCCAGGAGCAGCTCTCTGTTCCCAGATCCGGCTGAAAGAAAACAGATCTACAGGAGTGCTGACACACAGGCCTACAGGAGGGTCAAGCGACTGTCAGAGACAGCAAAACAAGCTGACACCAGAGACAACCTGATGGAGAGAGGCAAGCACAGGAACCTGAGCGATAGAAACCAAGACCACTTGGCATCATCAGAGCCCAGTTCTCTCACCAAAGCAAATACTGGATATTCCAGCACACAGGAAAAAGCAAGATTTACATTTAAAATCACATTTTATGATGATGAAAGAGGACTTTAAGAAGGGCAAAAATAACTCTCTTAAAGAAATACAGGAAAACACAGGTAAATGAGTAGAAGCCAGTAAAGAGGAAACACAAAAATCTCTTAAAGAATTACAGGGAAAAAAAAAAACCAAACAGGTGAAGGAATTGAACAAAACCATCCAGGATTTAAAAACAGAAATAGAAACAATAAAGAAATCACAAAGGGAGATAATCCTGGAGATAGAAATCCTAGGAAAGAGATCAGGTGTCATAGATGCAAGCATCAACAGAATACAAGACGTAGAAGAGAGAATCTCAGGGGCAGAAGATACCATAGAAAACATTGATACAATCATCAAAGGAAATGTAAAATGCAAAAAACTCCTAACCTCAAACATCCAGGAAACTCAGAACACAATGAGAAGTTGAAAGCTAAGGATAAAAGGAATAGAAGACAGTGAAGACTCCCAAACTAAAGGGCCAGTAAATATCTTCAACAAAATTATAGAAGAAAATGTGCTAATCTAAAGAAAGAGATGCCCATAATCATACAAAAAGCCTACAGAACTCCAAACAGATTAGACCAGAAAATAAATTCCTCCAGTCACATAATAGTCAAAACACCAAACACACAATACGAAGAAAGAATATTAGAAGCAGTAAGAAAAAAAAAGTCAAGTAACATATAAAGGTTCCTATCAGAATTACTCCAGATTCCTCACCACAGACTATGAAAGCCGGATGTTAGGATGTAAGATCCTAGGCAGATGTTATACAGACTACTATATTGACCAAAATTCTTAACATGAATGGAGAAACCAAGATATTCTTGACAAAACCAAATTTAGACAACATCTTTATACAAATCCAGCCCTACAAAAGATAATTGATGGAATACTCCAACAAAAGGAGCAAAACTACACCCTAGAAAAAGGAAGATAATAGGAGATTTCAACACTCCCTTCTCATCAATAGACAGATTATGGAAACAGAAACTAAACAGAGACTTGGAAAAACTAACAAAGTTATGAACCAAAAGGATTTAACAGATATTTATAGAACATTTCATTCTAAAATAAAAGAATATACCTTCTTCTCAGCACCTCATGGTACCTTCTCCAAATTTGACAACATAGCCAGTCACAAAACAGGCCTCAACAGACATAAGAAGATTGAAATAATCCCATGCATCCTACCAGATCACCACGAACTAAGTCTGGTCTTCAATAACTACAGAAAGTCAACATATACATGGAAGTTGAACAATGCTGTACTCAATGACAACTTGGTCAAGAAAGAAAGAAAGAAATTAAAGACTTCTTAGAATTTAATGAAAATGAAGATTTAACATACCTAAACATATGGGACACAATGAAAACAGTGCTAAGAGTAAAACTCACAGCTCTGAGTGCCTGCAGAAAGAAACTGGAGAGAGCACAAAATAGCAGTTTGATGGCACACTTAAAAGCTCTAGAACCAAAAGAAGCAAATACACCGAAGAGGAGTAGAAGGCAGGAAATAATCAAACTCAGGGGTCTAATCAACCAAGCAGAAACAAAAAGGACTATACAAAGAATCAACAGAACCAGGAGCAGGTCCTTTGAGAAAACCAACAAGATAGATAAACCCTTAGCCATCTTAGCCATACTAACTAGAAGGCAGAGAAAAGAGAGAGAGAGAGAGAGAGAGAGAGAGAGAGAGAGAGAGAGAGAGAGAAACCAAATAATCAAAATCAGAAATGAAAAGGGAGACATAAGAACAGAATCTGAGGAAATTCAAAAAAACATCAGATCCTACTACAAAAGCCTATATTCAACAAAACTTGAAAATCTGGTGCAATGGACAATTTTCTAGACAAATACAAGGTACCAACGTTAAATCAGAAACAGATAAACTATCTAAACAATCCCATAACTTCTAAAGAAATAAAAGCAGTTATTAAAAGTCTCCCAACCAAAAAGAGCCCAGGATCAGATGGGTTTATTGCAGAATTTTATAAGACCTTCATAGAAGAACTCATACCAATACTGTCCAAACTATTCCACGAAATATAAACTGATGGAGGACTACACAATTCCTTCTATGAAGCCTCAATTATACTTATACCTAAACCACACAAAGACCCAACAAAGAAAGAGAACTTCAGTTAAATTTCCCTTTTTAATATAGATGCAATAATAGTCAATAAAATTCTCGCAACCCAAATCCATGAACACATCAAAATCTCTCTATCTATCATGGTTATGTAGGATTCATCCCAGGGATGCAGGGATGGTTCAACATACAGAATTCTATAAATGTAATCCACAATGTAAACAAACTCAAAGAAAATAAATACATGATCATTTCATTAGATGCTGGAAAAGCATTTGATAAAATTCAACACCCCTCCATGATAAAAGTCCTGGAAAGATCAGGAATTCCAGGCATCCTAAACATAGTAAAAGCAATATACACAAATCGGTAGCCAACATTAAACTAAATGGAAAAAAAAACATGAAGCAATCCCACTAAAATCAGGGACTGGACAATACAGCCTATTCTCTCCCTACTTATTAAATATAGTACTCCAAGTCCTAGTCAGAGCAATCAGACATCAAATGGAGTTCAAGGGGACACAAATTGGAAACTACGAAGTTGAAATATCACAATTTGCAGATGATATGATACTATATTTAAGTGATCTAAAAGGTCAACCAGAGAACTACTAAACCTGATAGTTTATTTAAGTGACCCTAAAAGTCCACCAGAGAACTACTAAGCCCATAAACAACTTCAGCAAAGTGGCTGGGTATAAAATAACTCAAACAAATCAGTTGCCTTCCTCTACTCAAATCATAAACATGCTGAGAAAGAAATTAGGGAAATGACACCCTTCACAATAGTCCCAAATAACACAAAATGCCTTGGTATGATTCTAACAAAGCAAGTGAAAGATCTGTATGACAAGTTCAAGTCTCTGAAGAAATTGAAGAAGATCTCAGATGATGGAAAGATGCTCATGGATTGGCAGGATTAATATAGCAAAAATGGACATTTTTCTAAAAGCTATCTACAGATTCAATGCAACCCCATCAAAATTCCAACTCAATTCTTCATAGAGTTAAAAAGAGCAATTTGAAAATTCTTTCAGAATAACAAAAAACCTAGAACAGAAAAATCTATCCTTAATAATAAAAGAACTTCTAGGGGACTTACCATCCCTGACCTCAAGCAGTATTACAGACCAATAGTGATAAAAAAGTGTATGGTATTGATACAGAGACCGACAGATAGATCAGTGGAATAGAATTGAAGACCCAGAAATGAACCCACTTACCTATCATCACTTTATGTTTGACAAAGGAGCCATTCAGGGTGAAACGGTATCATTTTCAACAAATGGTGCTGGTTCAATTGGAGGTCAGCACTTAGAAGCATGCATATTGACCTACTTTTACCACACTAAACAAAGCTTAAGTCCAAGTGGATCGAGGACCTCCACAAAAAACAGATACATTCAAACTAATGGTAGAAAAATGGGGAAGAGTCTCAATCACATGGGCACTGGGGAAAATTTCCTGAACAAAACACCAAAGGCTTATGCTCGAAGATCAAGTATCAACAGATGGGACCTCATGAAACTGCAAACTTTCTGTAAGGCAAAGGACACTGTAGGACAAAACGGCAACCAACAGATTGGGAAACGATCTTTACCAATCTTACATAGATAGAGGGCTCATATCCAAAATATACAAAGAACTCAAGAAGTTAGACTCCAAAGAGCCAAATAATCCTATTAAAAATGTGGTACAGTCCTAAACAAAGAATTCTGAGCTGAAGAATATTGATGGCTGAGAAGTACCTAAAGAAATGATCAACATCTTTAGTCAGCAGGGAAATGTAAATTAAAACAATCCTGAGATTGATAAGTGAATATTAGCCCCAAAGCTCAAATTACCCAAATTACACTCCACAGACCACATGAATCTAAAGAAGAAGAAGGATGACCAAAGTGGGGGTGCTTCAGTCCTTCTTAAAAGGCAGAACAAAAATATTCATAGGAGGGGATGTGGAGACAAAGTTTAGAGCAGAGACTGAAGGAATGGCCATTCAGAGCCTGCCCAATATATATATATATATATATACTGTATAACCAAAGGTAGATAATATTGATAAAGCTAAGAAGTGCAAGCTGACGGGAGTCTGATATAGCTGTCTCCTGAAAGGTACAGCCAGAGCATGACAAATACAGAGGCAAAGGCTAACAGCAAACCATAGAACTGAAAACGGTGTCCCCATTGGATGAATTAGAGAAGGGATTGAAGAGCTAAAAGGGCTTGCAACCCCATAAGAACAACAATAACAACCAACCAGAACTCCCAGTGACTAAACTACTACCCAAAGACTATACATGGATAGACCCATGGCTCCAGTTTTGTATGTAGCAGAGGATACCCTTGTTTGGCACCAGTGGAAGAAGAAGTTCTTGGTCCTGCCAAGGCCAATTCCCCCAGTGTAGGGGAATGTCTAGGGTGAGCAGGAAGGGGAGGTTCTTGGCTAAGGGGAACACCCTTATAGAAGAAGGGGAGGGGAATGGGATTGGGAAACTAGGAAAGGGAATAACATTTGAAATATAAATAAAAAATATCCAATAAAAGAAAAAATAGGAAAAAATCACATGATCATTTCCTTAGATGCAGAAAAGGCATTTCACATAATACAACCCCCATTCATGCTAAAAGTATTAGAGAGTTCAGGAATTTAAGGCCCATGTCTAAACATAATGAAAGCAATTTACTTCAAACCAACAGTCAATATCAAATGGAGAGATACTTGAATGAATCCCAGTAAAATCTGGACAAGACAAGGATGCCCACTGTCCATATCTATTCAATGTTGTGCTCAAAGTGTTAGCTAGTAAAAGAAGACAACAAAAAGAGATCAAGGGGATACAAATTAGCAAGGGAAAAAATGGTATCACTATTTGCAGATGATATAATAGTATACATAAGCAACCCCAAAAATTCTACCAGAGAACTTCTCAAGCTTCAACTGGCAAAGTGGCTGGATATAAAATTAATTCAAATAAGTCAATAGCCTTCCCTTATATAAATGATAAACAGTCTGAAAAAGTAATTATGTAAACAACTCCCTTTATAATAGCCACAAATAATATAAACTATCTTGAGGTAACTCTTACCAAACAAGTGAAAGATCTGTTTGACAAAAACTTCAAGTCTCTCAAGAAAGAAATCAAAGATCTTGGAAAATGGAGTGATCATTCATGTTCAAGGATTGGCAGAATTAACCTAGTAAAAATGGCCATCCTACCAAAGGCAATCTACAGATTCAATACAATTCCCATCAAAATCCCAACACAATTCTTTTTTTTTTTTTTTGATTTGGGGGATAATCAAAAGGGAACTTGGGGTACATAATTTATTTGATATGCAGAGAAAAGACTGGGCTTGCCCCTGCAAGAGATTAGATGTCTGGACAGCTACTTCAGATTTTCTTTTTTTTAATATTAATCATTTTATTTTTTAACATTTCAAATGATATCCCTCTTTTCCTATTACCCTCCACAGCACCCCCCCATCCCATCTCCCCTTCACTTTTTGTCTATGACGATATTTCTCCACCGACTCATTCATTCCCACATCACTACTCTAGCATCCCCCTACACTGGGGCATCAAGCCTTCAAAGAACCAAGGGTCTCTCCTAGCACTGATGCCAGATAAGGCCATCCTAGCTGTATATGCAACGGGAGCCATGGATCCCTTCATGTATACTCTTTCATTGGAGGTTAGTCCCTGGGAACTCTAGGTGGTCCTGTTAGTTAATACTGTTATTCCTGTGCGGTTTCCATCCCCTGCAGCTCCTTATGTACACTCTTAGTTCTTCCACTGAGATCCTTGGGCTCATTCTGATTGATGACAGTTAGTATTTGTATCTGTATTATTCAGGTATTGGCAGAACCTCTCAGAGAGCCAGACCAGGCTTCTGTCAGCAAGCTCTTTTTGACATCATCAATAGGATATCCTTTCCTTCAGTCTCTGCTCCACTCTTTCTTCCTGCATTTCCTTGTTCCAGGAGGAATATTGGATTAATATTTTTGAGGTGGTGAAGGGCTCTCCATTCTTCAACAGGGAGCCAACCCTATCCACTGAATTTGAACACTACAGGTTCTATCTTCCCTTTGTTGGGTATTTTGGCTAATGTCCTCCCTCCTGGATCTGTGGTACCTTGTGGATACCTGGCATATGAGACTTTATAGTGGTTATCCCTAGTTCCCATGTCCCCATGGCCAAACACCTATTTTCAAATCCCCGAATCTCTGTACTTTTCACTTGTCTCATGCCATTTATGAACTGGCCTCTCTTTTTCCATCCTCCTCCTTTCATGTGTGTGTTTTGTGTCTGAGTTAACTCACTCAGAATGGTATTTTCTAGTTCCAACCATTTGCCTGTGAGTTTCATGAAGTCATTGTTTTCAATAGCTGAGTAGTACTCCATTATCTAAATTACCATATTTTCTATATCCATTCTTCTGTTGGGGGACATCTGGGTTCTTTCCAGCTTCTGGCTATTATAAATAAGGCTGCTATGAACATAGTGGAGCATGTGTCTTTGCCCAAAACAATTCTTTAAAGAAATGGATAAAGCAATTCTCAATTTCATCTATAAAGGCAAAAATCCCAAAATAGAAAAAAACAATTCTTTTTTTAAGATTTATTTATTTATTATATATTGGTACACTGTAGCTGTCTTCAGACACACCAGAAGAGGGCATCAGATCTCATTACAGATGGTTATGAGCCACAGTTCTTAACAATAAAAGAATGACTAGAGTAAACATCATCCCTGACCTCAAGCTCCACTACAGAGCAATAGTGATAAAAGCTGCATGATATTGATACAGAGATAGAGAGGTTGATCAATGGAATAGAGTTGAACACCCAGAATAAAATGACACACTTAAGCACACTAGATCTTTTACAAAGAAGCCAAAAATATACAATAGCAAACAGACATCATCTTCAATAAATGGTGCTCGTTTAACTGGCTGTCTATATGTACCAAAACAAAAATAGACCCATATTTGTCATGATGCACAAAGCTCAAGTCTAAATGAATCAAGGAGCTCCACATAAAACCAGATACACTGTGTCTAATAGAAGTAAAACTGGAAAAGAGCCTTGAACTCATTGGCACTGGAAGAAATTTCTTACCAGAACTCCAATTGCTCATATTCTAAGATCAAGAATTGATAAATGGGACTTCATGAAACTGGGAAGCTTCTGTAAGACAAAAATCATAGTCATTAAGACAAAGCAGCAGCTTCTGTAAAGCAAAGGACACTGTGGTTAGGACAAAACGGCAACCAACAGATTGGGAAAAGATCTTTACCAATCCTACAACAGATAGAGGGCTTATATCCAAAATATACAAAGAACTCAAGAAGATAGACCGCAGGGAGACAAATAACCCTATTAAAAAATGGAGTTCAGAGCTAAACAAAGAATTCATAGCTGAGGAATGCCGAATGGCTGAGAAACACCTAAACAAATGTTCAACATCTTTAGTCATAAGGGAAATGCAAATCAAAACAACCCTGAGATTTCACCTCACACCAGTGAGAATGGCTAAGATCAAAAACTCAGGTGACAGCAGATGCTGTCGAGGATGTGGAGAAAGAGGAACACTCCTCCATTGTTGGTGGGATTGAAAACTGGTACAACCATTCTGGAAATCAGTCTGGAGGTTCCTCAGAAAATTGGACATTGAACTGGATCCAGCTATACCTCTCTTGGGCATATACCCAAAAGATGCCCCAACATATAAAAAAGACACGTGCTCCACTATGTTCATAGTAGCCTTATTTATAATAGCCAGAAGCTGGAAAGAACCCAGATGCCCTTCAACAGAGGAATGGATACAGAAATTGTGGTACATCTACACAATGGAATATTACTCAGCTATCAAAAACAATGCCTTTATGAAATTCATAGGCAAATGGTTGGACCTGGAAAATATCATCCTGAGTGAGGTAACCCAATCACAGAAAAACACACATGGTATGCACTCATTGATAAGTGGCTATTAGCCCAAATGCTTGAATTACCCTAGATGCATAGAACACATGAAACTCAAGACGGATGATCAAAATGTGAATGTTTCACTCCTTCTTTAAAAGGGGAACAAGAATACCCTTGGCAGGGAATAGAGAGGCAAAGATTAAAACAGACACGGAAGGAACACCCATTCAGAGCCTGCCCCACATGTGGCCCATACATATACAGCCATCCAATTAGACAAGATGGATGAAGCAAAGAAGTGCAGGCCGACAGGAGCCGGATGTAGATCGCTCCTGAGAGACACAGCCGGAATACAGCAAACACAGAGGCGAATGCCAGCAGCAAACCACTGAATTGAGAATAGGACCCCGTTGAAGGAATCAGAGAAAGAACTGAAAGAGCTTGAAGGGGCTCGAGACCCCATATGTACAACAATGCCAAGCAACCAGAGCTTCCAGGGACTAAGCCACTACCTAAAGACTATACATGGACTGACCCTGGACTCTGACCTCATAGGTAGCATTGAATATCCTAGTAAGAGCACCAGTGGAAGGGGAAGCCCTGGGTCCTGCTAAGACTGAACCCCAGTGAACATGATTGTTGGGGGAGGGCGGCAATGGGGGAGGATGGGGAGGAACACCCAAAAGAAGGGAGGGGAGGGGCTAGGGGATGTTTGCCCGAAACCAGGAAAGGGAATAACACTTGAAATGTAAAAAAGAAATACTCAAGTTAAAAAAAAAAAAAAAAAAGACAAAGCAGCAAATAAAGATTGGGGGGAAAAGTTCGCTAACCGCACATCTGATAGAGGGCTAATATCCAAAATATATAAAGAATTCAAGAAGCGCTCTGTACCCAAATCCCATGGGGGAGAGAGCTGGACTCTCAGAATTGAGGACAATCCTGAGAGCTCAGAGGAGAAAACTACTTTTGCTCACATTCCTGCCCCAAGAGGAACCTGCCTATAGGATCCTAGGAGCAGTCAGGGGTAGGAACCTTTCTGTTTTGTCTGTGCCCAGACCTGAAAGCCAGTCACCTGGAGCACTGACACACCTGAGAGCAGAGGTAAGACCAACTCTTTTGCTCTGAGCAACCTGCCTAGTGGCCTCTGGACACACAAATGCAGGAGCAGTCTGGGACAGGACAGTCCAGTTTCTGCCTGCACCCAGAGCTGACTGGGTCCCATAGCTGTCTCTACCCAGACCCAGCTGAAAGAAACCAGGTCTAGAAACAGAAACATTGATTAATGAAAACCAATAGAAGACTCAGAAATAAACCCCCACATGTATGGACACATGATTTTTGATAAAGAAGTCAAACCACACAAGGAAAAAGAGGAAGCATCTTCAACAAATAATGCTGGTTTAACCAGATGTACAGAATGTAAAGAGATCGATATTTATCACCTTGTACAAACTGAAGTCCAAGTGAATCAAGGAGCTCAACATAAAACCAGATGCACTAAATCTCATAGAAGAGAAAGTGGACCTTTGAACCAATTGATTTAGAAGAAAATTTCCTGAACAGAATACCAATGGCTCGGGTACTAAGATTACCAATTAAGAAATACAACCTCATGAAAGTGCAGCTTCTGTGGGTCTTGAACAACTGGAGTGCGGCTAATTCCAAAACTGTTGTCTGTATGTGGGAAATGTTCTTTTAGCTGGGCGGCCTTGTCTGGCCATAGTGGGAGAGGATATGCCTAGCCTTGCAGAGACTTGATCTGCCAGGGTCGGGGGAATACCCAGGGGGGTCCCACATTCACAAAGGAAAATGGGAGGGGAGATGGGGGAAGATGTGTGGGAGGGATGAACAGGAGGGAGTCAGGGAGTAGATATAAAGTAAGTAACTGAGAAATAAAATAAAATAAATGGTTTTTTTCCCCAAAAATTCTAGCTTGCATTTAAAAGTGCAATTTGAAAGTTGTTTTGGAAAAAAGTGGTAGAAAGAAATCCCTGAGTGGTTATACATTTTTTCAGTACTTTATGTGATAGTTCATTTCATTCTCCCGATGGCCATAAAGAGCATTTACTTCTATTCCTTTTTTCTGCACATAGAGAAACTAAGGCACCTAATATCCAAATCATTTTACTGGGTTCTGCATAGGTCCTAAAAGCCATAGCAGGTTTAATCCCAAATGTGTAAGGTTCCAGGACTTGTTGTCCTAATACAAACTCATTTTATACACATCATTGGAATCCTATTTAAAAGTCTTCAGGTATGATTTAAAGTCTTCAGGTATGGTTTAAGAATATACTCATAGAGATTTTAAATGCCCAAAAAATAGCTGCTGCATGATTGATTAAATGGTTGAATGAACAGTGGTATTAACTTTAAAATATTAAACCCTTATTCAGTGGAGTACAACAGTGTTCATATCAATAATAAAATGTTCAAGCTGCTTATCATACATTTAATCTTATTTGTTCAATACCACAACTCTGTGAGGTCGGCATGTGCACTCTCATTCTACTTATTAATAGAAAAACTGAAGCTCAGTGTTATTGCTTTGTCCAAGTAAATGCAATATTAGGTGGCAAAGTTAAATTGGATACAAGGTTCTCTGGCTGTGCATGCAAATGTCATTCTACTACACACACTATTTATAGGAGTCAGTCAGACTGAATTTATCACTTCCTCTTTCCTGAATTCTTTGCTCATATTTTAGGAGGAAATATTCTTTATCTCTCCTGTTGCCATTCTGTCCAGTCACACTATTGTATAGAGGGGGTCACTATCATCAGTCCTCTGCTGCTTGGGATACCACAACTGTTCTGGGCTATGTTCCTGCCCTGTGTACAAAGAATCTCTTTGGATATTAAATGAATACTAGCTCATTAATATTTCATGAACATAATCCTCCTGGAATTGATAATGTCACACTAATTTTCGTGTGAAGTAATGTAACATACTATGCACAGAGAATAATAAAAGTTATAAAAAGGTAAACTTCTCAAATTTTAACATCGGTTCTTCAGGATTTAGCCCTTTTTCTTGACTAGGCATGAGCTGCTCATTACCAAATAATCTCTTTACATGAAGTAGTGGAAGGAGAAACTAAAATCTTCAATCCCCATCGTTTAACAGAAGTACAGTGTGTCCCACAGAAGTACACTGAGATCTGTTAGCCTAGAGAGATGCAGGGACTGACAGGGACTTGCCCGTTAGATGGCAGGTACCTCAATGTACATATGTTTAAGATGAATGTCAATGTCTTAGTTACATAGACTATTAAGTGGCCAATTTTTGCGAGCAGAGAGACAAAGACCTGCCCTTCTTCAGGAAATACAAAATGGTATGCAAGCTGGGTCTTGTTTATATCAATATGATTCTTCCTTGTGTAATCAGAAAGAAGACAGTGGAGAGGAACCCCTTCAACTATGGTCCATCATTTACCGTGGACACTGGCAGTAGTTCCAGCTTTACCCTGGGTTCTAAACTGGGTCTTTACCCAAGCTTTTGACGAATGTTTTGTGTTATCTTTTATGGAATATTGGCATTGCACCCTATTTTTATTTAATTATTTTAATTTTTATTTTTTTTTATCTTTATTAACTTGGGTATTTCTTATTTATATTTCAAATGCTAGCCCCTTCCCTGGTTTCTGGGCCAACATCCCCCTAAGCCCTCCCCCTTGCCTTCTCTATGGGTGTTCCCCTCCCCATCCTGCCCCCATTACCTCCCTCCTCCCAACAAACACGTTCACTTGGGGTTCAGTGTTGGCAGGACCAAGGGCTTCCCCTTCCACTGGTGCTTTTACTAGGCTATTCATTGCTACCTATAAGGATGGAGTCCAGAGTCAGTCCGTGTATAGTCTTTGGGTAGTGGCTTAGTCCCTGGAAGCTCTGGTTGGTTGGCATTGTTGTTTTTAAATATCTCTATAATCCATCAGTTTCTATTACTACATAGTTTGTGTTAAGATAGCTTTACCCAAATCTGTCCAACCTTCATGAAGACCCAGATCATGAAGTGCAACCACAGAAAGAAAAGCGTCCACCATGGAAAGACAGATACAGCTTTAGTTTTAAAATGAAATACCTTTGAAATACATTTAAAGATGCAAGCATCTTGAAAGTGTGGAAACTTTACAAGTGAGCTATTGTGTTATGTCAACAGAATTTTCTGTAGAAGTAGGACATATTTTTTATTGCTAATTTTTAGAGAGGTTCAAAGCTGTTTTAAAAATAAAAGCAAATTTAATGGAAAATGCTACCAACTGTAAGTATTGATATACATGAATCTGTTCAAGTGGGAAATGTGCCCCTGTCCTATATATACCTACATACAATTTGAGAGGCATTTTTTTCATATTGTAATGTCAGAATTTAATTAATGGCACACCCAACGATTAATCAAAAAATACCTAATCTAGAAACAAACATAGATGTACTTAATGTATCATAAATGTTCATATGTTTTGCTGTGTTTTTCTGCTGGAAACAAATCTTATTACACACATTTTAAACCTTTCTATGAAATAATTTTTCTGCTTTATATAGTCTGATATATGTAGAATTTTTTTCAGATATCGACTTTTCTGTTCTTTTATTCATACTAACTTAGTTATGACAGTTTATCCCATTTTTCTGAGGGTGTTATCACTTATATTGGCTGACTGCTATTTTTTAATAACTGAAAATTTCCATGTTATTGCTCATTCCATACAACTCTTCCTTTTATCTACCTTTGGAAGCTAGTGGTGAATGATCACATTGAGAAGATCAAGAAAGACTCCCTTCAATGAAAACTAGCTAAGCAGACCACCAGCAGCTGTGAGTCTGACTGAAATAGAGAAGGGATTTTTTTTATCGGATTTTTTTAAAATTTACACTTCAAATGTTATTCCCTTTTTTTGTTTCCCGGAAATAAGTCCCCTATCCTACCTCCCTCGCCTTCTATAAGAGTGTTCCTCTCCCCATCCACTTCCCCTTCCCTTCCCCCCAACATTCCCCTACCCTGGGGTTCCAGCCTTAGCAGGACCAAGAGCTTCTCCTCCCACTGGTGCCCAGCAAAGCCATCCTCTGCTACATATGCACCCGGAGCCATGGGTCTGTCCATGTGTAGGCTTTGGGTAGTGGTTTAGTCACTGGGAGTTCTGATTGGTAGGCATTGTTGTTCTTATGGGGTTGCAAGCCCCTTCAGCTCTTTCGATTCTTAGAGAAGGGATTTGATTGCTGTTAACATTGCAGAATCTCCAGGTCTGATCCACTGCTTAGCTTTAAGATTCTTTTTCAGAGCAAGTATATTAGATCCAACACCATACTAATTATGGCCATTAATTTGTTGTTTATTTTACAGATTTAATTACATTATAAACATATGTGTTACTCTCTAATTCCTATGGTCTTGTGAATATCTGGGATGTCTGGGTCTGATTTTCTATGACTCTTGAAATTTCCTCTAAATCTCCTGTTTAAAAGTTGTTGCCCTAGACTGTAACACTACAAGGAGATACAGTCCTTAGGTGGAAAGGCTAATGAAAGGCAGTTAAGCTAACAAGGTTATGCATTAGGCACTTCTTTCTGTCTTGGATGCCAGCGACCGTGAGAGGACATGGTTGCTCTACATTGCACCGAAGAACACAGCCAGGCTACCTAATGGTTAGAGACTCTGAGACACTCAATGTCAATACAGCCTTAGTTATTTTTAAGTTGTTTATCTAGGATGTTTTCTCCTAATAAGGTGGACTTACACAGGAACCCAGGTTAAGTATGAGAGAGAGAGAGAGAGAGAGAGAGAGAGAGACAGAGACAGAGACAGAGACAGAGAGAGACAGAGAGAGACAGAGAGAGACAGAGACAGAGACAGAGAGAGAGAGAATTTTAAAATGTTGGCTTTGGCAAGTGGTCACTGCAAAATGACTTCCTTATCCTGGTTTACACAGTATGTGATTTTAATATTTTGATACAATTACAATTTAATGTATCTATTCCTTTATACAATATATGTAATTATATTGTATAATATAATTAATAGAGCAACATTGCTCTTTAAAATTAAAGATACTTCATTTTGCGAAGGTTGATTCAGTATTAAACTTTTCTTTCATAAATAAAAGTCCATGAATTTTAATGAATTAAAGAGTTTACTTTGAAGGTTGATGAAGCACAATAAGATTAAGATCAATCACATTATAATATGCAGTTACCATTGTTCTATTGTGGTGTCTTTACTAAAGGGACAAACTTCAAATGCAGTTTGAAAATCAGTTTTGCATACTAATAAAAGTATGACTTTCTGCTCAAAAATAAACTTGGGATTTGATAAATTCCATTGCTAAAGTAAATGACTACAAGTTCTGGCATAGGTAGTAGGCACATTCCTTTGTTTTTTCAATGCTTCACTGTATTTCAGGGCATGTCAACTTGTAGTTTGGTGGGCATGTGAAACACAGATAACATATTCCTTTGGCCAGAGAATGAAAAATGATCTTCAATATCATTACAGCTTTTGTTTCCACTGATGAAATAAATGTCTCTATGTTTTTGAAGTCTCTTTTTCTTGTGTTTAGGGAATGGATAGCACCTCTATTAGGCACTGTTTTCCATTATTACTAACAGCTCTGTAGTTATGACCCATCTTTAAATCCCATTCATTCTATCTCTAATGGAGGTGGGACTTGCTGGAGAAAATATTCTCAACACATTGACTATCTTTCTGTGCACTTAAGGACTTAAAGCCAAACCTTGAACTTCAAGTTCTGAAAGGTATTATACACGGAGACTCTTACTTCTTCACAGGACTAGAAACTGCACCATTCTATATACATCCTCTTTCTAGGATCAAGTGGTATTCAAACATCATCCTTTCCTCACACATTTGAAGATTTCTCATGCATTTGACAAGGGAGGTTAAGAGGTAAGGAGAAATGAAAGGATTGGAGATTAAAAGCATCAGATTTATTTGACAGAAAAAGGTTGAAGGACAGGGTTGCTATGGGTAATAGAAGAACCACACACTGCACACCACAGTGCAGAAGAAATCTAACACACGTGTAGGGTTATCACAGTAGCTCGGAATGATTTCTTTATTCCATAATCTGAATATTTATTTTTTGAGCTTTTCTGAAGAGTTAGAGTGATATTGTATACCCTGACACCGTGAGGTGCTGACTTACTGAACTCAAACCATCTGTAACTTTAATATATCCAAATGAATTAAAAAAAAAAGTCAAGGATCTGCCATATCATTTTCCATTTGAGAGAATGTCCTAGATATTTTACCTTTATTTTATAGAAAATTGGAAATCTGGAGAAGTCAGGATCTAGTTCATGATGACTGCATATTTCAAGTATAAGCACAAATTGTGAGCATATAGCATGCTTTTTTGAAAGGAATTTTACAAAGATGATGCATGGATTTGCAGGAAAGTGATTGATTAGTAGTATTTCAGAATTTTCTTTTATGTCAAATCAGAATCCAGGTAAGGCTATTTGTTGCTGTGGTTTCATAATCTGCTTTGTCGTTCACAGATATTTCTATTGCTCTTACCATAGAAGAGGCAGGACTCTTTAGAGCAAAGCAAACACAGTACAACTCATTATGGTAACAATGGCAGAAAAAGCTATAAAGATCAGGGCTGGACTTACACATATGGCGTTCGTAGTTTTATAATAAAGGCCACTAGAACCCACAGATACCACTTTTTTTAGATTTTGCACCAGAAGGGATCTGGCACTTATCATCATACTAATATTTTACAGTTATTAAAATAATGTACCCAGTGAGGTCTATGAAATATGTTGACTTAATCCTGAGTACCTTGTGGATTTGGACCTGTTGAATGGGATTACTGTTGTGAACTGTCATCCTGTTTACAAGCGTTGGGACTCGCTCGACTCCATGCTGTTCTCTGTGCACCACTGAAAGTAGCAACACGTGAATCTAACATTCAAATAACAATGGTATACAGAACTAGACGTACCAGTTTTACTTTAAACCATAGATAGTTGGGATTCATTTGTAACTAGCATATTCTTCTTGTCCTGAAAAACACAGAAATCATTACTAGAAACGAGATGCTGTAATGACAAGAACTCAATCTACATTACAGGGCACTGCATTTGAAAACTATGTGATTAGGAGTAAAGACAATCTTATTTGAAGCTAAAGAAATGGTTGTTAATGTTTTACCATGGGAAACATTTGGAGGAAAAACTATTCTTTGTAATAAAGTAGAATGCAGACAATATCCCCCAAAGAGCTAGGTTAAAAATTAGTTGGAAAAGAGACTGCTTGAAATATGAGTTAGTAATATTGAATGTTTTCTATTCAAAAGTAATGTAACTAAAAGTAGTCTTAGACAAAAGTAGGTGTCTGTTTACAAACAAGAAGAGGAAAACATTTTAGAGCATATAACATGGGGGCTTTTAGAGTTGAAGGGTGCCATTGATTCTTATCTATCCAGCACCACGCACTCTGTTGCTCTGTGTAAAACTCACAAATGGAGTACAAGGCATGCCCTGAAACATTACAGACAGCTAGGAGTGAGCAGTCTTGGGAGAGATTAACCTTTGCCTCATTTGTAGAGAACATATAGACTACAAATACCCATGTTTGTAAATACTTCTTGCAAGTGCTAAACAAAGGAAGGAATAAAAGACCTGAAATTAAATCATCCAATTATATTTGGTATCTTATTATATATAAATTCATGCTTTGCTTACTCTTTTACTTTCCTCCCCTCCTCCCTCTGTATTTCGAGGACTGGGAGTTGTGAATGGCACAGATTCTCCAAGCATTATTCAGAAAACTTGGATTTAGGTCTAGAAGTAGCACTGTGATAGACTCGCTGCATTTTATGCACCCTGGGGGAGAGATACAAATAGTTAGAACTTGGCTGACTTCTGTAAGCTGTTTTCTTTTGACTCACATATGGTTCCTACCTCTGAATCTCTCCAGAGGAAGATTTTCTATTTTCTAACATATAATGAAAGTGTTGTATTTTATTGGAGTTTTGTTGTTTTGTCAGTAGTGCAGATCGAATTTAAGACCTCCCGCCTTCAGGGCAAGCACTGTACCACCTCGCTACAGCATCAAGCCTTCCTAGATGGTCTTAAGGTATCATTTTGGGGGATCAGTAGTTAAGAACACTTGCTGCTCTTATAGAGGGCCAACGTTATGTTCTCGACACCCAAACCAACAGCTCACAACTGCCTGTAACTCCAGTTCCAAGGGATTTGACGACCTCTTCTGGAGTCTTTAGACATACAGACTCAGAACCTTCAAATTTCCTAAGTGCTTTCAAAAATCAGTACTTGAGCATTTATTTGGAAACTGTCCACAGCAACTGGACATGCCATGTCTACTTAATAGCAAATTGAAAATACTGTCCGCAGTATTAAGCAGTGACTTCCCTGTGAAGATTGTGAATGCTGGAATGTGTGACCATTCACCAAAGGACTCCTGTATTAAGCTGTCTTCCCTCTCCTGTACAGCTACCCTATTCTGGTCCATGGACACCATTCTTGATCCGTTCATATAAGAATCATTATCTCAGAGTTTTGTCGGTTTAATATGAACTCTTATCCTACTGTGTGCACATGTCTGCTATGTGTCCTCATTTTAGAAATATTAGTTTGAGCAATATGTTTAATTTTCTGAAAAAGTTCTAAGACAAGCATAACTTATGTCTTGCTCCTTTAAAGTTTTTATTATTTTTCTGCGATTGGAATGAAACCCAGGACCTTCTGCCTTAGCAAGCAAATACTCTACCACTGAGCTTCATTTGCAGCCTGTATGTCCTGTCAGAACTGGCAATATTTCACATAGAAATGAATGCAGTAGCCTATGTCCTGTAGGGAAGAGATAGATCAGAAACACTATTGGTGATCTGGTAATAAAACATATATTTGTTATTTTGAACACCTGGGATATGGGAGATCCAGTTACTGCAGTATCATGTAGTATCATCTGGCTAACATTTGACAAATACAGTAAACTTTCAACAGTAAGAAGTTCCATTGCTTGTAACTTCACCATTGTAGAATAAAAAGAAAATTGTGATACATTTATTTGCTATGCTTATGATATAGAAATGGGATAATATGTTGCAGCCTCTGCATCAAAGCATTATTTACTTAAGGAAATAAAATGCATTTTGAGAACCTCTGGGGTTTTTTTGTTTTTTGTTTGTTTGTTTGTTTTTTATTTTTAACTGTCTTTTGGGTAGCATCTATTTTTTTCTTTTATCAGATTTTTTAAAACTTTTAAATGTTATCCCCTTTCCTGTTTTCCCCATCCAGAAACCCGCTATCCCATTCCTCCCTGCTTCTATGAGAGTGCTCCCTCACCCACCCACCCACTTCCTCTCACCTCCCTACCCTGCCATTCTCCTATATTGGGGCATCCAGCCTTGACTGAACCAAGGACCTCTTCTCCCATTGATGCCTGACAAGGCCATCCTCTGCTACATATATGCAGATGGAGCCATAGGTTCATTCCTGTGTTCCCTTGGGATGGTGGTTTTGTCTCTGGGAGCTCTGGAGGAGAGGGGGTCTGGTTTGTTGATGTCGTTGTTCTTCCTATGGTGTTGCAAACCCCTTCTCTGTTCTTAAAAGGCAAAGATGTTTTCAATCAATTTGGTCTGTTTCTGAGCTGAGAGCTAGGATTGTATCTTTGAATAATGTCCTATATCATTTAACTTGTTGTTAATGTTTTTCATTTCCTAATTTGGTGCTAAGATTTCAACCTTGATTATTTGGTCAAATTAAAAAGGTCAAATATCAAGATTCATAATGATAGAGGGCTTCAAAAATATAGGGATGATAAATCTTAATTCATATAAATTTAGTGGTATAATACTTTACAAATTACCTTGAGATTGTTAAGAATCTACTTCTCTATGACTCATCAATGGGTGTTAATGTAATCATGCTATGTCTATTGTAAAATTTTAGGAGACCTGCCTGCACTATATTTTTCTTTGATGTCCTAGCTCTCAGTCAACTGAGCAGTTGAACTCCCATGAATATATTTGATGAGAGAAACAGGACATTTATTAAGTAAAAGCCAGAAAAACACCTGAAAATAAGCTGATATCTGTCAGAGAATTAATATCTACACTATTAAGAGATTTCAAAATATCAAATACCAAAAAAAATTCCACTTGGCGTTTATGATGGTTTGCATATGCTTGGCCTAGGGAGTGGCACTATTAAAAGGTGTGGCCTTGTTGGAGAAAGTGTGTCACTGTGGGGTGGGCTGGGAAACCCTCCTCCTAGCTGCCTAAGGATGCTCAGTCTGTTCCTGTCTTCCTTCAGGTGAAGATGTTGAACTCAGCTCCTCCTGCACCATGCCTTCCTCGATGGAGCCATGCTCCTGCCTTGATGACAATGGACTAAACCTCTGGACCTGTGAGCCAGACCCAATTAAATGTTGTCCTTTATAAAGCTTGCATTGATTATGGTGTCTGTTCACAGCAATAAAACCCTAAATAAGACAGCATTCGATCAATATTTTTTCACAAAAGCATATATGCAAGTAACATACTGACTTATGTATTTAGATATATGTGAATGTACATATAAATTTGAATGTCAAAGAAAATTTCAAAATGGGCTATAATTTAGGTAAGAAACCAAGATAAATAAATCAAGGAAGAGTGTGAAGAACATGTCCTGAGAAGGTGTGAAGGAAGAAATGGTACAGTTTATATTACAATGAAGATAAAAGAAATAATTTTAAAAATCAAACAGAAAGGACATACAGAATAAGCAAACATTACTAGTAAATAAAATTATAGCTGACTTTCAAATATGCAAAAATAACGAAGAGTCTTACCCTCAGTGAAATGGTTATTAAATGTACAGTGATTCTAGCTCATGTATATCATAATGCTAAAAAACAAGACATAAGAAATACTGGTAAAGATACAGGGAGAACCAAACACACATGAATGGAAGAAATGTTCACTAATGAAACTATTGTGGAAATTGGTATTATTAGTTAGCAACATAAGAATAAAAGTCTAGGAATTTGATTAGGCATAACAGAGAAACACTTTCTCATCCATGACTACTGGAACTTTATTCACTATAGTCACAGTATGAAGCAATCCTTGATACTCATCCCCAGATGGAAAAAAAGAAAATACAATATATATATATATATATATATGTGTGTGTGTGTGTGTGTGTGTATACACATATATACCATGTTTATGTGAATATACATAAACATATATGTATATACATGCACATATATATGTGTGTGTGTATATGTATGTATGTATAATATTTTTTCCCCAAAATAAAGCAGAATGAAAGCATTATATGGATGAGAAAGTTGTGTGGTATAGAGTTAAGATATCATGTAAAACATTTTCCCATATAAACTTTTTACACACAAACACACACACACACACACACACACACACACACACACACACACAAATGATTTGAAAATAGCAAGGACACAAAAAGAAGAAAAGGGGAGCAGAGTGTGGTAAGGGAGAAACCAGAGAGGGTATTGAAATCTGTGTTGTGAAAACAAGGAGGGACAATTGAGGAGAAGAGTGGGCAAGAGGTAGGAGAGGGCAGTTCTGGGTGAATTAAAATAAAGCCAAATGACGTATTTGAATAAAAATGTCACAATCAATCCTATTGCTTTGTATGCTGTTTAAATATAACATACAACAAAATCTGTATATTATCAAGTCCTGCTTAGCTGTGATGAAAACAGACTCTCATGGGAAAGTAAAAAACTATTCAGCTTACAATCTCAAGGAGTAAATTTGAGGTTTCTGATTCTGTCCACTGCCTTAAGCTAAAGGTTGATGTTGAGCCATAAAGAAAATTTATTTGTTTTCATAGACTGACAGTATTTTGAAGAATTCGAGAACAGATGGGAACAATATAACAAGGATATACATATATATATATATCCTTTGATAATGCCATATGTAGGGAGAATGAGATTAAGAAACTCTTCACCTCATTAATATGCTAATTAATCAGCAATTATTTTTTCAGAATCCTGTGGCCAAATACATAATCTCAGATTTTCAGGTCCACTGGGTTTTGCAACCCTAAGGGAACATTAAACACAGAGAGAAGAGTTGCTTTTCTCAACTTGTGCAGTATGAAAATTCTAGTTCTAAACATGAAATGAATATTATAGCCCATGTAGCTGTGACCTTCAGTCAAATCACCATAAGCATCAAGAGGAAGCATGGCTGTGGTTGAGTGTCGTGCCCAACCTCGACCAGCAAGGAAGACATGACCAGCGAAGATCTTCTTCAAGCAGTTTTACTCAGGAACCTTGATACAATCTTCTGACCCCGGGGAACCCCCGCACCACACTTAAATAGCTAGCGCTGGCCAATCCCAGCAAGCCACGTGGGTCATGCAGATAGGCTGTCACTTTGCGGAAGCTAGCAGGCCAGGCAGGCATAGCCAAATAAGGACTTGTTTACTACAAGGAGCGCTCACTGTTGGGAGGGTGGAAAGCAGAAACCAGCGCCATCTTTGAGGCGCGGCACGTCGCAGCTCCCTACAGTTGATATCAAAAGTACTGTGGTTCTTAGTGATAGTAACCATACAGGTGACAGGTAAGTCTATAGTGATGTCAATGAAGCTATGGAAGTTCCTTCATGGAGCAAGTAGGTGGAGTGTCAGAAGCCTCTTAATTGAGGATCCACTCATAACTACCTCCTGTTCCGGCTGTCTTCTATGTCTTCTTGGGCATTCTAAATTAGACAGGAGGTGGAAGTGGAGACTTTCCAGTGGTTCACCTGTTCATGCTTTGGTGGTTATGAGACTCCTGGTGATACAAGACATTCTTCTACGTAACCCCAAGGAAGTCATTGTCTCATCAAACTGAATGTTGTTGGAGTCCTTTCTTTAGGATGTAGATGTCCTCTCTGTGTGAGACCAATAGATATTTTTTGTGTTTCCCTAGGTATTCAAATAACAGGGGGAGGAGTTGTGGAGAACATATTTAAGGATAAAAAAAATTAAGTTACAAAAAAAAAGGAATGTCTGATGCTTCTGATACACTGGAGACTTAACTGTTGCCTTACGTGAGCTGCAATTATGTTTTATTCACAGGCAGAGACTAGAAAACCAAAACAGAAAGCTTAACTCTCAGGTGTTCTCAACACTTAGACATTTCATTTGATTCTAAAAATCCATGTCAATCTGCTCCCAAAAGTACTTGCTTCTAGGCATTAAAAAGATATAATTTTAATTTAGTTTACATTTTTTCTGCCTAACTTATTTTCAGAAGTGGGGTCAAAATAATTCTGAAGCAGTAATAGATGACCCCTAGAATCATGAAAATGACTCTGTTCATCCTCCAGTTACTCTAGACTACATTTTAAGTTTTATAAAACTTTTCCATTGTCACTATTAAATGGCGATACATGACATGTATACAGTAATATACATGTATGGGTATAACACTGTATTTTACAGGTCTATTATATGATAATATTAAAATCATTTTAATTTTCCACTCACATTCATGGTGAGAAGAATAAAGTTTCTCACTGAAGTTAGATGGTTAAATAAGAGTAAGTGATCAGGCCTTTTTCTTCCCTCTTGGACATGATGCTCTGCAGTTGTTTTTTTTCTACCATCTTTCTGTCTATACTGGCTAGTTTTACTTTTTACTTGACATATTCTGCATTCACCAGGAAGGAAAGAATCTCAGTTGGGAAATTGCTAGACCTTATTGGTCTGTGGTCATACCTATAAGGCGTTGTCTTCATTTCCAACTGCTATAGGAAGGTTCAGCTTACTGTAGGCAGAACCATAAGGTGGTAGTTGGCTCTGGATTATATAAATATTAACTAAGCATACTTCAAAGAATTAGCCACTAAGCAGTGTCCTGTCCCCTTACCCCTGCCCAATCCCTGGCTCCAAGTTTTTGCTCTGAGATGCTTTTGGTCATAGTTTACATCATAACTATGAAAGAAGAAAATAAATAAGAATTCTGTATTTGTACTGTTAGAACAATAAACGGAAGAATTTTTCAGCTTCTAAATTCACAGCTTCTAAAACCTCCCTTGTTTGTCTCAAATTTTTCCCAAGTTCTTATTTTTTCAAGGTTTTTGATGACCCATATAAAAGTCCAGACAGTCTGATTGGTTTTGGCAACATTTCATATTACTCTCAACTCTAAGATATTTTGCAAATGTTGGAAGTTAGATACTTGCATGAACTAACCATGTTTCTTTATGTATGTGGAATTCATGACTTGGAAAACATATTGAAAGTTTTGGATCAGTTTAGACATGCCTTGAAATAGCTAGCAGGATTATATTAGCCATAGTCAAAATAGAGTAACATCTTGCAGTCTGTATATCAGAGCAGTAGTATGAATGAATTTTGAAGTGCTATTGCATACATATTATTTTTTTAACCATAAAATGAATTCAGTGTTAAATAGTCTCATTTCACAACAAACTGACACATTCATTTTACATTATCAGAAGTCAGGCTAGAGAGATGGCTCAGTGGTTAAGAGCACTGACTGCTCTCCAAGAGGTCCTGAGTTCAATTCCCAGCAACCACATGGTGGCTCACAACCATCTGTAATGAGATCTGATGCCCTCTTCTGGTCTTTCTGAAGACAGCTAGTATAGGCACATACATACATTAAATAAATCTTAAAAAATAAAAATAGAAAAATAAGTACCAGGAGTCATAACATGGACCACATAGTGGACATTTGCTACTTATATTTATTTCTAATTCTTAAAATAAACATAAATGTTATTATAATTATTTACTGTTGGAAAAACTAAAGTGTAGAATATTCAGATACTTGATACAGCTAATAAATGATAAATAAGAATACCATTTAGATCTTGTATTTTGTATCCATGATTTTAAACTGTTTCTACAATGTAAAAACATCAATCAGTGAGTGCAATTTAAATAAAAACAAAAGGTATTAGTTACTGAATCTATTTAAGTATTGAATCATATCAAGTATAAACCATGAGCTTCATTCCTAAAAAACTATTTCTGAATTCCATATATAAATTTTAATTTTTAAATCATATTTTTCTATCATTTGATGTAATTTGTCCATGAATGATTAGCAAATCTTCATTTAAAACAGGTAATAGGGGATGAAAAATTAGATGACTCAGTGTTAAATGCCCTTTTTCAGAGGACCCAGGTTCAGTTCTCAGTGCCCATGTTGGGCGACATGTAACTCTAGTCTACAAGTAAACTGGATGGATACAGCACCACCTTCTGGTTTGTGGGCACCAGGATGCACATGGTGCACATACAAACTAGCGGCACATGCGCAGACACATAAATAAAATTGACTTGCAGAAAATATATCGGATTAAGTGTAAAGCAAAATGAAGCGTGTGATCCACTAGAATAAATTTACAGTGACATGAATGTCAGCAGGAAGGGCGTAAACTGTGTTTGTTATCTGTTTGTTCGTGTTCAGGATCTTCAGTCTCTCGCTGTCTCTGTCTTTATCCGTTTTTGTGTCTATGTCTCTCTATGTCGGTGTTGCTTTCTGCCTGTGTGTCTCTCTGTCTGTCTGTTTCTCTCCATCTCTCTCTGCCTTCTAGCTCTTTGCCCATCCTGTATGTGTATTAACATTTTCATCAATTTAACACAAGCTAAAGTAATTTCTGAAGAAGGAATTGCAACTGAGCAAAAGGAATTACAATAAGATAGATCTATTGACAAATTCATGAGGGGGGGTTTCTTAATTAGTGGTTAATGTGGAAAGGCCTAGATCTTTGTAGATGATGCTGCTCTAGCGCAGGTTGTCCTGAGTGTATAAAAGAGGCAGACTGATTAAGGAATAAGACATAGGGTTTCTGGTCCCAGGTTCTGGTCCTGGCCAGTTGTCCCATCCTGCAGGACAGTCAACGAGGGTGCAGAGGGTAGCTGGAAGAGAATGGGGGACAAGTGGCATGAAGAAAGATGCCAAGACAAGAGTGTCATCAAAGCAACAATTTTATTCTTTCCCAAGACTGAATTTATACCATAACAGGAGTAACAGAGAGAGGGGGGAAGTGGAAAACATTTACTAAGGCCAAGGACACAGCTCTTGTGGTCAGCTGATGTCAACAGGATGTTGGTTCCTCAGAAAGGTTACAGGTTATATCATTGGACATCCTGATGTCAGATGTATTTATCAGCAAGGCCACAACTTTGTCTTATCATTATTCATCCTGACCACCAGATTTGTATTAGTCTTCTGCAGCTGGTTAAGGATTTTCCATGAATCCAGTCATAGTTAACTCTAACTATAGAATTAACATCAGTAATTGAGGGTTTTAAGGGCATAGCTCCCAATATCTCCCCCTTCCTTATAATCAAATGAAAAGGTGACCCATGGCCATGCTATCCTGGAATGAGCCCCTCAGGAACTGCATCTATCTTATGTTAGAGTGATATTTGTCACATGGCCAAGAGAATGTGGTGGCCAGGGTCCATCATGGGATAAGGCAGCAGCTAATGGCAGCCCTCCTGTCTTAGACCCTGTATTCATGAGGATATCTCTCTCTTACCCATCATTGACTGACGCAGGGGTGACAATTCCTTGATGTTTCAGCAAAGGCATCAGGACAGCAGGCAGAAAAGAATGTTGACCCCATTTGGCTCAAAGACAAGAAGGTCCTTGCCTGGGCTGGGAGGAGATGTGTAGGTGAGCTTGGCCCTCACCAAAGGCATCCTCCATAGTTAGCCTATGATAATATACCTGAATAGGTTTTGCTGCCATATTATTTACCTGTTGTTTAACAGAGCTGGTTAAACGATTAAATGCCCAAGGGCCAAAAGATATAAGCAAAAGAAGGCCTACTAGGGGGCCCAACAGGGAGGGAAGCAGGGTGGACAACCAAGGGGAGGTAGAGAACCAATTTTAATACCAACTCTCAGCCTTTTCTCTTTTTCATTTTCTCCTTTCTCAGCCTTCTCTTGACCTTTTTCATGCTCTCTTTAACCCTATTCTAAGACACAGGAAATATCCAAGCACTACCTTTTCTGACAAACCAGAGATTGCTCAAAGTTGGGAAATTAAAGATAAAAAGCCAATCAGAAATAAGTACACTTGTTAGCATGTATGATTTATGTAAAAGGGGGAGGGCAGACAACTGTTCTTCCTGATTAACCTCTGACTCTTAAGGACAGTGTGAGTCAAAATTAAAATAGTCAGATATACTTAAAACACTGCTCCATTTTGGACAGATGTGGAAGTTTAAAAATTGAATGAATTTATATGACTGTAAATGTTTACCGTGAAATATCACAGAAGGGATACCACGAGGTAGAGAATTACAATTTTAACTAATATTAAAAATCTTAAATAATTTGGAGAAAACTCAGCATTGAATTATAACCATCAAGAAAAAACAATAAAGCCATTAATAGATGTCCCGTGCATGTTATTTAAGAAACCAGCAAAACCCCAAGTCATTACAGTACAGTAACAATGACTGAAAGTTAAATAGTATGTTAATACACAGAAGGAAAAATAACATGTTAATTGCCATTGTTGAAATTCCCAAAGTAATTCCAATAGACAATTCAGTTTGGGTTCCTGCAACAATCATAATTGCGTTATCCAAAAAGCCAAACCCTATGAAAGGTATCGCACTGTGGAAGAATACATATCTCAGCTGTCCTGAAGGGGGTGGCAGAGCTTCCAGTTCTTCTTGTGCAACAGCAGTGGACTCAAAGCGGTGCAGCTCTTTGAGCAAGCAGCTCCTCTCAGTGGAGTGCAGGCTGTAGATGAAGTTTCGTCTGCCCTGCACCGTGTTCAGTGCCTCCCTGGGCTCCTTCTTGGGATGAGTGCCCAGACGCCGAGGAGTAGGAATGTACAGGCTCTTTGAACAATTTTATGGCAAATATAATCCCTGTATCAGCACCTGACTGAAACATTCTAAGACCCCAAGTATATCCATGTGTTCAATCCTGGTTTTGACCCGTAGAAGTAAATTTAATATTTAGGAGGATGCATCATCCCATTGTTTTAGAATTAGAACCCTCACAATGGGAATCTGGGACATGCATATTAGTAGGATGGAAGGTATTATAAGTCAAACATTATATTAGGTATGAAATTAGGTATTAGGAGATGAAATTCTTGAGAACAGGGGAAAGGGACCAGGCAAGAAACCTACGGGGTGGCCCGGGTGAAACAACCAGATCAGGTGACAAGTAGCATTCAGTCACACAGATAAACAACACAGCTTTCTTGGGATGAAAAGGCCAGTGCAAAAATGAGCGCAAGCTTTGTGCCTGTGAAACAGAAAGGCAAGCAGAGGGGCAGCTGGAGTCTGTTACTGGCTGTTTCTCTGGACTTAGATTCTCCCTTAAGGAGTACCTTCCTTCAGTGTCAGCTCGGTGGCTCTGCCTCTCAAGAGACCCAGCCTCTAAATGACACTAGGCTTCCAGTAAGAACTAATAACAAAAGGATGGAGAGATGGCTAGGACCTGGGTGCTAGATGCCAAGTGTTTGACAAAAGAATTGTATGGCTCTTCTGCTTTAGGGAGGATGTTTCTTCCAGGCTGTCAGACACACCTGGCGACCTTGAGTCAAGAGACCAGGAGAAAATAGCATCTGAGTATTGAAGGGAAGCTCGCCCAGGGGGGTGTGATCCGATTGAAGCCTCAGGTATCAGAAAGTAATCTATAGTCAGAGATAACTGGTTCACGTGGGCCTATAAGGAGTCTTTTCGCTGCCATTCCTGAGGCAGGAGTCACAGTTAAGCTGGGCTTCCTGCCTCTTACATCCAATAAAGAGATTGCTAACATTGGAGCACTGGCCTTTAGTAGAACTACAGCCCTCCCAGTGCCTCTGAATTCCAGGACTCCAGTAGCAGTCCCAGCCCTTCATCAAGCTGTCTCACTGGGTTAGAGGGCCATGGAAAAGGAAACATTGGTCCTGACCTTGGCCACAGCCTCCAGTGGAGTAGGCTGAAGAGCCGGTGCCAAGGCTTCTCCTGATATCATCTTAGGGTAATCCCAGCAAAAGCCTGTTCTGAATTCTGTCTGACAAAACAAAGTTCCTCTCAGTCTGCTGCAGACTCTTTCTGAAACTACTTTAGGGACTCCCCTACCCCCTAACCTGGGAAATTTTGACCACAGGGGCAGGAACTGGCTCTCGCGGGGATAGTCCTAAGAATATCATTAATAAGAGACCAGTAACTGAAGGCAACAACTTGAATTTTCTCAGGGCCAAAAGTCTCATAATAGCCTTTAAAACAATCACTAACTCTTTGCTATCTTTTTTTATCAATCATTCCCTCATGGGGGAACTATGAACAAATATTTCCTATGAAGTCTAAGAATTTCTTTAAATCTTTTTTCTTAACCCTATTCCTCGAGTCCTGAATGACTCCTTTGACAGTCACAAAACATGACTGAAGAATGCTTGTCTCATCACTCACCACTGAGATCTGTATCTTCTGGGGAGAAACATATCAAACGGCTGAACCAAGGTTGGGCGGTCCACCGTAGCCAGAGTGGGAGGTGGGGAGCAAAGGCTCCGAGGAAGAGGGAAGACAGTCCTGTCTGTTCACGGGGATGATATTCTCCACCAGGAGACCTCCAAACAGCCGAACTTTGGGCTCCAGTTGTCCCGGCCAATTGTCCCATCCTGCAGGACAGTCAACGAAGGTGCAGAGGGTACCTGGCAGAGAATGGGGAACAAGAGACACAAAGAAGGACACCAAGACAAGAGTCTGATCAAGGTGACAATTTTATTTTTTCCCAAGGCTGAATTTATACCATAAAGGGGTAACAGAGAGAGGAGGGAAGTGGGAAACATTTACGCAGGTCAGATGATGTCAACAGGATGTTGGTTTTTCAGAAAGGTTACAGGTTTGTCATATTATTAGTAGAAGGATGTTGGTTTCTCAGAAAGATTACAGGTCATCCTGTAACAGGATCCTGTAACAAAGGCATCTTCACATCAGATGTATTTCTCAGCAAGGTCACAACTTTGTCATATTATTATTCATCCTGACCACCAGATTCAGTGGTCTTCTGCAGCTGGCAGGGGATTTTCCATGAACCCAGTCATACTTAACTCTAACCATAATATTAACATCAATAATGGACGGTTTTAAGGAGGGCATAGCTCCCAACAATGTTCCTGCCTTGAGTTGCTGTCCTGACTTAAATGATGGACTGTGATGTGGACCTTTCAAGTGAAATAAACCCTATTATCCCCAAATTGCATCTGGCCATGGTTTTTATAACAATAGAAACCTTAACTTAAGATGATATGAGCCAAGTTTTTCAACCATGATGATCTCAGCAGTGAAACAAGTCTCAGCTTTATGTCTAGGGAAAAGATATCAATAGAACCTGAATGAATTAAATGTATTTATTTAAATAGTATGAAAATAAAGTGCTGAATATTCTAAATGATTAGACTTGTGGATAAGCAGTTATGGAAAAAGTTTCATATCAGAAAGCATTACTAACTTTAAGCTTTGAAAGCAAAAAGTAAAAAAATGTAATTGCTTTCCTAATTTACAAACTCAGTGAGATAGAGAAGTAACCTACATGTTTTAATTTCATTCCCGTTTGTGTGATAAAGAACCTTAACAAAAAACAACTTATGAGATGAAGGGCTTATTTGGATTATAATATCAATTTTCAACAATTCATTTCATCGAAGTAAAGCTGGAAACTTGTGACAATTCATCTTACATCCATAGTAAAGAAAAGTGAGACAATGAATGTTTGCATAACTACTTATGCTCAACACTCTCTTTACAGTGGATAATTCAGGAACCATTGTCTAGGAAATGGTACCATGCACAGAGGGTTGGTTTACCCACACTGATTACTATATCCAAATAGTACCCTATATACATGACCACAAACCAACTTGATCTAGACATTCTTTCAATTAAATGTTTTTCCCAATGTCATCCCAGGATGTGTTAACAGATAAAATATCCCAATAAAGGTCAATAATAAGAAACCCACAGCTAAAATTATACCAAACAAAAGCAATGCTGAAAGCTTTGACAATGATGTCTACTTTGGAAATTTTATTCAACACAGTACTAGGAATCATGGTCAGAGAAAGATAAAGGAAACAAAGGTAGCCAAACTGCAGAGGGAAACTTACCTTTATTGTGATTATAGATACACTGTAAACTTCTTCATAGAAAATCCTAAAGATGGCATTTAAAATGGTAAGAACTAATAAGTGACTTCAGTAAGGGTGCAACGTATAAAATCAACAAAGAAAATCAAGTGTTCCCACATGTAGATAATAATCTACCTGATCAAGAACTCTAGAAGACAATCTTATTAAATATCCAGAAACAAATGTAATCAACAAAGTGATGAAAATAAGTTGTGAGGTACCCTATGTTCATGGATTAGCAAAAGTAATTTTTAAATGTCCACACTAAATTAAAGCAGTCTACAGATTCACTGAAATACCAATATTTTTCTTCAGAGAGATAAAAAAATATTTGCTAAGTTCTGCATGAAAGCACAACAAATAGTCAAAACAGTAGTAAGAACGAAACAAGGTAGAATCATCACACAAACTGATTTCAAAATTGATGTACCTAGTCACTTGGATTTTAGTTAAATCCAGATATAGTCGAATTGACAATCAAGAAGATCAATCACACAGTGGCTCAGTGGGCTCAGCTATTTCTTAAGGTGGTACAGGAACTTTCATATCATCTACTTCATGCTAGTTTTGCTTGCATGAAACGTGTGCACATAATGTAGCAGTGGAGACTTGTTTGATGATTCCAGTAAAAATCCAGTTAAACAATATCATGTAGCAGGCTTTATGTACCTGTAGGGCCCCCCTAAGCAAACTGTGCTGCACCAGTTTTATCAGAGGTTATAGGATAATGGAGATGGCAGCAACTTTGGAGGTCTGTGAGGAAAACTTCAGGACAGAGTAGAGCTGCCTAATAGAAAGACTACATGCATTCAAATGGAAATAGTGTAGGAAAGAGTTAATCATTCCTACTGAAGTTCTCTGCCAGGTTTTGGTCAGATTTTGGTCAAATAAGGATCCCAGCATTTACTGCTATCCCCCATTCCTAATATTTACCTGGTGTTATTATATATTAGAAATATATTTTCGTGACTTTTACAACTAAGAATGTGTTTTTATTCTCAGAAGTGACTTTGCACTTTCAAAATCTCTTTTTTCTTTTCTCTTTTCTTTCATTGGATATTTTCTCTATTTACATTTCAAATGTTACCCCCTTTTCTCATTTCCCCTCTGGAAACCCCTATTCTATCCCACCTCCCCTGCTTCTTTAAGGGTGCTCACCCACCCACCCACACACCCACACACACTGTCCCTCCGGCCTCCCTAACTTGATATTTCCTACATTAGGGCATTGAGCTTTCACAGGACCAAAGGCCATCCTCTGCTACATATGCGGCTGGAGCCTTGGGTCCCTTCATGTGTATTCTTTGGTTCGTAATTTGCTCCCTGGGATCTCTGGGCTGTCTGGTTGGTTGATATTGTTGTTCTTCCTAAGGAGTTGCAAACCCTTTCCTTTCTTTAACTCCTCCATTGAGGATACTGTTCTCAGTACAATGGTTGAAAACCACAAACGTGAGAATTTATTAAGTTGGACTAAATTTATTTTACATTATTTCATGGTCATGGGCATTTGGAGCCAACAAATTGTGATTTCAATGTGAAATGTACTCATAGGGTCATGACTTCACCATTTAGTACCCATCTCACTGTAAGACCCGACTGGTGCCAGTAAAACACTAGAAGATGGGTTTCTCTGAAGGTTTGATTTACCTCTAGTTCCATCTGATGCTCTCTGCCTCCTGTGCCTTAAAACACATGGATGGTCCTGCTGTTGCTAACTCTGGCATGCCTTCTTTTTTTGATGAACTCAATCCTTTTGAAGCCCCATGAAAAAACACATTATTCCTCTTACAAGTTATATCTGTTTGTATATATTGACACAATAGTAACCAACAAAAGCCTTAACAGCTATAATGATCAGCTTAAAATTGATTAAAGACTAGAGGCTATGAAACTACAGGAAGAAAACACATAGAAAATTCTGGAAAACATGCCTAGATAATTCAAATTAGATCATAGTAGCATAAAAAATAAATTAGAAAAATAAACAAATGAGATGACATTAAACTGAAAATGTTCTACACAGCAGAGGAACATACCAACAGAGGAATAAGAAAAACTAGATCATTTAAAAAATAGATGCAAACTATAGATCTAATATGAGCTAATATACATAATCTATAATGAAGACATATTACTCAGTAGCAAATGATAATAATCTAATTGAATTAAGCCAAAGCCCAGCATAGACATTTCTCAAGTAAGACATTCCCACAGGCATAAGAATTAATGCTCAACATTACTAATCACTAGGGAAATGCAAAATAAACACCATAATGAGGTATTACGTCATTCCAATGAGAATAGCTATTATCAAGAACACAAAATAATACAGTCCAGAGTATGGAGCAAAGAGAACACTTATACACTATTGCGAGAATGTAAATTACTAAGGGCTTGTATGGAAAATAAAATTGCACCTACTCAGAAAATTATAAATAGAAGTACCATGATTGATATCTAACAATCCTACTCATGTATGTACTCAAAGGGAATGTAATCATGCTGAAAAGATAGCTGCCCTCTCATGATTATTGCAGAAGTATTCATGATGGATAAATGAAAATGAGATAAACATGCATGCAGAGAGCACATGGCAGCACAGAGATGCTGCATCCCATTCTTTTGACAAAGCACACAAAGCTGAACAACATTATGTTAAACGAAATGAGTTAGATACCTGATGATCTCTTTATATTAGGAGTATATTAGTGTCAACCTCATGGAAATATGGCTGTCTGAGGATCAGATGAATGGCAGGGCAGAGTTGGTAAACAGGTGGAAATATAGTCAGATAGAGTGGATAACTTCCTGCATTTATTACATGATAAAGTGATTATCATTGATATCAGTGTGTTTCATTTCTCATAATAGCTGGAAGAATTTTGAATGTTTTACTTCACATAAATAATCCTTGAGTTGTTTGATACATTATTCATTATTATTCTTATTTTAAGTAATATAAATATGAACAACAAAATTATATAGTACCCCATATTTGTACATTATTATGTCATTAAATTAAGATGAAATTAAAATTTAAAAAGCCATAACTGGAAGCCCACTAGGACTAAAATATGTACCAATATAGTAGGAAAGTAATTGAAGTTACCAACTGTGAAAGGACAATGGATCTAGATACCGACTCTTATAGTCTCAACTCCTAGTAACCTTCATGTGACTCACCTGCCAACATTACTCCTAAAATTGCCAGTGTTGTGTATATTTTGCTTGTGGAAGCAGGAAGAGGCACACAGAGATAATCATCATCAAGTATGCCAACAAGTGTTATTAAATTAAGAACTGAGAATGCTCTTTCGCTGACCCATAAATTTGGGAATGTCCTTGCAATGAGGCTATCGTATCCATTTCCTTCTTATCTGTTTGAGCGAGAAGAATTAGTTTCTGTGTTCCAAATTTTACTTGAAGTTACTTTCACTTTCCATAGAGTTTATGTTTGAAATGTAATCAAAGAAATCATCAAGAGATACTATTTTACCGTAATTTTAAGAAGTCAATTAATTTGTTGAGTGCTGTGTTTAAGAGAGAAAACTTGGCAAAAAGCAGAGATATACTTGTACAGCAGACAGAAATTCAGCAAAAGTACAAAATAGGAAGATGGTAAGAATATTGGTAATTCCTCATCTTTGTGGGATAAACTGGGGTTGAATAGTCACTTTAGACCCTTTGGAATATTTAAAGTCTATTTTTATTCATTCATCTATTGCTAGGCACATATGCTGACTCTATAAGTTGATTTTTTGATAGTGCTGTTACTATGGGTGGGCCAGGGTCTCTGCGGCATTCTGATTTACAATCCTTAGTGTCACACTAAAGGATTCTGTATTTGAGGAAAGTTAAACTCTATGCTTTAAGATGCTGATATTCCACTTTTAAAGCATATACTCATAGTACTTTCCATCCTACTGAAAGGACACTTGCTTAACCATGGTTATTGTAGCTTTATTCACAATAACCAGAACCTGGAAATAACCTAATATCCCTCAACAGAAGAATGGATATAGAAAACATGATGCCATTATTTAATAGAGTATTTCTCACTTCTTAAAAAAACGACATCATGAAATTTAAAGGCAAATGGGTAGACCTAGAAATTCAGGGTCATCCTGAATGAGATAACACAGAACCAGAAAGACATATATGAGATTTTAATATTCCATTGCTTTTAATTTCTTAACTTATATTTACTTTCTCTTCCTTATTTTTTAGCTTTTCAATACTGCATTAAAAAAGATTGTCTATATTGTCCTATAGTTGGAATTTTTCAATATAAGAAAATAAATTGAAATATTTTGATGAATTCTTTGGGAATCTCATACAATGTTATGTGATTCTTTGACTTTTATTTAATTTAGGGCTTCCTAAAAACTACATTTATGATCACATAAAAACTTAAAGATATCTCTCATACACTGGACCACCAACAAGGCAGCATATATCAGCTGATATGAGGTTCCCAACACATATACAGCAGAGGAATACCATGGTTGGGTTTAGTCAGAGAAGATGCACCTAACCCTCAAGAGATTGTATGCCCCATGGAGTGGGGGTCTGGTGGGGTAGGGGTGGGGGAAATAACCTCATGGAGATAGGGGCGGAAGTATGGGATGTGGAAGAGTCAGAGGGTGGACTGGCAGGGGGATAAAATCTGGAGTGTAGAAAAGAAAGATGAAATAAAAATTTTAAAAAAATTGAAGAGGTTTCAATTATCAATTCTATTAGTACTTTTTTGGTTTCTATTTTTTCTCTTGTCCCTATTGATACTCTGCAGTATGCTTTTAGGTTATGTGAGCCTAACAATCCACTGACAGAGTTTCTTGTATTTCAAAGAGATTAGGAAGCAGAACTTAGTATAGAAAGATAGATTTCTTTACAGTTAGGCCAAATGGAATGTCTAACCCACCAAACTTGGGGGCTCATCATACCACTTATAGAAAGCAATGATCTGAAATCTAGAACATAAATAAAAGTGTTGTTCAACTGTGCAATAGATTAATCTGTCCCTTACTAGGGAAAGCGGGCCCAGGCTTTGGGTTGCATTGGATTTTTGTTACAGAAACAGTTTTTCATTTGCCTGCCTGAGGAGAATGTTGAATTAAAGATCTCCACAGTTTGAAAAGACGAATAATTTCAGTTCTGCTGTTTATTTGTTTTGCAGGATGTAGAATCCCATGTCTTTATGGGTTTGGTGGACTCTTTCTTCCCATGGTCCACTCATTATTTCCTTCTTCCTACAGAGAAAGTTTTGTATTTCTTCTTTAGAAGTTTGCTTCAACCCCATGACTGTTAGAGACACATTTGTAGATGTGTAAAAAGTTGACATTATGATAGTTGATGGGGTAAAACATGAGTGTCTCTTTTTTGAATGTTCTCCCACAAGGTCTCCTGCATAGGAACATGGTTATATATGTAATTAATTAGTTGTAATAAAATAGTTCCTATCCTTGAGTCTTATTAAGAAATACATCATCTGACAATGTAATGTTCTAAAAGAACAAGGATTTTACTAGCTTGTGAATTAGAACTATGAAGACATAGTCTTTCTATGGACTTAGTTGGTTGTACTATTTCTTTTTTTGGTTATTTAATGATAGAGGCTTCATTGTCAAGAATCCTGACAAACAGATATCTCTTTCCCCTCAGAAACCTAACCTTAGTTTTTTCATATTATGTGTGGTTACAAGAGCTGTGAGAAGAAAGTGTAGATGGCTAAGAAGTTTTCAGGCTTCTATTATTGTGTTATTCACATGTAAGTTAAAGTAAGCAACATAAGTCACACAAGTTCCAAGCTGGGAAAAATAGACTCCAAAATCCACTTATTTATTTCCCAATCTTGGTTCCAGTATTGTGTGTGTGTGTGTGTGTGTGTGTGTGTGTGTGTGTGTGTACATATGCAGAAAATTATAGAATCTAAAGGAGGGCCTTTGATACTGTAAAGTGACAGGGAGTTTTGAGCTGATCAACAGGAAGGCTGGGAACCATATTTGTATTCTCTACCAAAGGAGTATGTTCTCTTAACACCTGAGCAATTATTCTAGCATCTGTATATACATTCTAATGGATATTTTCTACTATTAGAGTTAAAAGAAGAAGTTTCGACAGTTTAGAAAGTCAGAATATATTGTCATTTTTCTATTGTTATAATAAACATCATGAACAAAGCAACTTGGGGATGAAAGAATATTTTTAGCTTATAGGTGACAGCATATCACCAGGGGAAGCCAATGACAACACTCAAAATGGAAGAAGAAGGCAGGGGTTGACCCAGAGGCATTGGGTGGATTCATCTTACTAGCTTCTTCCTAAAGATTGATCAATCTGGTTTATGACACATTTTTGACCACTTACCCAGAAATGGCATCAATTGTAGAAATACTCCCCATAGATACCTACAAGCTATTCTGATGGTGTAATTTTCTCATTGGAGATAATTATTTTCTCATATGACTCTGGCTTTTATCAAGTAGATTAAAACTAACCAACAGAGATATTTTACGTCATTATTTTAATATGTAAATTTTAAGAAATACAAAGGTAAAACTAAATCCTAGCTTTTGCCTATGCTAAGCTCCTACCAATTTGTGTTGAGTTAATATAGGGATTATGTGGAGTGTATATTTCTAGAATCACAGTATGATGTCAGTAGTACTATGGAATCCTGACACACCATTTCTAAATAGAGTCATGTCTGTCTAATCAGGGTACTCAGCAGGAATCCACTCAGGAAGATGATGAGGACAGACAATGCGCCAAAAGCCTAGGAAAGATATCTGATTTAATTTCAAGTTGTGTTAATTGAACAAGATTTGTTAAGTAACGAAGATGGATTGTGACCAGCAAAAATTTTATTTCCATGCTTAATTATGTTAGATATCCATACTTTCCTTAGGTGTGCTTTTTTGTACTCTAAGAGAAGTATTTAGAGACAATATAGACACTGTCCAAAGAAAAATTGAATTATGATAATTGCTTTCTTTGTGATGGAACCTGATCATAATTTTATTTTTGTAAATGTACAGTTAAGTAGAATTTGCCTCTTCAAGTAAGAGAAAAGTTAAAATAGAGTAATTTGACTTAATTAAAATCTCGCTAAATTCATGAACAATACTACATGAAGATTTACATGGATTTAAATTGAACCACATACAAAGTTAATTTCTAAGATCTATAATACAATTTGTAAGTTGAGAATTTTTTATTGTGAAATCAAAATATGATGAAGATGAATCTGAAATAGTTTGTTTAATTGTACTTGAACCATTTGAATTGTTTAATGATCTTTCTAATTATACCCAAAAGGAACATTGTCTTTGAGATTCGAAGCATAAATCATTTTTAGAATACTTATTTAGCATGTATAAAACCAGGACAGGAAAAGAGATTTTGGTTTAAGATGAATTCTATAAATTGAAAAGTACTTTCCAATAGACTTAAATATCTGTAAAGAAGGTATTATAAATTTGTATCTTCAGTATACTAAATTTAAAATAATATCACATATAAAATCCAGTCTGAGTTCAATGTAACAAAAAAATAGTAAGTTGCAAGAAGGGTTGAAGGAAATGAAGAGTTTCTACAGGTATCAGAGAGGGAGTCTTAGTACTACAGATAGATTCGTATATAAAACTGTAAATTTCATTTTTTATTTTGTCAGGTATAAGGATGAGAAGACAGCTATAGCAAAGATGTGTGAACTTGTAGCTTGGGATGAGCCCAGAACATTTCCTTCTCTTTTCCCTAGTCCTACACCTGGAAGCTTCTGGCTCCTTCTCACTCTTTGATTCCTTCTATATTCACCTGTGTGCCACTTGTTCTCTCTGCCACCTGTCTTTGTAAAACTGTCCTGCTGAAACTACCATACCTCTTTTCCTCTCTTTGCTCTTCTCAAGTATCTTCTCCTTCTTGCCTGTTCTCAGAGAGTTGTGTGTGTCCTACTTCTTCCTCTCAAATAGACATTATCTTAAACATGGATACCTCCTTCGACAACCTAACATTAACTTCATTGTTATGTTACTGAGTTCATGTCTTCATTCCTGGCAGATTACATATACCTAGAAGGTCTTTGGATCCTTTGTTAGAGCATCCATGTTGATGGATTGAAATTCCTGTACAAGAGTGAGATGAGAAGGTAGTGGGTATAACACAGTGTGGGTTTTTTGTTTGTTTGTTTGTTTTTAGATTACCGTTAAATAGAATGACAAAGTCCAAAACTGACAGCTAGAAAACCACAATACAAATACTTATTGAAGCTCTTCACTACCGCCCTACTATGGATCCTAGAGAGGGCTTCATATTGGACATCATAGTCCTTCTTGATCCGTTCCCTTCCTTAGAAGAAGGTAGAAAGATGACTTGGATGAATAGACTTGGGTACTATGAGGGGAGAAAATTGGAAGAGATCACTGAAATTGCATCCACTGGGTGCAGCCTATTTCATTTATTTCTTCTTTGGTCTAAAGCTGAAGAAAATATTGTTTCCAAGTCTCAGAGCTTACATGTTCATTTTCATATGTGCAAAGCTAAACATGCCTTCAGAGACTATGATTTTTAAAAGTCCTCTTTTTCTTTTCAAGTGATTCAGGTTCTGATATTAGACAGTCAGCATAACCAATCTCATAACTTCTCTTTCTCATAACAATTAAGGAACAAGAATATTGAAACTGATAAAAATAACATGCTTTGCTATGTTTTTAAAAATATTATGTTTGTTTTGAGGTCATGAAGGAGTTTCTAGTAGTTATATGTCACGAGTTTAGGATGCCTCTAAACTCCTCTCAGGCTCTAGTGATGATGATCCATTATGCAGGGTAAAAAGTTGTATCTTCTAAGTAAAAGAATTTTCCCTCAAGAAGATTGCAAACTGGTACAACTTCTCTGGAAATCAGTTTGAAGGGTCCTTAGAAAATTGAACATTGCACTATCTGAGGACCCAGCTATACCTCTCCTGGGCATATACTCAAAAGATACTCCAACATACAACAAAGACACATGTTCCACTATGTTCATAGCAGCCTTATTGATAATAATCAGATGCTGGAAAGAACCCAGATGTCCTTCAACAGAGGAATGTATCCAGAAAACATGGTACATCTACACAATGGAATATTACTCAGCTATCAAAAACAATGACTTCATGAAATTCATAGGCAAATAGATGGAACTAGAAAATATCATCCTGAGTGAGATAACCCAATCACAGAAAAACAAACATGGTATGAACTCACTGATAAGTGAATATTAGCTCAAATGCTTAAATTACCCAAGATACACAGACCACATGAAATTCAAGAAGGATAACCAAAATGCAGATGCTTCACTCCTTCTTTAAAAGGGGAACAAAAATATCCATAGAAGGTGATAAGGAGGCAAAGTTTAGAGCAGAGACTGAAGGAATGGCCATTCAGAGCCTGTCCCACATGTGGCCCATATATATATACAGCCACCAAAACTAGACAAGATTGATGAAGCTAAGAAGTGCATGTTGACAAGAACCGGATATAGATCTCTCCTGAGAGACACAGACAGAACATGTCAAATACAGAGGCGAATGCTAGCACCAAACCACTGAACTAAGAATGGAACCCCAGTTGGAGGAATTAGAGAAAGGACTAAAAGAGCTGAAAAATGACTTGCAACCTCATAAGAACAACAATGCCAACCAACCAGAGCTTCCAGGAACTAAACCACCACCCAAAGACTATACATGGACTGACCCTGGGCTCCAACTGCATATGTAGCAGTGAATAGCCTTGTTGGGGCACCAGTGGAAGGGGAAGCCTTTGGTCCTGCGAAGGTTGGACCCCCCTGTGTAGGGGATTGTTTGGGGGTGGTAATGTATGGTGCATGGGCAGAGGAACACCCATATAGAAGGGGAAGGGAAGGGCTTAGGGGCCTAATGGATAGGAAACTGGGAAAGTGAATAACATTTGAAATATAAATAAGAAATACCCAATTTAATAAAAATGGGGGAAAAAAAGAAAAGAAAATATCCCTTGAAGTGTAACTAGAAGTTTGACTGCTCAGGCTAATTTTTTTTTTTTACTAGATTTTAGTAACATCACTATAAGACCTGTGCAACCAACACTTACTATTTTTATTTTACACTGACATTCAAGTTAAATAGTCTTACAATGATAGGTCTAGGGTGTGAAACTCAGAAGTCTACTTTTGTGTAGTAAAAGCTAACTGAGTACCTTGTATAAACACATTTGTTTAATGAGGAAATATCACACGGCTTTCTGTGGCCAAAAAATCAAGTACATTGCCAAAGATCTATGTAATAACTTTGGAATGATATGACTTTCCCAGATTAAGAGCTCATAAAAGACCAATATATAGATACTACCGAAGTCCAACTTGAAGAATCAATAAGTTTTATGGGAATTACATATAGAAATAAGGGTGAGAGATTACCTAAAGTAGAAGAAATTGCACAAAGATGTTGTACCCTGCCCAGTTTGTTGACTTCCTGAATTTGGTTTGAATTGTTAACCTTCTGTCATAAGGAGCTTTGGAAAACAGAATCTTTTCATCAAGGAGAAAACTGCTATACAACATTAAGCTACTATAAACCTGTTCTAAATTATTATATAAAATAGAGGAGACCAAGTTTCCTTCAATGGCCTAACAATCTAATTTATTGAAACTAGATTGAAGTAAATAACATCATATCAGAAGATAACAAGGCCTGTGTCCACAAGTGACCCTGTGACACACACTCTATACCCAATTCCAGTGAGAAAAGAGCTTGATTCTCAGAAGTGTGGACAATCCTGAGAGCACAGGTGAGACCACCATTTTTGCTCAAATTCCTGGCCCAAGAGTAACCCGCCAGGAGACCTCTGGAAACAGGACACAAGGATCAGTCTGGGACGAGATCCTTCTGGTTTCTGCCTGTACCTGGAGCTGACCCTGTGACAAAGTTCTCTGTACCTAGATCCCTCTGTAGGAAAACAGGTCTACAGGATTGATGACACACAGGCTTACAGGAAACTATAGAATGCTGCTGTCAGAAACAGCTAGCACCAGAGATAAGCAGATAGCGAGAAGCAAGGGCAATAACCTATGCAACAGGAACCAAGGCAACTTGGCATCATCAGAACCCAGGGTCTAAAAATGCAAATAGAGCCAATAAAGAAATCACAATGGGAGACAACACTGGAGATAGAAAACCTAGGAGGGCGATCAGGAGTCATAGACTCAAGAATTACTAACAGAATACAAGAGGTAGAAGAGAGAATCTTAGTAGAAGATCTGACAGAAAATGTTGACACAACCACCAAAGATAATTCAAAATGCAAAAAGGTCCTAACACAAAATATCCAGGCTATCCAAAACAGGCTATCCAAAACACAATGAGAAGATCAAACATAAAGATAATAAGTATGGAAGAGATCGAAGATTTCCAAATTAAAGGGCCAGTAAATACCTTCAACAAAATTATAGAGGAAACTTTCCCTAACCTAAAGAAAGAAATGCCTATAAACATAAAAGAAGCCTACAGAAGTTCCAATAGATTGGACCAGAAAACAAATTCCCTAATATATTCCATACTATATTCCACATAACAGTCAAAACACCAAATAAACAAAATAAAGAAAGAATTTTAAAAGCAGTACAGGCAAAAGGTCAAGTAACATAAAAGCAAGCCTATCAGAATTATACCAGAGTTCTCACTAGAGACTATGAAAGCCAAAAGATCCTGTGGAAATGTCATACAGACCCTAAAAGAATACAAATGCCAGCCCAGGCTACTTGAGCCAGCAAAACTCTCAACTAACATTGGGGGAGAAACTAAGATATTCCATGACAAAACCAAATTTACACAATATCTTTCAACAAATTCAGCCCTACAAAGGATAACAGATGGAAAACACCAAAACAAGGAGAGAAATTACACCCTGGAAAAAGCAAGAAAGTAATCTAATTTCTACTACCCAAAAAGAATATAGCCACTCAAACATTCTTCGACCTATAACAACAAAAATAGCAGGAAACAACAATCATTGGTCTCTAATATCTCTTAACATCAATGGCCTCAAGTCCCCAAGAAAAAGACATAGACTAACAGACTGGATGCATAAAGAGGACCCAGCATTTTGCTGCATACAGGAAACATGCCATAGTGACAAAGATAGACACTACCTCAGAGGAAAAGGCTAGAAAAAAAATTTCCCAATCAAATGATGCCGAGAAACAAACTGGAATAGCTATTCTAAGAGTGAATAAAATTGACTTTCAACCATGTTATCAAAAAAAAAAGGAAGAACTCTTCTTATTCATCAAAGGAAAGTCCGCCAAGATGAACTCTAAATCTTGAATATATATGGTCCAAATGCAAGGGTACCTACATTCATAAAAGAAACCTTACTAAAGCTCAAAGTACACATTGTACCTTACATAAGAATAGTGGGAGACTTCAATACCCCACTCTCATCAATGGACAGATCATGGAAACAAGTAAACAGAGATACAGAGAAACTAACAGAAGTTATGTACCAACTGGATTTAACAGATAGCTATAGAACATTCCATTCTTAAACAAAGAATATACCTTCTTCTCAGCACCCCAAGGTACCTTCTCCAAAATTGACCATTTACTGTGTCACAAATCACGTCTAAGCAGATACAGAATGACTGAAATACTCCTATGCATCATATCAGATTACCACAAATTAAGGCTGGTCTTCAATAACAAAAAAGAAAAGAAAAAAAAAACATGAGAAAGCCCATACACACATGGAAGCTGAACAATGCTTTACTCAATGGCAACTTCATCAAGAAAGAAAGAAATTAAAGACTTCATAAATTTATGAAAATGAAAGCACAACATACCCAAAATTATAAACACAAAGAAAGAAGTGCTAAGAGGAAAACCCATAGCTCTGAGTGCCTCCAAAACTAAACTGGAGAGAGCATACACTAGCAGCTCGATAGCACACCTAAAAGCACTAGAACAAAAAGAAGCAAATACATCCAAGAGGAGTAGAAGGCAGGAAATAATCAAACTCAGGGCTGAAATCAACCTAGTAGAAACAAAAAGGACTATACAAAGAATCAACAAAACCAGGTGCTAATTATTTGAGAAAATCAACAAGATAGATAAACCCTTAGCTAGACTAACCAGAGGGTACAGAGGATGAATCCAAATTAACAAAATCAGAAATGAATGACATAACAACAGAAACTGAGGAAATTAAAAAAAAATCATATCCTAGTACAAAAGCCTATACTCAAAAAACTGGAAAATCTGGAGGAAATAGACAATTTTTAGACAGATACCAGGTACCAAAGTTAAATCAGGATCAGTTAAACCATCTAAACAGTCCCGTAACTCCTAAAAAAAAATAGATACAGTGACTAGGAGTCATTGAACCAAAAAGATGCCTGGACCACATGAGTTTAGTACAAAATTCTATCAGGCCTGCATAGAAGACTTAATATCAATACTCTCCAACATATTCCACAAAACAGAAATGGAAGGAACACTATCCAGTTCCTTCTATGAAGCCACATTTATGCTTATATCTAAACCACACAAAGACACTACGAAGAAAGAGAACTTCACAACAATTTCCCTTTTGAATATCAATGCAAAAATGCACAATAAAATTTTTACAATCTGAATCCAAGAACACATCAAAATGATCATCCATCATGATCAAGTAGGTTTCTTCCCAGGGATTCAGGGATCGTTAAATATACAGAAGTCTATCAATGTAATCCACTTCATAAACAAACTCAGAAAAAAAGAAAAACACATGATCATCTCATTAGATGCTGAGAAAGCATTTGAAAAAAAATTCAACATCCCTTCATGTTAGAAGTCTTGGAAAGATCAGGAATTTAAAGGCCATACCTGAGCATATAAAAGCAATATACAACAAACCAGTAGCCAACATCAAATTAAATGGAGAGAAAATTGAAGCAATTCCTCTAAAATCAGGGAATAGACAAGGCTGCCCACTTTCTCCTTATTTATTCAATATAATACTCAAATCCTAGCCAGAGCAATCAGACTACAAAAGGAGGTCAATGAGATACAAATTTGAAGGAAGAAGCCAAAATATCACTATTTGTTGATGATATGATAGTATGCTTGAGTGACCACAAACGTTCCACCAGAGAACTACTTACTAAACCTGATAAACAACTCCAGAAAAGTGGACGAATATACAATTAAGTCAAACTAATCAGTAGCCTTCCTCTACTCAAAAGATAAACAGGCTGAGAAAAGAATTAGGGAAATGACACCCTTCCTGAGTCACAAATAACATAAAGTAACTCGATGTGACTCTAACAAAGCAAGTGAATGATATTTATGACAAGAACTTTAAATCTCTGAAGAAAGAAATTGAAAAAGATCTTAGAAGATAGAAAGATCTGCCATGCTCATGGGTTGGCAGGATTAATATAGTAAAAATGGACATTTTGCTAAAAGCAATCCAGAAATTCAATACAATCACCATCAAAATTCCAACTCAATTCTTCATAGAGTTAGGAAGAGCAATTTACAAATTCAGTTGGAATTACAAAAAATCCAGGATACCAAAAACTATCCTCAACACTTAAAGCACTTCTGTGAGAATCACCATCCCTGACCTCACGAAGTATTACAGAGCAGTCATGATAAACATTGTATGGTATTGGTACAGAGACAAACAGATAGACCAGTGGAATAGAATTGAAGACCCAGAAATACACCCACACACCTACAGTCACTTGATCTTTGACAAAGGAGCTAAAACCATCCAGTGGGGAAAAATACAGCATTTTCAACAAATGGAGCTAGTGCTCCTGGCATTCAGCATGCAGAACAATGCAAACCAATCCATTTTTATAGCCCTATATAAAGCTCAAGGCTAAGTGGATCAAGAACCTCCACATACAGCCAGATACAGTCAAACTAATAGAAGAAAAATTGGTGAAGCGTGTCGAATACATGGGCATTGGGGAAACCTCATAGAATTTCAAAGCTTCTGTAAGGCAAAAGACACTGTCATTAGGACAAAATGGCAACCAACATATTGGGGAAAGATCTTTACCAATCTTACATCTGATAGAGGCCTAATATCCAATATATACAAAGAACTCAAGAAGTTAGATTCCAGAGAGCCAAATAACCCTATTAGAATTGGGGTACAGAGTTAAACCAAGAATTCTCATCTGAAGAATATCAAATGGCTGAGAAGCACCTAAAGAAATGTTCAATATCTTTATTCATCAGGAAAATGCAAATCAAAACAGTCCTGAGATTCTACCTCATACCAGTCAGAATAACTAAGATTAAAGAAAGAAAGAAAGAAAGAAAGAAAGAAAGAAAGAAAGAAAGAAAGAAAGAAAGAAAGAAAGAAAAACTCAGGTGACAGCAGATGCTGGCGAGGATGTGGAGAAAGAGGAACACTCCCCCATTGTTGGTGGGATTGCTGGCTGGTACAACCACACTGGAAGTCAGTCTGGAGTTTCCTCAGAAAATTGGACATAGTTCTAACTGGTATATAGCCCCTGGGCATATACCCAAAGATGCCCCAATATATAACAAAGACACATGCTCTACTAGGTTCATAGAAGCCTTATTTATAATAGCCAGAAGCTGGAAAGAACCCAGATGCCCTTCAACAGAGGAATGGATACAGAAAATGTGGTACATCTACACAATGGAGCACTACTCAGCTATTAAAACAATGACTTCATGCAATTCATAGGCAAATGGATGGAACTAGAAAATTTCATCCTGAATGAGGTAACCCAATCAAAAAATAACACACTTGGTATGTAGTCCCTGATAAGTGGATATTAGCCCAAAAGCTCAAATTCCCCTAGATACAATCCATAAACCACATGAAACTTAAGAAGAAGGATGACCAAAGTGTGCATTCTTCAGTACTTCTTAGAAGGGGGAACAAAAATATTCATAGGAAGAAATACAGAGACAAAGTTTGGAGCAGAGACTGAAGGAATGGCCATCCAGAGTCTGCCCCACCTAGAGATCCAGCCCATACACCTACAGCCACCAAACCTAGAAAATATTGCTGATGCCAAGAAGTATAAGATGACAGGAGCCTGATATAGCTGTCTCCTGAGAGGCTGTGCCAGAGCATGACAAATACAGAGGCAGATGCTTGCAACCAACCATTCATATCAGAATGGGGTCCCTATTGGAGGAGCTAGAGAAAGGATTGAGGAGCTGAAGGGGTTTTTAACCCCATAAGAACAACAATACCAATTAACCAGAACTCTGAGTGACTTAATCACCATCCAAAGAGTACACATAGACAGACCCAGTTGCATATGTAGCAGACAGTGACCTTGTTGGGCACCAATGAGAAGAGAAGGCCTTGGTCCTGCTAAGGTTCCACCTCCCATTGTTGGTTAATGTCAGGCGGGGATGTGGGAAGGGGTGGTTGGATGGGTGGATTAACACCCTCACAGAAGAATGGGGAGGGACAGGGCATAGGAGGTTTATGGACGGGATACCCGGAAAGATTATGCTGTTTGAAATGTAAATAAATAAAAATATCCAATAAAAAAGCAGGTAATACCACTAATAATTGCAAAGAAAATGAAAACAATTTACTTTTTAAAATTCTAGGGTCTCTAAAAATTATTGATATTGTAAATTTGGAATATATTATGGTGGTATAAATCCCCTCTAAATATATAATTGTAATAATCACTGGAAACTTAAGAGCATGGTATACAACATTAAAATGAGTTTCACATATTCAAATTATGCCATAAGGAGATTGTCTTGGGTTATCCTGTTAATCACTTGCTATTTTGTCCAATAGTAGTAGAGCCGCTACACCAATACAACGACACTAAAATTGAAGACAAGGAAACTCCAAAGTTGGAAGGGATTTAAAGGCCTTGCTATATTTCTGAGCAGCACGAAGCTGTATGTGGAAACTTGGTGGAATTCTCCAAAACAGAGGGTATCCTCACTTCTTGTGTTCAGTAAGAGTCTGCAGACTCAATCATATAAACCTGGGTCATGACTCATAGGCACCTTGAAAAACTATGAAAATAGTCTCCTTGATAGAGCCTCCAATAAAGAATGTTCCCTGATGTTGTGTTCATTTCAACCCTGTGACAACTGGACTTGAGAAACTACCCAGCCTTCTATTTCTGCCATATAAACCTCTGAGGGGACAATTTCTTGTGATATAAAGCCTGAAATATGTAGAAGTTTCTTCCTTCCTTCCTTCCTTCCTTCCTTCCTTCCTTCCTTCAGAACAACATCAACTATTCACAGCTATGCCTTTAGGACACTCACACGATTGTATACATATAGAAACTAGACAATATAAAGCAAGGTAATATGCAAAGTTAAACACTGAGCACTCTGTAACTATGTACAATATAGAAAGTCAAACTTACGATGAAATAAAACAAGGATGAGGCCCAGAAAAGCAAAAACAAACACTAAAACTCAAGCAGAGAAGCAAAAACAAAACAAAACAACAAAAACAAAAAAAACAACAATGAAAGAAATTTGAAGTCAGTGAGCCCAAATCCTTGAGGAAGTGCCTTTTCCTCTAACTACTTTGAATAAGAGTCCGTTTTACAGGTAACTACAACTATATTGGCATAGAAATACCTTCTTCTACTCTAAAACATTCCATATGCCTACTGAATGGGCATATTTCCTAGCATATATTTATTTCTTATTTCTAATTATCAGTCTCACTTTAGGATGACAGAAACAACTCTGGGGTAGATGGTTTGTGTGGTGGGAATGGGATGGGTGGGGTAGGTAACAAAATAAAGTCCCTATTTTAGGGAGATGATAGTTATCTCTGTTTCTCTAAAAGTGTTCGCTTGTTATTCATTCCTTCTCTCATTCATGTTGTTATACCTTTGGATTTTTTGAATATTTGACTACATAGAAACCTGGGGCAGAGACATTTAAAGACGGAATCTCTTCTTAGGTATAATTGTAACCTGCTATAGCACAGGTTACAAAACTGAGGATTTTTCTTATAATTCAAAGTTGTTTATTTAAAAACAAAAGCAGAAAAATAAATGGTTTGAATCAATTTATCCCTTCATATGTTAATATATTGTAATTATGCCTTTATAAATAACTATACTAAAATGAAAGTAATTTTAACTTAATATGAAATTAAAACTGAAGGCACAAATAACAAAAGGAAAGTGAGTTTAAGAAGTTAATAAAATATAAAATATATTTTTACTAACTCCTATTTGCAAGCGTTTTTCTAATTATCTTATTTTTCTGGAGCGTAAATGTGCTATCTGTCTACAATACTGTCTGCCTCTTATTTCCAAAAGATCATGTATCAAATTTGAGAAAGCATTTTGTAAATTCTAAAGGATTATGAATGTGTTTGTAATTATAATGGTGTATTGTCTGTTAGTTCCTGTGTTGTGTCTTGGTAGCTCTTGTGGTTATTAAATCAGTGCTCACAGAGATTTTATCATTCAGAAGCCTCTAGAGTTCTCTCAATAAGATTATATGAAAGCAAATATTTTATCCAGGATTGAATTGCATAACCTTTGAAATATAATGGATCAATTGCCTAATAGGAACAATAAGTATAATGGTTTATAACAAAAATATCATTCAACTGACATTCTAAAGGGAGTTAGAGGCCAGGAAAACAGTTATTCAATGTGAATAATTGAGACCAGCATGGGAAAAAAATAACCTGTTATCTTAAATAAGTTTAAACATATAGCTATTTAAATGACTACAAACCAAGTCTAAAGAAATGTTTTGTGAGTTTTTGAAAAATTGAAATAAAATCTCAATTTAGAAAAGTTAAACATTACAAAATATAAAATCAAATAAAAATTTTCCAGGATTATTTGTATAAAAGTACAATTTAGAATCTTCTAATTTTATTCATTTAGAGATTTTATTTTTCCTAACTAATTTAAAAAACTGTTACAAAAGCCAAACCTATCTTATTTAAGTAGTTTTAAGGCCCTTACCCCTGAAACAGTTTTTTCCAATAACCAAGTTGCCTTGATAGAATTTTTGGGATAAAAAAAGAAATAACCATTTCCTTAGTTTATCATCGAACTGTGTATGGAAAACGCTGAATCCCATATACCTTTGTGGAGATTATGCAGTGTAGTTACAATATTAAAGCACAGCAATTTTATGTAAAGAAAGAAAAGCTAATACAAGCTCATTGCAAAGACACACAGGGCTTCTGCATGAAGGCCAGGTAAGCTGGACCCTCTGTGGGCAAGTTTCTTCTCCTGTGCCACAGCAGCAAGTTTAAATGAATTGTGTGAGGCAACACAGGGAATGTGCTTTACATTATTTGTGATGTGGTTATATAAGTGCTAATTGAAAACTAATACGGATCTGTCTCTAACTTACTGACGCAGAACGAATATATAGTGTGGTAAAGGGCTGTTTATTCTGAAAGTAGGATGCAATTGCAATAGCAACCTATAGACTCGAAGAAGCTCTGAGTATGCAAATCATTTGTTCTGCATAGAACTAGAGATCTAAATCCAGATACATTCTAGTCTTGCAGTTACCATGACATCAAGTTAATCTCTAAGGGGCAGATAGCAGATCATGCTTTTATGTAACTTCTGTCATATAAGTGCTAATTCCAAGTAATATTTTATTTTCTAAAGTATAAAATTCTATATCTTTTTAGTTGTTCCTTTAGAAACATAAGACCTAAAATATTCTCTCTATTCAAACCTGGCTCCATTACTCAACAACTTTTAATTATTTTGTTTAAGTAAATAAAAGGTGAGAAATAAAATAGCATAAATTGGCTATGAAAATATTTTTAGAAAAAGTTGATATAAAAAGCAAGCAAAATAAGAAAAACTCTAGAAGGATGTGGCATATCTATGCTGAACAAGGTAGTGGGAGAGAAGAGGAACAGTAACCATTCAACTTACATGAGGACACTTTTACAGCAAGCACAGGCAACATATGCAAGTGTCCTGTATGCCTTGACTTCCTTTGTGCACCATCTAACTCTGATTAAAAGTCTGAAGTTACCATCAATCAAACAAATCATTTGCAGACTTCAAACAATTTTAAAATGAGATTTAAATGTATGTGGGTTGTTCACTAAGGAAAATGATTTTTTCATGGAAATGACCTAACCATGCCAACTACACAAAGTGTGCCTTGCATTCTGCATAAACAAGGGTTATGAAAAAATGGACCTGACTTCAGAACTGTGGTGTGCATAGAGACAGTCATATTTTTAAAAAACTTTAAAGGTGGCCAAACACATTTGATCAATGTGACTGACTATGTCAGAGTTGTGTTTTCTCTGTCCTGACTTGCCTGCCACGTGGTTGGGTCCCTTTGTGGTGTAATAGGAGGAAAAGTCACCTTTCCCCATTGCGCTACATCTTATTTTCCAAATATGTAATGGATGAGAAAGTGTTATGTATTTTCAAGGGGTACAATGTAGTGATTTATTTAAATGTACTATATAATATACATCTATGGTACACATCACATGCATTGTATATACATACAAATATATATAGATTGTATAACAGTTATCATACTCAAATTCATGGCCATATATCTCATCCTCCATGCTGCACATAGATCCTCAGAACTCACCTGAGAATTGACTTGGTATCCTTTGACCAACACTACTAATTTTCTTCACTTCCTAGAATCAATATTCCACTCCGTGAGTTCAACATTTTAGGATTTCACAAATAAATGAGCTCCTATATAATTTGATTTCTGTCTCTATTTTACTTTGTATCATGTTCTCCTTGTTTATCTCTGAGTTGCAAGTAGCAGAATTCCCTTTTGTCATATACATATATACCTTACATAGTCTACTGCCAATAGTCACTTAGGCTGTTTCTAAACCTTGAGTATTGGCTTTTGCTCTGATTAACATATCCTGTATACTCTCTCATGATGTGATTCTATAGTCCCTCTTAGGATGCAACTGAATATAGGGAGTTTAGCTAGTTACAGGAAGATAAATACAATATTTATTCAAGCATTTGTGGGTCTCAGATTTATATTGACACTCAAAATTATATCTGTTCAGATGAGAAAAACAGAAAGTAAAACATCTAGAAAAAATAGTTGAGTAATAAGTAAAGGGTAAGAAATTGGAATTAATGGAGAATGGGAGGCTGGATATGCTGCAGGTACATTACATATTTGTATAGACATAGCCTTATGTAATCCAATTTAATATAATACATTGGTTAAAGAAATGTCAAATCATGCTCCCCTATGTACTTTCTTAAACAACTTTTTTCTTAGTCTGTAATTTGCCTATCTTGTCCATGATTTATATGACACTGATTTCTAAATTGTATTATAACAACATATTCTATATTAGTAAACTGGTGTATGCTACATAAAGAAAAGCCACAAAGGACCAAAACACTTTTTTAAGTTTTAAATTAGGCTCACTTGTATGAATCTTTCTACCAGAGCACCATTTGTTATGCTCATATACATAGCGATCTGTCAAAAAAAAAAGACACCTTGCAAAGTTTGCTTCCTTGTTTACCTTGATAATATGCTTTAGTAAAACCAAGGTGGTCTCATGAAAAAACTTTAAGCATTGCCTAAAAATGTGAAGCAAGAAGGTCGGCCAATTTTTCACAAATGAAAAATACTTTGAATTTTATTAGTCAACAAATAAAAATAAAAATTATAGTCTGTTTTTCACATAAATTCTCTGCAGTATAGTTAGCAGCCGCATTGTCTCAACCACAACAACATTTTTCAATTTTAATGTAGGAAGGAATATTCCCAGTAACAGTTTTACTTTTATTAATTTAGGATATGCCAGCTAAACATTGATAACAAAACAAAAGCAATAATTAGAAAGTAATTGAGTAGATGAAATAATTTGCTAAGTAGTCATTACTTTAAACATCAATTTAATGAGTGAAAATTTGTTTTACGTATGTGAAAATTGGTAAACGTAATCCATCATATAAATTAACTGAAAGAAAATAAAAGCCCACATGATCATCTCATTAGATGTTGAAGAAAAGCCTCTGAAAAAATCTCACCCTCTTTAATCACAAAATTCCTGCAGAGATTAAGGGATATAAGAGTTACACTTAAACAGAATAATGGCAATTTATAGCAAGCTTATAGCCAACATCAAATTAGCTAGAAAGAAACTAAATGAATTAGACTAAAATCAGAAACAAAACAAGGTTGTTCACTCTCTCCAAATCTATTCAATACAGAATTTGAAATTTTACCAAGCTAGATAATAAGACAGTGGAAGAAGATCAAGGGGACACAAACTGGAAATGAAGAAGACAAATAGTGTAATTTGCAGATGATATGATAATATGCATAAGTGACCCTAATAAATGAACCCAGGAACTCTTACAAATGACAAAACTTTCAGGAAAGTGACAGGACACAAGATTAATTCAAAACATAAATCGGCTGTCCTTCTGTATACAAATGACAAATGGACTCGGAAAAGAATCAGGGAAGCAATACGCTTCATAATAGCAACCCATATTACAAAATATCTTGGGGTAACACTAACCAAGCAAATGAAAGATTGTGTGATAAAAACTGCAAGTCTTTGGAGAAAGAAATTGAGGAAGATATCAGAATATGGAAAGGTCTCATGCTTGTTTTCTGTTGGTAGGTTTATTATAGTATAAACTCATATCTTCCCAAAAGCAGTCTACATGTTCAATGAAATCACCATCAAAATTTCATCATAATTCTTTCCTGACCATAAAAAGGACAATATTCAAGTTCATATGGAAAAAACAAAAAACCCAGAACAGCTAAAATAATTCTGAACAATAAAATAACTGCTAAAGCCATCACCATTTTTTAAGTTTTACTACACATCTATAGTAATAAAAGATATTGTCATAAAACGGACATGATGATCAATTAAATTGAATCAAAGATACAGACATACCTACACGACCTATGCACACTTCATTTTTGATAAAACAGCCAGTAAGATACACTGGCGAAAAGAGGACATCTTCAACAAACGGTGCTGCTTAGACTGGATGTCAGCCTGTGGACAGTACACACCGATTCCTGTATGTCACCCTGCCAAAACTCAGCCTGTGGACAGTACACACCGATGTCACCCTGCACAAAACTCAGCCTGTGGACAGTACACATTGATTCATGTATGTCACCCTGCACAAAACTCAGGTCCACAAGAACCAAAACCTCAACAATCAAACAAACAAACAAACAAATAAAACATTGAATTTAATGGAAGAGAAATTGGGTTATAGCTTTGAATACATTGGCACAAAAGAAAATTCTCTAAACAGATTATCAGTATTTCAATTAATTAATGTAAGGCCATGAAACTGAAAAGCATCTATATGGTAAAGTGTAGCATTAATTGGACAAAGTGACACACTACTGAATGGAAAAAAAAGACTTTTATAAATGTCACATTTAATACAGGTCTAAAATCCAATATATGTAAAGAACTTAAGATACTAGACATCAAAACCAAAGAACAAAATTTAGAAATGGGGTACAGATCTAAACAGAGTTCTCAATGGAGGCATTCCAAGTGGCTAAGAAACACTTAAAAAATGCTTACTCTCCTTATCCACCAGGAAAATGTAAGTCAAACTATGTTGAGAATCTGTGTTATACCTGTCAGAATGGCCAAGATCAATCAATGGACCAATGTCAGCTCATGCTGTCAAGGATGTGGAACAAGGGGGGAAATCCCCCATTGCTGGAGGAAGTGCAAATCTGTACAGCCATTCTGGAAATCAGTATGGCAGGTCTTCAGAAAACTGGGGATCAAACTACCTCAAGACTGCTATGCCGCCCACTCTTGGGGATATACTTATGGAAGTTTCCATCCTACCACAAAGACACTAATTGCAAACATATTAATAATAGCCAGAAATTGGAAAGAACCTATAGGACCTTCGACAGAAGAATGGAGAAAAGAACGTGGTATACTTATCCAATGGACTGTAACTCAGATGTTAAAAACAATGGCGTCATGAAATTTGTAGGCAAATGGTGCAACTAGAGAAATTTATCCTGAACAAGGTAATCCAGATTCAGAAAGACAAATATGATATGCATTCACTTATAAGTGAATATTAGATGTTAAGTAAATTATAATCAAGCTACAACCTATAGACACAGAGGAGGTCATGTGCCCCATATACATACAGGTGCCTTTTGAGGTCAGAAAAGGGTGTCAGATGCTCTGGAACTAGAGTAAAAGCAGCTGCCTGCTGTGAATGCTGGGAACAGAATCTGTGTCCCCTGAATGAGCACAAAGCATTCTTGACCACTGAGTTATCTGTCCAGTCTTGGTTTCTTTAGTTTTGGAAAAATGTTTGTTCAATTTTCAGAAATATATTCCAACTAATAAACCTTTAGTTGTACTGAGGTGCGAATACTAGATCTGCAGAATGACCTGTGGCATGAAATATTAAAAAGCAATACACTGACTATGCACTAGCTGGTGGCCTACGTCTGTCTTCAGCCCAGCAGGCAGGCTGAGACCACATTTTCTCTTTTAGCCAGGACTTGTCTCACCAACACTGGCTCTGTCTCTACGGGGCTCACTCTCCCCGCTCATCTCACTAAATTCCCATGGCTGGCTGGGGTGTACCCTTGCACACCAAGCTCTGCTACTGTACCTTTCTCTGGAACCCAGTTGAGTCTCCACTTGAAGGAAAACTCCACACAAGCTTAGTTTAGAATCAGGTAACACAGTCAATGGGCACAGAAGCTAGCATCCTAATTTTACAAATGATTCTTTGTTAGAAATCCTCTGGTAGGTCTGCCACTGGAACCAACAGCCTCGGCTACCTACATACCGTCTGCTGCTCTTGTTCTCATTGTCCAAAAAAAAAAAAAAAAAGTTCTTTTCTCCTCCTCTCTCTGCCTCTTCCCGGACCTGAAAGTCCTGCCTTCTCGCCCAGTGATTGGTTTTCTGTAATGTTTATTTATTAAAGAAAAATCCTACCACAATGACCCAATTTAATGTTGTCCTAGTCTTCCAGCTAAAGTGCTCTGTGACCACGAGTATGAATTTCAGGACAAAAGAGATTTCAGAGCTCTCCACTAATGGTTACAAATAGCTATCCCAAGGATACCTTTAAATAAAACCCATTAACCTCTTTTTTTAATCTGTTTAGAAGGTATTGTATCAGCATTAGCTCAGTGTAAACACTGCCACGCAATAAATATCACTTATATCATGGATAATTCTTTTAAGTGTTGCAGTCTTAAGTATATTCTATTGTATTGCTAGTACTGGTTCAACAGCACCAAGCATTTTTTAAATGCTTAAAGAAATGAGATGAGTATTTACTGGTTCTTTGAGTATGTCATACAATGTGTCTGGATCATATGTTCTTCCTCAGC